>NC_057387.1:40894705-41194705 GCF_019320065.1 Cervus canadensis | reverse complement strand
ATGATGATGAATAAGTTGGTTCTGGTGCAGTTTTTTTTTTTTTGTCTACAAAGCGTTTAACCCCCCTGTACACAACTCACTCCTTTTAAAGAAAAACATTGAAATGTAAGGCTGTGTAAGATTTGTTTTTAAACTGTACAGTGTCTTTTTTTGTAGAGTTAACACAGTCCCAAATGTGTCCTGATGGTATTTTCAATAGCCACTAATCTTGCCTGGTGCAGGATGGGGGTTGTAGATAGGCATGGAAATTTAAAGCAGGTTCTTGTTGGTATGCAGCGTTGATTAGGTATATATAGGGATGGTAGTTTTTTCATCTTCAGTTGTCTCTGATGCAGCTTATACGAATAATTGTTGTTCTGTTAACTGAATACCACTCTGTAATTACAAAAAAAGAAAAAATTGCAGCAGTGTTGTTAACATTCTGAATTCTTATAAGTAAACACAATTTTTAAAATTAGTATTGTCCTTTTCATAGGTCTGAACATTTTTCTTTTTAAGGGGAAGCTAGTCTTTTGCTTTTGCCTATTCTGGATCACACGAATTATTACAGTGTTTATCTTTCATATAGTTAGCTGATAAAAAGCTTTTGTCTATGCACCCTGCATACCCATGATGAGGGTATAAAAGTTGAATTGAGACAGTTTTCATCCATAACTGAAACTTAAATCTTGACCAGTTAATAGCAGATTTCACATAGCCCAGTTACATTTCCAAAGTGAAGAGTAATGGCATTACTCACAGCATGGGATTATTAGAATCAAACATTTTGAAAGTCAATCTTTGAAGGGCTAATAGAAAAGTATGTTCTAATCTTTACATGAAGACTCTATACTCTTTAACTCCCGTTACCATGTAATGGCAGTTTTATTTGCAGTTCCCATGTTAAAGACTTGAGAATGTATCCCCAAAAGCGTGAGCTTAAAATACAAGACTGCTGTATTGTTTTTTTGTTGATGTTTGTCCCAGCAAAGGCTCTGGGGGAAAAAGTGCTGGCTATAAATGTCTTCTCCTGTTTATCTAAATACAGACTGTTTAGGAAACTTGAGACCGTTGGTTAAAGGTATTTTTAATTAATTAGATTGACTTTTAAAATTGTATCAGTTCAGTTCAGTCGCTCAGCCGTGTCCAACTCTTCGCGACCCCATGAATCGCAGCATGCCAGGCCTCCCTGTCCATCACCACCTCCCGGAGTTTACTCAAACTCATGTCCACCGAGTCGGTGATGCCATCCAGCCATCTCATCCTCTGTCATCCCCTTCTCCTCCTGTCCCCAATCCCTCCCAGCATCAGGGTCTTTTCCAATGAGTCAGCTCTTCGCATGAGGTGGCCAAAGTATTGGAGTTTCGGCTTCAACATCAGTCCTTCCATGAACACCCAGGACTGATCTCCTTTAGGATGGACTGGTTGCAGTCCAAGGGACTCTCATGAGTCTTCTCCAACACCACAGTTCAAAAGCATCAATTTTTCGGCGCTCAGCTTTCTTCACAGTCCATTTTTCACATCCATACATGACCACTGGAAAAACCATAGCCTTGACTAGACGGACCTTTATTAGCAAAGTAATGTCTCTGCTTTTTAATATGCTATCTAGGTTGGTCATAACTTTCCTTCCAAGGAGTAAGCGTCTTTTAATTTCATGGCTGCAATCACCATCTGCAGTGATTTTGGAGCCCAAAAATTGTATACCACATTTTAAATCAGGTATATCTTCCTATGTTATGGGTTGCCCCTTTATAAATTGAATAGACCTGAGGGAAAAAGACATTTTGTATTTCAGTATGAACTATCTGATTTATTTGAATTTTACTTCTGTTTACAAAACTCAAGCTCATTGATTAGGGTCATATATTTATCTGCTTAGCAGTTTGGGAAACAATTTGGCAATTTTGTGGCTTTTGAGATTATTGTTCTCTTAAAGTGCTGGTGTTTTAAAATAACATTCTTGTAATTTTACATGCTTTTGTGAGGGACTGCTGTTTTATTATAGAATTTTGACTTGGGTTCTTTCCATTTGCTTTTGTCTATGTAATTTTAGGAGGAATACTGAACATCTGAGTCCTGGATGATACTAATAAACTAATTTCAGAGGTTTAAAAGAAACAAAAACAAACTCTATGATGCAGTCCGCAACCTTTTTGGCCCCAAGGACAGGTTTCATGGAAGACTGCTTTTCCATGGACACGGGGCAGGGTGGGGGATGGTTTTAGGACGATTCAAGTTCATTACATTTATCATGTACTTTATTTCTATTGTTATTACATCAGCTCCAGGTCAGATCATCAGGCATTAGATCCCAGAGATTGTGTATCCCTGCTATAGAGTAGGTAGTATTAGCTCTGCTTTACAAATGAAGAAACAAGTTTATTGAGATTAAGAAACTTGGCCAAGACCTAATTCCTAACAAGTGACAGTGCAGGGAGTTGAATCCAGGACGCCTGGCTCTTCATTCTTCACTACCAGAAATGGTTAGCATCTCTAACTTAGAGTCAAGCACTCCCTTCAGCTGGTCTTTAGCTCCTGAGAAGTTGCTGGCACGACAGCCTGAGCTAGCTGAGTCCTCCACTGGCTACGGGCTTCTGCTGGAGGCCTGCTGGAGGGAAAGACAGGTTAATTTAACAGTATGTTAGTCATTCAGTCATGTGCGACTGTTTGTGACCCCATGGACTGTAGCCCACCAGGGTCCTCTGCTCATGGAATTCTCCAGGCAAGAATTTAACAGTACAATTCAGCCCAAACTTGGGAAAGGAGAATTTGATACTACATTAAACATCAGCATCTCGTTTAGGATGAATGGTTCTCCCACATGGGTGTGCAGCTGGCTCATTAATCTGACCCGATTAAACTGGATCAACCAAAACTGTTAGTCATATCTAATTTAGCGATGATTGTGTTGATAGAGTGAGCCACAGCACTATAAATAGCAGAATGGAGCTAATAGGCTCTGATGCTGTCAGCTTTCATTAGCTTACACTTCAGTTTTACTTTTCATTGTTTTACACATCTGCTTTTCTAAGAGCTTCTGGGCAGTTTGGGGTAAGGTTTTTAGGTTCAGACTGTGCTTTTTGTCAGTTTGGTGTTCTCCGAGGGCAAAGCAACAGTCCACTGTCATCCATACCTTTGCTAGCATTACGATGCCTGAACGCTCCTAGACCGTAATTTGATCTAGTTCCTTAACCCTATAGTCTAGCTGATAGAAGGTAATGGAACACCACATCTGCGCATGTGATAGGACAGAATTCTTCTGTCTTCTCACCTGAGTACAACAGGCTTGTGCCACCTAGAAGAATGAAAAGGTAACTCAGAATATGTGGGGTCCGTATAGCCCAAGCGGATATCCTTATGAAGAAGAGGAAGTATGGGCCCCACAGATAGCAGGTTAGTGTGAAGTGAGTGTGGTTTTGGTCCCAGTAAGTTTCTAAAATGACTTGCTCTGAGAACGGTATATGTGTGTTTCATTTTGAGGTCCTAGGAATTTTTAGAGTAATTCCTGTTTGGCTGACAGGAAAGACACCTTTGTCTTAGGGCCAGTAACAGCTTCTAAGAGGGGGCTAAATGTGAAAGATGTTGATTTTCTTTTTTTATTGTGTTCATAGTATGAGCTGTTATCATGTAAAGGAAGGTTGGCAGGTGAAGGTGTTGGTGGGTGAGCATTGTTTTTCTTCTTATCAAGACTGGTGTGTTACCTTTCCCCCATATCATTCAGTAGGTCTCTTAGACATTATTTCATTAATTACCTCTCTGAATTCCTGGGGTCAGTGTCAGGCATTTTTTTTTTTTTCCCTCTTGTCCTTTAAAAAGTTACAGAGACATTGAATATTTTGAACTGAATGGCAATGAAGTAGAGATCATAGCCCCTATCATTTATTGATGGCAGTATGCTAAGCACAGTACTGAATGCTTTAAATGTGCTCTCTCTTTTCATCTGTACAACTCTTTAATTTATTCATCCTCATTTTATAGAGCAGAAAAGTTTATATTAAGCAATACAAGTTGGGTTAAGTGTGGTAAGAAGGCAGCTGGGTAGCTAGACTGGGATTTGAACACATGTCTGCTGATACCAAGTTTCCTATGATTAACCATTCTCCTGCATTGGGGATCCTTCTTGGGCTCAGAATTTAGCTGAAGAATTATAGAGCATAAGGAAAAAGGAATAAGAAGTGAAAGAATTGAGCAGGGGTAAAGGAATGAAACTTTCCACCAGGAGACAGATAACAGTTTGTTTCCATTTTTTTCAGCCAGGTTCTGCTTCTGTATTTCACAACACTTCTAAAGAGTGGCAGTGTGCTCTAGGCAAGCTGATGTCACCTTCCAGATATACTGTATAATATTTCATAATCATCATTTTTAAGGGCACACACTTAGAGCATTTTACTAGTGTTACAGATCTCAGGCTTATTTCAGATAGAATTTCTCTCCCTTATCTTTTCCCTTTAAATGGCAAATAAAAGTTTAAGTACGACTTACCAAAGAAGCTACTACAAGTGTAGTAGTCATTTGATCAGAGATATAACATGTTGAGTTGTAATTTCTATCCAAAAGTCTGAAGGATTTTAGACAGATGTTTCCTGATACTTCAGCTTTGCAGTCTTTTCACAGACCATAAATCTTTAGGGGGAAATAGAAATGTTCATTCTTCTTGAATGTTTTCCAATACTTCTTGGTTCTTACCTGCTTTTGACTCAGCTGTTAAACCTGCAAAGTTTTCACCTGATTCATCTGCAAAAGAAGGTTGTAGGGCAGTAGTTGAATAAGCTGGTACTTCAGCGTAATGTCTAATAATAGCTAATATTTATTGAGCACTCAACTATCTGGCCCAGTGCTAAAGCTGGGTACTTCACACTGTTATTCATTCTTGCAACCCAATATGTAGGTAACAGTGTCATCCCTTTTATGGATGATAAAACTGAGGTTCAGCGAGATTTGGAAACTAGCACAGTTAGTGACAGAGCCTATACTCAATCACAGGTCTGACTCCAAAGTCAATATTTTCAGTTTTGCCTCAGTGGTGTCTGTGTTGTAACACTCCCAATGCCTCAGCTGGTGTTAGAAAGTCCCCATTATTTTTCTCATATCCTAGAATTTTCTTTCATTTGCCCTTTGCTCCAGCCACATCACATTGGATTACTCATCATACCCCAGGCATGTTTCACCCTTTTTTTTTTCTTTTTTGGCTGCACTGTGTGGCATGTGAAAGCTTAGTTCCTTGACCAGGGATTGAACCCGTGTCCCCTGCAGTGGAAGTGAGGAGTCTTAAGCACTGAACCACCAGGGAAATCCCTGCTTTACCTTTTTAGGTAACAAATTTGTCTTGGATTTAATATATACAGGGCATTCCTTAAATATGCAGAAAGTTAAAGAACAGATAGTTCATAGTCAAGTGAAATCCATTTCCTTTTTATAGTTTAAGTATTTCAAATATTAACTCTTCTCCAAAGAATCTCTACTGAGTCCCAAAGTTGTTCAGTTCAGTTCAGTTCAGTTCAGTTCAGTCACTCAGTTGTGTCTGACTCTTTGCGACCCCATGAATCGCAGCACGCCAGGCCTCCCTGTCCATCACCAACTCCTGGAGTTTACTCAAACTCAAGTTCATCGAGTCGGTGATGCCATCCAGCCATCTCATCCTCTGTCATCCCCTTCTCCTCCTGCCCCCAATCCCTCCCAGCATCAGGGTCTTTTCCAATGAGTCAGCTCTTCGCATGAGGTGGCCAAAGTATTGGAGTTTCAGCTTTAGCATCAGTCCTTCCAATGAACACTCAGGACTGATCTCCTATAGGATGATCCCAATTTGTAATTCATAAAGAAAATAGAAGTAATTAGACAAGTATACCATTTTTACCACTTGCCAACCCAATTAATAAATGTAAGTACATTTGCTCTTATTCTTACCTCCGCCCCTCTAATCTTAGAGTTGAGATTGGCAAACTATGGTATCTGGGTCTGCTGAATGCTTTTGTGAATAGAATTTCATTGGAAGGCAACTATGTCCACTTGTTCATGTATTACCTATGGCTTTTTCTGAAGTTTGAAGGTATAGAGCTGAGTAGTTACCACAGAGACTCTGTGACACAAAAAACCCTAAAGTATTTACTATTTGGCCCTTTAAGAAAAGTTTGCTAATCCCTGTCTTAGAAGATGGAATGGTCCTCACATGATCAAGGCTAATCTTTCTCATTCTTAATCTTGTTCTCTTCTCTTTCTTCAGATCATTTAGGCTTTCCTTTTGCCTTCTGCCTCTCCAACTCCCTTGGCCCCTTTCCCTCAGTCTATCAGTATGCTATGCTCAAAATACCAGCCTTAAGACAAAACAGAATAAAGCAAAATGAAACTTTCCTTTGGTCTTTCAAGTCTCATGACCTTGCCTTATTTCCCGTCTTCCCTGCTGGCCTACTTCTTAAAAGTGTTGCTTTCGTGATTGATCTCACATTCCTCAATTTCTAGTCACCTCTCAAATCACTTCAGCCTTGCTTTTGTCCTCCTCATTTGCTGTTAATTAGTTAATTAAACCAATCAGTTTAATTAATCAATTACAGTATTTAATTAATCGATTAGAATATTTGTTGGGTTACCACCATGTTCCAGATTCTGTACTAGGCTCTGAGGACACAATCAGGTGAACCAAATTGGCAGAAATTCTTGCCATGAGGAATTTATAATCTGGTTGGGGAGACAGACAATAAACAGAATAAATAAGCAAAATATCTAACATAATAGAAAGTGATAAGTACTACTGAGGAAAATCAATCAGGAAAGGGAGATATGAAGTGCTGGTTGAGAGTGGGAAGTTCAGATTTTAAAGGAGTGGTCATAGAAGGATTCAATGAGAAGACGGCATTTGAACAAAGATCTAAAGGACATGAGTGAGTGAATCCCTGGCAGAGAGAACAGCAAGGGCAAGAGCCCTGAAGTGGGTGTATGTCTAGGATGTTCAGGAGCAATGTGGCTGGAGTGAATGGGAATAAAGGGCAGAGTGATAGGAGATGGGGCTGCAGCGGTAAAGGAGAGACTCTGTCCTTTGGAGCCCCACATGCCGTTTAAAGGATTCTGGCTTTTACCCTGAATGATTTGGGACATTTTGAGCCAAGAAGTGATACGATGTGACTTAGCATTTTAAAGATCCTTATGGTGGTTGTTAAGACTAGACCACAGTTGACAAAGGCAGAATGAGGAAAATCAGTTGAGAGATTGTTGCAACTATCCCCAGGTGATAGTGGCTTGGATGTGGTAGGGTGATGAAGAGCTGTTCCAGTTCTCAGTATATTTTCGTGGTAGAGGTGACAAGATGTGCTACAGATTAGGTGTGGTATATGACATACAAAGGGGGGCTGTAGTTAGTTGCTTCAGTTGTGTCCAACTCTTTGTGGTCTCATGGACGGCAGCCTGCCAGGCTCCTCTGTCCATGGGATTTTCCAGGCAAGAATACTGAAGTGGGTTGCCATTCCCTTCTTCAGGGGATAGTCCCAACCCAGGGATTGAACATGCCTCTCTAATGTCTCCTGCATTGGCACACGAGTTCTTTACTACTAGTGCCACGTAAGAGGAGGGCATCAAGGATAAATCCAAGGTTTTCAGGCTGAGGGACTGGAAAGGTAGAATTACCATTAATTGAGAAGAAGTTTGTATGTGGAGCAAGTTTGGGGGGAAAGATCAGGAGCTTGTTTGGGACACGCCTTTTACATATTCAAGTGAATATGTTGGATATGTAAGTCAAGAGATCAGTGGAGATGTCAGGGTTGGAGATAAACTTGTGCAGGTCAGCATATCAATCAGAAAGTGGAAAGTGGAGTCACTCAGTCATGTCTGACTCTGCGATCCCATGGACTGTAGCCTACCAGGCTCCTCCGTCCATGGGATTTTCCAGGCAATAGTACTGGAGTGGGTTGCTATTTCCTTCTCCAGGGGATCTTCCCGACCCAGGGATCGAACCTGGGTCTCCCACATTGTAGACAGACGCTTTACCATCTGAGCCATCAGGGTAGTCAAGTTAAAGCCAAAAATGAGCTACAACTGTAACAGGAGTGGCTGAAATAGAGGAGAGAAGTGTATAGGCTATGTGTCCTGGGGTACTCCAGCTTTAAGAGATTGAGAAAATGAGGAGGAATAGAGTCCAAAAAAGCAACAAACAATGAGACAGAGAATCAGGAGACATGGTGTCATGGAAGCCAAGTGAGGGAAGTGATTCTAGGAGGAGGAAGCAAACAGTGGGGGTCCAGGATTGCAAATAGGTCAAGTAAGAGGAGGACAGAGATTTGACTGTTTAACTTAGCACTATGCGGGTCAATGGTGACCTTGATAAGAGCAGTTTTCATCGAATGGTGGGTATAGATGCCTGATTGGAGTGTGCTCAAGAGAATGAGAGGAAGAACTGGTAACAGGGAGGAAAGAAACATTTTGAGTTTTGCTATGAAAGGCAGCAGTGAAACAACTTCTAAGGGACAAATCCAAAGACAAGTCATTTCTGTGTTTTTTATCTGTTATCTTCGACACTATGGACTCTTCAGTGTAGTTCAGTCACTCAGTCATGTCTGACATTTTGCAACCACGTGACTGCAGCATGCCAGGCTTCCCTATCCAACTCCCAGAGCTTGCTCAAATTCATGTCCACTGAGTTGGTGATGCCATCCAACCGTCTCATCCTCGGTCATCCCCTTCTCCTCCCATCTTCAATCTTTTCCAGCATCAGGGGCTTTTCCAATGAGTCAGTTCTTTGCATCAGGTGGCCAAAGTATCAGAGCTTCAGCTTCAGCATCAGTCCTTCCAATGAATATTCAGGACTGATTTCCTTTAGGATTGACTGGTTTGATCTTCTTGTAGTCCAAGGGACTCCCAAGAGTCTTCTCCAACATCACAGTTCAAAAGCATCAATTCTTCAGTGCTCAGCTTTCTTTATAGTCCAACTTTCACATCTGTATATGACCACTGGGAAAACCATCGCTTTGACTAGACGGACCTTTGTTGGCAAAGTAATGTCTCCGCTTTTTAACATGCTGTCTAGGTTGGTCATAACTTTTCTTCCAAGGAGCAAGCATCTTTTAATTTCATGGCTGCAAACACCATCAGCAGTGATTTTGGAGCCCCCCAAAATAGAGTCTGTTACTGTTTCCATTGTTTCCCGATCTATTTGCCATGAAGTGATGGGACCGGATGCTGTGATCTTAGTTTTTTGAATGTTGAGTTTTAAGCCAGCTTTTTCACTCTCCTCTTTCACGTTCATCAAGGGGCTCTTCAGTTCCTTTTCACTTTCTGCCTTAAGGGTGGTGTCATCTGCGTATCTGAGGTTATTGGTATTTCTTCCAGCAATCTTGATTCCAGCTTGTGCTTTATCCAGCCCAGCATTTTGCATAATGTACTTTCAGTTCAGTTCAGTTCAGTCGCTCAGTCATGTCTGACTCTTAGGGACCTCATGGACTGCAGCACACCAGGCTTCCCTGTCCATCACCAACTCCCAGAGCTTACTCAAACTCATCTCCATCGAGTTGGTGATGCCATCCAGCCATCTCATCCTGTGTCGTGCCCTTCTCCTCCTGCCTTCAATCTTTCCTAGCATCAGGGTCTTTTCCAATGAATCAGTTCTTTGCATAAGGTGACCAAAGTACTCTGCATATGATGTACTCTGCATATAAGTTAAATAAACAGGGTGACAATATACAGTCTTAATGTACTCCTTTCCCTATTTGGAACCAGACTGTTGTTCCATGTCTGGTTCTAACTGTTGCTTCTTGACCTGCATACAGATTTCTCTGTATACTCTGCATACAGAGTACTTTTTACATTTCTTTTTCTTGGGGATGGTGTGAAAATGCAAAAAGGCAAAATGTTTGTCCAAGGAGGCCTTACAAATAGCTGAGAAAAGAAGAGACACTAAAGGCAAAGGGGAAAAGGAAAGATATACTGATTTGAATGCATAGTTTCAAAGAACAGCAAGGAGAGATAAGAAAGCCTTCCTTAATGATCAATGCAAACAAATAGAGGAAAACAATACAGTGGGAAGGACTAGAGATCTCTTCAAGAAAATTGGAGATACTAAGGGAACATTTAATGCAAAGGTGGGCACAATAAAGGACAGAAATGGTATGGACCTAACAGAAGCAGAAGATATTAAGAAGAGGTGGCAAGAATACACAGAACTATATAAAAAAGATCTTCATGACCCAGATAACCATGATGGAGTGATCACCTCCACTGGTTTCTAAAACTTCCTTCTGTCAATATCTGCATCTCTGTGCCTATGGAGCCTCTCTGAAACAGGCATATACCAAAGCAAAGTGTCAGAGAATTGATATCCACGGGAGCAGCCTGCAACCAATAGCTAGTGGGAGGTGGTAGGCAAATATCATAGCTCTTTTGTCCTTTGGTTGATTTGGGGGTACTCTGGGACAGCTGATTTTACACCATTATCCTGTGGACCCAGTGGTAACTGGCTTTGAAACATACCCTTCATCGGTTGACTTCCCGTCTTTGCCCATGTCTTCACTCCCCATGTGAAGTTCCTGGCATCTTTCAAATAAATTACTTGCACTTGAACCCTTGTTTCAGAATCTACTTCTTGGGGAATGTAAACTAAGACATTGCATATATGGATATAATCTAAGAAATAAAGCTCAAATGGGCCCACATTTATAAATACTGATTTTTGACTTCAGTCAGTCAGTTTAGTCACGTCCAACTCTTTGTGACCCTGTGGACCGCAGCACGCCAGGCTTCCTGGTCCATCAGCAACTCCCGGAGCTTATTCAACCTCATGTCCATCGAGCCAGTAATGCCATCCAACCATCTCATCCTGTGTCGTTGCCTTCTCCTCCTGTCTTCAATCTTTCCCAGCATTAGGGTCTTTTCAATTGAGTCCGTTCTTCACATCACATGGCCAAAGTATTGGAGTTTCAACTTCAGCATCAGTCCTTCCAATGAATATTCAGGACTGATCTCCTTTAGGATGGACTGGTTGGATCTCCTTGCAGTCCAAGGGACTCTCAAGAGTCTTCTCCAACATCACAGTTCAAAAGCATCAATTCCTCAGTGCTCAGCTTTCTTTATAGTCCAACTATCACATCCGAACATGACTACTGGAAAAACCACAGCTTGGACTAGACAGAATTTTGTTGACAAAGGAATGTCTCTGCTTTTTAATATGCTCTTTAGGTTGGTCATAGCTTTTCTTTCAAGGAGCAATTGTCTTTTAATTTCATGGCTTTTAATGTCTTTTACATTAATGTCTTTTAATCATTTCCAGTGATTTTGGAGCCTCAAAAAATAAAGTCTGTCACTGTTTCCATTGTTTCTCCATCTATTTGCCATGAAGTACCATGATTTTAGTTTTCTGAATGTTGAGTTTTAAGCCAACTTTTTCACTCTCCTCTTTCATTCTTATCAAGAGGCTCTTTAGTTTTTCTTCACTTTCTGCCGTAAGGGTGGTGTCATCTGCCTATCTGAGGTTACCGATATTTCTCCTAGCAATCTTGATTCTGACTTTTGCTTCTTCCAGCCTGGCATTTCTCATGATGTACTCTGCATGTAAGTTAAATAAACAGGGTGACAATATACAGCCTTGACGTACTCCTTTCCTGATTTGGAACCAGTCTGTTGTTCCATGTCCAGTTCTAACTATGTATGCTTCTTGACCTGCATACAGATTTCTCAGGAAGCAGGTCAGGTGGTCTGGTATTCCCATCTCTTGAAGAATTGTCCACAGTTTATTGTGATCCACACAGTCAAAGGCTTTGGTGTAGTCAATAAAGAAGAAGTAGATGTTTTTCTGGAATTCTTGCTTTTTTGATGATCCAATGGATGTTGGCAATTTGATCTCTGGTTCCTCTACCTTTTCTAAATCCAGCTTGAACATCTGGAAGTTCATGGTTCATGTACTGTTAAAGCCTGGCTGGGAGAATTTTGAGCATTACTTTACTAGCATGTGAGATGAGTGCAGTTGGTGTGGTCGTTTGAACATTCTTTGTTATTGACTTTCTTTGGGATTGGAATGAAAACTCATCTCTTCCAGTCCTGTGGCCACTGCTGAGTTTTCCAAGTTTGCTGGCATATTGAGTGCAGCACTTTCACAGCATCATCTTTTAGGATTTGAAATAGCTCAACTGGAATTCCATCACCTCTGCTAGCTTTGTTCATAGTGATGCTTCCTAAGGCCCACTTGACTTCACATTCCAGGATGTCTGGGTCTAGATGATTGATCACACCATCATGGTTATCTGGGTCATGAAGATCTTTTTTGTACAGTTCTTCTGTGTATTCTTGCCACCTCTTCTTAATATCTTCTGCTTCTGTTAGGTCCATACCATTTCTGTCCTTTATTGAGCACGTCTTTGCATGAAATATTCCCTTGGTATCTCTAATTTTCTTGAAGAGATCGCTAGTCTTTCCCATTCTATTATTTTTGGCTTATAGTTCACATATTTGCAATTAAAAGCCTCTTCTTAACAAATAGTTTTGGGCAATGTACCCAGGCACTAGAAAATGCAAAGGCTGAGAAAACCTCCTTTCTGAAATAATGCCTAGGCAGCTTTTCTTTTTCTACGTGTGGTAAGAAATATATATTTAGTCTTTTTTTGTTCCTGACAAAGTGAAGTCACTCAGTCGTGTCCGACTCTTTGTGACCCCATGGACTATAGCCTACCAGGCTCTTCTGTCCATGGGATTTTCCAGGCAAGAACGCTGGAGTGAGTTGCCATTTCCTTCTCCAGGAGATCTTCCCTGACCCAGGGATTGAACCCGGGTCTCTTGCATTGTAGAAAGATGCTTTACCATCTGAGCCACTAGGGAAGTCTGTTTCTGACAAAACCCTAGTAAAAACCCTTGTAACCAAAGGAAAAAAAAAAACAAAAAACCTTTGTAAAAAAACCCTTACAAAAACCTTGTAAAACCCTTGGAATTTCCTGAGTGAAAGGGAGAGAGAAGCATCTTTTGTTATTCATAACAAATCTTATCTGAGTTTATGCTAATGAGGTGAGTCCTGGTGGGCCTACAGATACATTCTGGAGGGTGTAGGTGTTGAATACCTTGTAATTCAGTCAGTTAAGTAGCTCAGTTGTGTCCGACTCTTTGTGGCACCATGGACACAGCACGCCAGGCTTCCCTGTCCATCGCCAACTCCTGTAGCTTGCTCCACCTCAGGTCCTTTCAGTTGGTGATGCCATCCAGCCATCTCATCCTCTCTCGTCCCAAGGGTTGGAACTTTCAGCCCCACCCCTGGACAGCTGAGAAAGGGAGAGAGGCTTGAGATTGAACACCCTAATGGCCAGTGGTTAAAGGAAAGGGTTTGGAGAACTTCAGAGTTGGTGAAGGGCTTCCCAGGTGGCTCAGTGGTAAAGAAATTGCCTGCCAATGCAGTAGACCTCAGTTCGATCCCTGGGTCAGGAAAATCCCCTGGAGGAGGAAATGCAACCCATTCCAGTATTCCTGAAGAAGGAAACAGACAGAACAGGCTCCATCTTGAAAGTAGGACTCCATCTTGGGCTGGACTGTGGACTGAGCTACATGCCCAGGATCTGTGGAAACGACATAACAACTGGAAAACCAGACACCTGGAAGGAAGAGCCCCAGGGCTCGTACCTAGACTCTCCCTGGCCGAAAAGAGTACCCTGATTATCTGTGTAACCGAATAGAGCCATAAATTCCATTATGCTTATTGGGGTATGACCACAGGCCTATTGATAATGTCCACTGTTAACTACCTAGGCTTCAGGCATATGATCACCGGTTAACTTTGATTGTATCTTTCTTTTCCTTTGTTCAGACTAGTTTCAGGGAATTTGGGGAGGTGGGTTTGGGCATGTGCACTCAGGGTATATAAGGTTTTCACAAAAACTGGTCTTGGCTCAGGGGTTCTTGGCTAAGAAGAGAGTCTGCCTGGGGCCTGCTGGTGTAATAAGCTGAACTCCACTATCTGCATTGTCCTTCTGAGTGAGTTTGTTTCCCTGAATGTGTGACTGCAACATTCTAACCTGGGAAATAGCATGGACAGCGGAGCCTGGCTGACTACAGTCCGTGGGGTCATGAAAGAGTCAGACGTGACTGAGCAACAGACCAACAGCTACAAGAGTTGGTGATGACATCAAGGTGCTGGGAGGGTGACATGCCCAAAGAGGACACGGATGCTCTGAGGCCCTCCCTTCCCCAGACCTGGCCTTATGCATCTCTTCCATTTGGCCCTTCCTGATTGTACCCCTTGTAATTAACAGGCAGTAGTAAATAAAATGTTTTCCTTACTCTTGTGAGCTATTCTAGCAAATTATTGAACCTAGGAGGGAGTCCTGGGAACCCCTGTTTATAGCTGGTTGATTAGAATTACAGGTGGCAACCTGGGACCTGTGACTGGCATCTGATGTAGGGGCAGTCTTGTGGGACACAGCTGTGGGATCTGTTCTGTCTCTAGGTAGATAGTGTCAAAACTGAATTGAACTGCAGAACATCTAGTTAATATCCACAGAGAATTGGAGAATTGGTGTGGGGAAGAAAACAACCAACCATTTATTTGGTGTTAGAAGTATTGTGAGTAGAAATAGTAGAGAACTACCAAAAACTATTTTTAAAAGGTGCATTTCCTGGACTTCCCTGGTGGTACAGTGGGTAGGAATCCATCTGCCAATATCGGAGACATGAGTTCGATCCCTGGTTTGGGAAGATTTCACATAGTGGCGATTTATTCGCTAAGTCGTGTCTGAGTCTTGGGACCCCATGGACAGAAGTAGCCCGCCAGGCTCCTCTGTCCATGGAATTTTCCAGACAAGAATAAGCCCATTCTCCACAACTACTGAAGTCCGTGTGCCTAGAGCCTGTGCTCTGCAACAAGAGAAACCACTGCAATGAGAGGCCAGTGTACCACAACAAACAGTAGCCCCTGCTCACCAAAGCTAAAGAAAGCCCTCACTCAGAAAGCATGTTAGCAACCCAGACCCAGTTCAACAAAAAATAAAAATAGTTAATTAAAAGACGGTACATTTCCTGCATTTTAAAGGGTCTGGTGTCCTTTTCCGGTTGTAAAGAAGCCTCACATTTGAAAAGGTTTGAGTTTGCTGCCTTAGAAAAAATCACAGGCTCTCAAGAGGAGTAAAACTACTCTGACCATAAAATGGTGTCTACTTCACAGATTCTAGGTTGAATAATTAATGTTCATAAAGTGTTCCAAAAGGAAAATCACTTAAGGGCATTGAGTTTTATTGTCTAATTAATAGTTTCCTAGTGTCAGACTATTTTTTTGGGCTCCAAAATCACTGCGGATGGTGACCGCAGCCATGAAATTAAAAGACGCTTACTCCTTGGAAGGAAAGTTATGACCAACCTAGATAGCATATTAAAAAGCAGAGACATTACTTTGCCAATAAAGGTCCGTCTGGTCAAGGCTATGGTTTTTCCTGTGGCCGTGTATGGATGTGAGAGTTGGACTGTGAAGAAAGGTGAGCGCCGAAAAATTGATGCTTTTGAACTGTGGTGTTGGAGAAGACTCTTGAGAGTCCCTTGGACTGTAAGGAGATCCAACCAGTCCATCCTAAAGGAGATCAGTCCTGAGTGTTCATTGGAAGGACTGATGTTGAAGCTGAAACTCCAGTACTTTGGCCACCTCATGCGAAGAGTTGACTCATTGGAAAAGACCCTGATGCTGGGAGGGATTGGGGGCAGGAGGAGAAGGGGATGACAGAGGATGAGATGGCTGGATGGAATCACCGACTCGATGGGCATGAGTTTGAGTAAACTCTGGGAGCTGGTGATGGACAGGGAGGCCTGGCGTGCTGCGATTCATGAGGTCGCAAAGAGTTGGACACGACTGAGCGACTGAACTGAACTGAACTGAGACTTTACATGATTAGATACCACAGATACAAAGTTAATTCACCTCACTTGAAATTAGGCTTTCCTCTCATCCCTATACCTGGCAATGCTCATAGAGTGCTAATGCCTTTAAAATGCAGGAAATGTACCTTTTTAAATTAATTAATAAATTTTTATTTTTAGCAATCCACTCCTGGAGAATCCCATAGAGAGAAGAACCTGGAAGGCTACAGTCCATAGGGTTGCGAAGAGTCAGACATGACTTAAGCGACAGCATGCACACATAATTGATTTCATATACTTTTTCTTAGAGATAATTTTTGCTTGAAAAACTATGTGTATGAATGTTTACTGTGTGTTATGTACTTTTCTAAGGAAACAAGATGGTTTTATCTTAATGGTGTTATGAAGTAGGTACTCATTATTCCCATTTTATGGACTAGGAAACTGAGGCACAAAGAGGTTAATAATTTGCCTAGGGTCCCACCTCTGGGAAGAAGAAGGCCAGGATTGGACTCAGAGAGTGTCCCTAGAGGCCGTACTCTTTCCCTTCACTATGCTTATCCTGCAATTTAGACTATGCCGATTCTCTAGTGATTCTTACGCCTGTCAGTCAAGCCTATCCACCTCTTGTGAACTTCAGATCTATATATTCAAGTGCTTCATATATATTTCCATCTCACTTCCCCGCAAATACTTCAAATTCTAGATGACACAAACTGAACTCATTTTATTCCCCATGAACATCCTATCCAGTCAGTCAGAGTCACAGTTCTGGAAGTTATTCCTGGCTCCTCTTTCCCTCCTCAACTTCTATGTACATCTGTTTTACATATCTTGTCAATTACACCTCCTAAACATGCCTTGAATCTGGCCCTGTCTTTATGCCCACTGCCATTTACTCACATCGTCTCTTTGCCGAATTACCGAGTAGCAGAGGTCCCAGTTTGTGCATCAACCATGTTCATCTACGATCAGGATTCATACCTGCTTGGGTACATCTGATGAATTAGTAAAGAAGGCTCTCCAAAAGTCGATTTGTCAAAAGAAAAGAGAAGTCTATCAAAAGAGCAGGAGAAGTTCAACATAAAGCAGAGGAAATGATGAGTTTGTTCAAATAAAGCCAGGTTTCATGCTCTTGAAGGGAAGAGAATTGCTTGGTGATATGTGATCTTTCTCCCTTGCAACTGGAACTCAGCATCTGGTGCAATGTTCAGTTCAGTCGCTCAGTCGTGTCCGACTCTTTGCGACCCCATGAACTGCAGCACGCCAAGCTTCCCTGTCCATCACCAACCCCCAGAGCTTGCTCAAACTCCTGTCTGTCAAGTTGGTGATGCCATCCAGCCATCTCATCTGTCATCCCCTTCTCCTCCTGCCTGCAATCTTTCCCATCATCAGGATCTTTTCCAATGAGTTAGTTCTTCACATCAGGTGGCCAAAGTATTGGAGCTTCAGCTTCAGCATCAGTCGTTCCAATGAATATTCAGGACTGATCTCCTTTAGGATGGACTGCTTTGATCTCCTTGCAGTCCAAGGGACTCTCAAGAGCCTTCTCCAACACCACAGTTCAAAAGCATCAATTCTGTGGCGCTCAGCTTTCTTTATGGTCCAACTTTCACGTACAATATACTGTTGCTGAAATTTTATTATTTTTATTTTATTTTTTTGTTGTTGCTGAAATTTTAAATGACAGCAACATAGAATGAAGGATATGATCCTTCATTTGTGGCTGCATATTAAAAACATTTTATGCACGTTAGTTTAAATTCTTTTTATTTATTTATTAAAATAATCTTATAGACGACATTAAAAAAATGTAAAAAATATTATGTCTTATAACTCACAGCCCTAACAGAGCAACTATTTTCATAGCTTGGTCAAAATTAATTACCCTTCAAATGAAATGCATGATTTTATTTTTACAACTATATTTGAAATCACAGGAAGTTCACAAATGAAATGGGCATGTATTTTTTTATAGTGTTATTTTGTCAAGTTTTAGAGTAGGGCCTGATATAAACTGAATAATGTATTATAGTTTTCTAAAACCAAGGCATTGTTCTTTATTAAACTTTTTAAAAGGCATAAAACAATAATGGAACAGTATATAGTATACAAATAACTTACAATCATCAATTCCAGTGCCATCCTTGTGATGTATACCCTTTTATTCACCTTTCTAAGTGTCTTAAATTTTTGTTTCTTAGGGATAGTATTAAAATATAACAATTTTAGTAACACCTTAAACTGTAGAACTTGATACAGAATGTCATACTATAATGGTTCAAGTGATGTCCTTTGGGGACAGTTATACCTGGATTCCAGTTGCAGGTGCATTAACTATTCAATTTAGCCTCAGTGTCACCATCTAAAAATGCTTATGTATGACTAATATTGTGGTTAAATGATAATGTATGGGAAAGGCTTGCTGTATAGTCTGGAACATAATGGGTGTTCAAAAATAATAACCAGCATAATCAGTAAAATAACCAATTATCTGCTGTATATATGTATGTACATAACCTTCCTAATCATCACTTTGACTTTTTCATAATAGTTAATTCATTGGATGACTTATAACTTATACATTTAACCCTTCCATCTTTTTAAATTTATTGTATTAAAGACAGAAAAGGTCCATTGCTTCAACTGTGATTGTTGTGATTTCTTATATAGGTTTGTGTATATTTTCTACATAAATCATAACTCTATTTTCATCTTTCCTGAAAATATCTTCTCTGATTTGATGCTTATCTTTTCATTGTGATTAGTTTTTACAGTCAAACCTATTGATATTTTCCTCTGCAATTTTTTCTATTAGGCATAAGTTTTTACCTCCTAAAGTGATTGGATAAATGATTAGTATTGTTTTCAATTATTTGATTTTTAAAATATTTAACTCTTTCACACATGTGAAATCCATTCTAATGTGGGTGAGACATTTAAATATTTCCCCATATATTTCTAATCAATTATCCTAATGTCATTTATTGAACAGTCCTCTATTGTGTTCAGAAATTGCTTTCCATATTTTGAATTTCTTGTATGGTCACTTCAGAACCAATATTATTATTCAAAAATATCCTGTGGTTCAGTCTCATCACTGTATATCTCAGAGTTCCAAAAATATTATCTTAGCCTCTACTCTATGTAAACTCTATCTCATTACATAAGAAACTTTTCACTCAAAGAAAACATTAGTGCCCCCAAAACTGACAAAGGGGCTTTTAATTTGCCTTCTCATCATCTAACTTCTAAGCCCATTCATCACTGACCGACTGTATTTAGTAACAAAAAGTAAGGGGCTTTTTTAGATATATCTTTCCCAGGATACCTTTGTGGGATAGTGAAGGGAAGAACTAACAAAGTAACTGCTCCCCACTCCCGCCTTTAAAGGACACAATGGTGAAAGAATTCCTTGGACCATAGTCCTTGAGTTCCTACCTACAGATCAAAACACAAGTCTTGTGGATTGCAGAGGTCCAGGGGGAGGTGATGAAGAGACAAAAGTAGAAGGATTCAGGATAGGTTATAAGGCAGAGCAAGCAATTCTTGAGGAAAGACTACATGTAGGGGATGAGTTAGGATGGTTCTTAGCTAGGAGTTGCCTTGAGCAACTGGTGCATGGTGGTGTATGTACAGAGCTGGAGAACTCTGGAGGAGGAGAAGGCTTAGAGATCGAAATTAAAAATTCTAGACCAGAACATTAGGAAAAGGGTTGAGTCGGCTTGGTAATTGAATGTTCTTTTTTTCAGGACTTTTTTTTTCCTTTCCAGTAGGCAAGTGGATAATGCTTAGGTTAATGATGTTCCAAGTACTAAAATCACTTTCAGAGGAATGCTATAAATGGCAGTGATGAGGTAAAGTCCTTAGGAAAGCTTGACTAAGCAAACCACTCAAGAAAACTAAGAAAGGTACCATGTACAATACAGACAGAGCCTTTAGATTAGAATTGTGTGTGCACACTGGTGAATACTTTTCTGTCTTAAGAGGAGATGGCTGTCCCTCTGGGGGCAGTGAAGAATTGAAGATTTCAAATTGTGGTGCTGGAGAAGACTCCTGAGAGTCTCTTGGACTGCAAGGAGATCAAACCAGTCAATCCTAAAGGAAATCAACTCTGAATATTCATTGGCAAGACTGATGCCTAAGCTGAAGCTCCAACACTTTGGCCACCTGCTTTTCCAAAGAGCCGACTTATTGGAAAAGACCCTGATGCTGGAAGAATTGAAGGCAAAAAGAGAAGAGGGCTGCAGAGGATGCAATGGTTACATAGCATCACCAGCTCAATGGACAAGAATTGGAGCAACTCCGGGAGACAGCAAAGGACAGGGATGCCTGGCGGTCCATGGGGTCTCAGAGTCAGACACAACTTAGTGGCTGAACAACGACAATACGTCATGCCCTATAGCCCCCTGCTTTTTTTTTTTAATCGTTAGGCACCATCAACTTGTCTTCTAAGAAGTCAATCAAATTATTCATATTAACTTATTTTTCCTAAAATTAAAAAAAAAACTTTTTAGAGATCAACTTCTCATACATGCCATCTTACTTTTTTCAGTTAATTAGAGTATTTTAATAAAGTGTAATTCTTGTATATTTTACCTTTTACATTTGCTTAGGGTCCTTTAGTAAAAATACCCACAATTTAGAGGAAATATACATTGCCTTATCCACATTTATTAATATGCAGATTATTAAAAATTTCCTTTGGGAGTATAGGTGCTTAAAAATATTGTGTTTCTACTATACAGCGACATGAATCAGCGGTACATATACATATGTCCCCTCTGTTTTGGATTTCCTCCCCAGTTAGGTCACCACAGGACACTGAGTCGAGTTCCTTGTGCTATACAGTAGGTTCTCATTAGTTACCTATTTTATGCCTAGTAGTATGTATACATTAGACCCAGTCCCACCCCCTTCCCCCTGTTGGTGCCCATGTTGTTCTCTATGCTGTGTCTCTTTCTGCTTTGCAAATAGGTTCATCTGTACCATTTTTTTCTGATTCCACAAATATGCGTTAATATACAACATTTGTTTTCACTTTCTAAATTACCTCACTCAGTATTACAGTCTCTGGGTCCATCCACATCTCTGCAAATGGCACAATTTTGTTCTTTTTCATGACTGAGTAAAATCCTGTCATAAATATGTGTCACATCTTTTTTATTCATTCATATGTCGATGGACATTTAGACTGCTTCCATGTGCTGGCTGTTGTAAATAGTGCTGCAGTGAACATTGGCATACATGTATCTTTTGGAATCACGTTTTTCTCTGGGTATATGCCCAGGACCGGGATTGCTGGATCATATGGTTGGTTTTTTTTTTTTTTTTCATATGGTTGTTTTATTTTTAGTTTTCTAAGGACCTCCATAGTGGCTATATTAATTTACATTCCCACCAACAATGTAGGAGAGTTTTCTCTCCATATGCTCTCCATTTATTGTTTGTGGATTTTTTTGATGATAGTTATTTTGAATGGTGTGAGGTGATATCTCACTGTAATTTTAATTTGCATTTTCTCTAATAATTAGTGATGTTGAGCAATTTTCATGTGCCTCTTGACCATTTATGTCTTTGGAAAAATATGTGCTAAATCTTCTGCCCATTTTTTGATTGGATTGTTCTTGTTTTTTTGGTATTAAGCTTTGTGAGGTATGTATATATTTTGAAGATTAATCTCTTGTCAGTTGCTTCATTTGCAAGTGTTTTCTGAGGGCTGTCTTTTCATCTTGTTTATGGTTTCCTTTGCTGAATATATATAAATTAAATTTCAAGAATCTCAGATAACTCTTTGTTTTGTGCACTTAATTACATTCTGCAAAAATTGGGCAAATTCGACTTTGTCTTTTTAACAGTGAGAAGAAAAGGAAAGAATGAAAGACCCTATTAAGTGAGCCTTAGTCTATATTCTTGTTATAATTCTGCTTCTTTGGGGATTACTGGGTAAGCTCCAATCTGTTTACAATTAGTTTAACTACTTTGTACACTATTTCCAGCAATTTTTTAATCCCTACATGACTAGGCTTTTCCTATTCAATATATTTTAATTTTGGTGCCCTCTTGCCTCTGGATAATGTCCAAATTTTTAACCATTTCTTACCAAGATTCCTTTCCCTCTTCTCCCTCTTCACACTATTCTGGAGCCAAATGAAACTATTTCAGATTTCTAAAGCAGCCTTTCTCATGATGTTTCCCAGCCTATGTATAGACTATTTTCTCGGCCTGAGATTCTTTGCATCTTCCTCCTTCCCACCTCCCTTGCCCTTTGCTCACTCCACAAGCTGGCTCCTTCCATCTGGCTAACTCTTGTGCAGGGGTAGGGAGTGTGAGTGTGTGCTCAGTAGTTCAGTCGTGTCCAAGTCTTTTTGACCCTATGAACTGTAGCCCACCAGGCTCTTCTGTCCATGAAATTTTCCAGGCAAGAATACTGGAGTGGGTTGCCATTTCCTACTCCAGGGGAGCTTCTGGACCCAGGGATCAAACCTGCATTTCTTGTGTCTCCTGCATTGGCAGGCGGATTCTTACCACTAGCGCCTCCATATTCAGGCTCAAGTCTAGGTTTCTGCAGAGAAGTCTTCCCTCACTTCTCAGCACTAATGCTGTCCACAAAAGCTTCCTAATAATACTCTCCACTTACTCCAACCTATCATGTATCTTGTTTATGGAGCTTACTTATCTATATACTGTCTAAAATATATATTTCTCAAGAAAACAATCTACCTTGTCCTTGATTGTATTAATAATCCTAGCACCTAGTACACTGCCAGGCAAATAGTATCTATTTGTTGAATGAGTGAATGTATAAATGTAAAAAGAAAATGTATGCTTGTTGTTATGGGAAATAAAACATGGTTATGAAGAGAAATGTTTTACCTAAAATATGTTGTATATATATAAATACATTTTTATATATCATATATATATTTTAGGATAAGCAGAAATTATTTTTGTCTGTGTGCAAAGTAGATTATTCATATCATTATTATTCTACACTAACATGTCCAAATTATACTTTAGATATAATCTAAAGAATAACATAGAATCTTCAGTAGGAAGGCTTAGTACACAGAAGATATTGTGTTTTTTTCAATACAGTTATAGGTATTAATCAGAGAAGGCAATGGCAACCCACTCCAGTACTCTTGCCTGGAAAAATCCCATGGATGGAGGAGCCTGGTAGGCTGCAGTCCATGGGGTTGCGAAGAGTTGGACATGACTGAGTGACTTCACTTTCACTTTTCACTTTCATGCATTGGGGAAGGAAATGGCAACCCACTCCAGTGTTCTTGCCTGGAGAATCCCAGGGACGGCGGAGCCTGGTGGGCTGCCGTCTATGGGGTTGTAAAGACTTGGACACGACTGAAGCGACTTAGCAGCAGCAGCAGCAGCAGCATAGGTGTTAATAACAACAGCAGCAAGAACAACCATCAGGAATTGTTCAATAATTGTATAGTATGTTGTGCTTGGAAAAATGGAAACCAAGAGTCTCCCTTTAGTCTGTTGAAATATTATTTTCTCCTGGAGTTTCTGCACAGGAGTAGGCAAAACCTGAGATTCTTTAAAGGGGCACCAAGGGTCACCATGGGAACCACAGGGAACAACATTTGTGTTTCAGGCTTCTGGAACAGAACAACTGAAAGAATGTGAGCCACAGCAGGGGAATTTAGGAATCCATGGCAATTGCTTGAATGGGGTCGTTGGCCCCAATCACATTCTAGGGATAGTACCGTGCAGCAGGCAATCCAAAACGAGGGACAACATTAACTTGTATCCTGTGGAATTGTCTTCAGTTGATAAAAACAGCTTCCCTGTGAGTGTATATTTTGCTTGTGTTTTTAATCTAGGTATAAATTAAGTAACAATACATAGATCCAAAAAGACATAATTAGAGGCTTGTGAACATCAGATTTTGGAAATAATTCAGTATTTAATATAGGCTTTAACACCAGTAATGAATGTTTGTATATAATGGCATCATAACATAGTAGTCTTATTGAATTCTACAATTATTCTTGTGAGTTAGAAGTTATTATAATCCCCATTTAACACCAGAGGAAACAGTCTAAGATAATGCATACATTTGGTGATAGAGTGATGCCTGAAACCCAGGCTTCCAATGATAAATCCCGGTATTTATTTTCTGCTATTTAGGCTACAAAGGAACCAATTTATATATCCAAGTGATTCACATAAGTCCACCTTCCAACATCTTAAATACTCATTTATTCTCCAAATATTCATTGAGCATCTGTTTTGTGGCAGTTTTCTCATCTGTAAAGTGGGACTAATAATAGTACCTGCCTCATAGGCAACTGATACGAGACCTGAGATAGAAATTGCTCTGCTTGGTTTTCAATGAACTCAACTTTTATTGTTTTCCTGATAAAAACATGTATAGAGTACAGTAGTGACAGTATTAAATGTACATGTGGGAGTGAACACTGGAAACAAGATTAACATGTGAGCTCACTAATGATATTTCTCATCAGGGTGATGGTAAAGGGGGGGATGGTAAGTTGAAGCAGTGGTGATCAGGGTGAAGAATGGTGGGAGGAATATTATTTTATATAATTTTTGGAGGAAAAAAAGTTCATTTCTTTATTTGTTCTCCAGAGTAGGAATGACAGGTAAGTATAGATGGATAAACTATATGAACTTTAAAAAGTTAATTAATTTATTATTTAGTTTTGGGCTGTGCTGTGTCTTTGCTGCTAAGCACGGGCTTTCTCTAGTTGTGGCGAGAGGGGGCCACTCTTCATTGTGGTGCTTGGGCTTCTCACTGTTGTGGCTTCTCTTGTTACGAGCACCAACTCTTAGGTGCACGGGCTTCAGTAGGTGCAGCATGTGAGCTCAGAGGCTGTGGTGCGGGCTTAACTGCCCTGTGGCAGGTTGGATCTTCCCAGACCAGGGATCAATCCTGTGTTCCTTGCATCGGCAGGCAGATTCTTAGCCACTAGACCTTCAGGGAAGTCCCAAACAATGTAAATTTAAAAACTGTATTTTAAACTATTTGAAAAAGTAGCAAACTGGTCAACAAACTGAGCCATATTATGTATAGTGACCTGCCCATGGAACTTTCTTTTACGTTCTAAAACTACATCCTTCTTTACTGACTGCATTAGTCAAGGATGAGGTAATTATTGAATTATTTTATTTAGTGTTCACTGAAACAATATTTCTTAAACTATGTAGAATGCTGGTATACTATTGATAAATCACAGGGGTGGAAAAATAATTCAGAATTTTTAGAAGCCACATGACAACAATAGCAATGCAAATAATTAAGCACCTTTTATTTTTTTAATTGTTTAAATTATTTTCTCTAAAATTTTGAAGAAAATAGTTAATAATGGACATTATTGGTTGATATTTTATCATTTCAAAATTTTCAGAATCTATGAACTAAGCAATGTCAAAAAGCTAAGTTAGGGGAAAACTTAGACAAGATGGTTGATAATAGAGCAAATAATGAATTCTTGATTCTACCACCAATCAGCTACATACCTTGGGAAACTGATTTTTTACTGTGAACTTCAGTTTCTTCTTTTTTCTTTCCTATATTTTGACACATTATCTTTTACAAATGAAATATTTTATAGATATCCTATGTGCTCATCCTTCCTTCTCCACCTCCATCCCCAGGTGGGGCCTCTGCTCCCTTTGACTTCATGGAGTCTGCTTGAAAACTGGACCTAGCTAACCTTTCAGGTCCCTTCTGGTTTTTACTAGCTTTGATTCTGGCTTGAAATTCTTTTTAATTTTTTTTAAATTTTTTATTTTTTTTTGGCTTGAAATTCTTAAACAGAATTAGTGTGATGCCGAATATGACTGGGTCAGGCCAAGATCTTAGCATCTGTGAGCAGCCACACCGTTTACAATTTTTTGTGTGTTTGTATTTTATTAAAAGCTGTAAATTATTTTTGACATTAGATAAGCAATCTATCAAAATATTGAAACAATTAAAATTACTTTGAATTTCAAATTACTCAACGGTGTAGGTTTCTACTGCCTGTTGATTCACAGTTAAACTGAAAATTTTTAGAAAGAATTCAACAGATATATTGTGTATTTGCTCTTATTTATGTAGATAACATCATGACTGAACAAGCAACTAAAACAGCAAGTTAAAATTATAGTCTGAGAAATAATGATAATTTTAACAGAACTGAATATGTAAATATCATAGCTGTCAGGCCTTTGACTATTCTGAGCAACTTTTTTCTCCTCTCTTCTAATGAGAGAATATTTTTGTTTTATTTTTGGCAGCCAAATAATAAAACAGTTTTTATATGGTTTTCATTGCTTTTATTCCCATCTGACTCTTCATCAGTGCCTTTTTTTCTGATCTCAGAACTAGTCACACCAGGTCACCACTGGCCTGCATTTGGTCGTGGGACAAACTTTATGAAGGATACAGGCAAGCTGGAAAAGAGAGTGACTAGATAACAAAGGGGCTTGCAATCCATGTCATTTAAAAAAAGGTTGAAGAAAATGGAGATTTCTATATGGGAAATAGTAAGGAGGAAGAAGTGGCCTAAGGGAGCTGCCTTTGCATTTTTGAAGACTTGTCATGTACATGAATAACAAACAGTGTTCAGCACAGTCTTAAGGGACAGAATTAGACCAAAGAGTGATAACCTATTTTGGAACTGCCTCCAGCAGTGAGTTTTCTAGCTCTGCAGGTGCCTAAGCATAGGCTGCAGACTGCCCCTCAGGGCTGCAGAGGCAGGATTCAAGCTATGTTTGCAGAGGTGGAATAAATATAGGCAAGTTTTCCAACTTGAGACACTTCTATACTTAGTTAAATTCCTATGTGTAATATTACTTTCCCTCTCTTCAGCTCAGTGATGTCTGAATTCTCTTAGTACTTTCTTTATATGTGAAACACTGTTCCTTATTGTTGTTTAAGATAAAAGTCAGTTTCTAACATTTATATTGAGTGATTAGAAAGAAGTTTTTCCCGTTATCTTCCTCCATAGACTGTGAAATCATGCCTTTATTATGAAACTACAACCATTAGGAACTTTGACCTCATGATAATTGAGAGAATAAAGTGTTTTATGACCTCATTAGAACCTTGACATGTATGTGTGCTCTGTGCACA
Source organism: Cervus canadensis (assembly GCF_019320065.1). Lineage (NCBI taxonomy): Eukaryota > Metazoa > Chordata > Mammalia > Artiodactyla > Cervidae > Cervus > Cervus canadensis. The sequence goes on along the minus strand of NC_057387.1, from coordinate 41,167,821 downwards.
CTATTTTGTTCACAATTTTTCTTGTAGGATTTTTTAAATACCATTTAGATTGTGAAGACTTTGGTTTAGAGAGATTTGATTATATGGACAATCACTTATTTTCCTTTATGCAGCTTCAAAAAAACATTATAAAGTCTTACCAGCTTGAAAAATTTCATTAGAATACTCATTATAAATATGCCAAAGGAAAAATAAACATTTTCATTTTGCGTTCTTAATTTTAAGAACCCTATTTTGTTCAAGTCATAATTCACTCATGACCAAAATTTCTAAGCAAGAGAATTATATGAAAGAAAATGTTTTCATACATTCATTCTTGAAAATAGCAAGGAATGTTTAATTAAATCTGACTTACCTGAAAGTATAGAGTTCTTTCCATTAGACTATTAACTTAGTAAAATGAAAAGTTTATGCATTGAATGAGAACCAGAGCTTCTTTTTTCTAATGCAATTTTTCTAATACAACACTTATATGAAAAGTTGTTAGGAGTTTTGTTAAGGAATTTAGAGTCTACATGAATTTTACATCATCGAATTTGGAAACAGATTGCCAGCACTGAATTAATTTAGCTTTTTAAACAAAGTCGGTAAGTTTATTGAGACATTTACATATTTTGCTTTTCCATAACTTTCACATATTAAGTCTCAAACTTCAGCAAAATAATATGAACTGGCCAACATGATTGTTGACACTCGATTTGTGGGAATAAATATCAGGCAAAATGCAAACAATTGTTGAATGTGGACAGTACATTTAGAGATACTTCGTTCTTTAGAATTCCATAGCCATGGCCAGGGGCCCGTAAAATGAGAAGTGCATCTCAGCAGAGTGAAAGACTCATTAGAATTCATCTTTTCAGGACTTTTTCGGCTTTAAAAACTCTTTTGAGATAGTCTTTACTCAAGCCTAGGGGATGGCAGGAAGTCGTCTTTACTGAGTCCCCCAGTTTTAAATTTATATGATTCTTGCCTTAAAGATGTGGATGTTAGGGTAGGTTTTTCTTTTTTAACTATCTTGCAAGGGCTTGTTCGATTAGAATTACTGAGATGTTCCGAATATCTTTTCTGAATATCCAAGTAATATTCGTTTATCATTGTTCTGCGGCTGTTCAGCCTGTTGGATGGCCAGCAAAGCTAAGACTAGTAAATTGAGTTTTACTTGCTGGCCTCAGAGCGCTCCTACAGTCAGTCGTCTCTTCTCTTGTGCGCCCCCTTCCCCCAAGAGGTAAACAAACGACTGCGGAAACCGAAGGCTGGCACAAATCCTTTTCTGTTTCTGGAGAAACCACTCAGAGCGCATGCTCTTCCGGCGCTGGGTCCGTAGCGCCATTTTCATATCGCAGGGACTGCCCTTTAATTAAGCACGCGGGTAGGAACACCCGGCGTTAAAGTTGTTGGAGCTGTTCCAAAAGCCTCACAGAATCAAGTCAAAGGCTTCTTTGAGATGAACCACTCCCAGCGCTTCAGCTAAGACTGCGTCAAGAAATTCTTTTGTGTTTATTTTCCCCGTGGACAGGTGGCCGTCTCCCCATTCCTCTGTTCCCTCCCCGCCCCCGGGCTGGTCGCGTTCCTCCGCCCCGCCCACCACGGGGACCCGAGCGGTATTAAGCTTTGGCATTTGTGATGATTTTGCGCCCACAGCGGCGACCCAAATGAGAGGACGTGGGGAACCGGATGGGAACGTTTTACCCCGTGAAAACAAAGCACAAGTTAATTCAGAATCCAGTATGTGTAGAGGAAACCAATAGGTGTTCTGAGCTAGGAGGTAGGGCTTTTTTTTTTTTTTTTCCTCTTTCAGATTTTATTTCTTATAAAGATAGAGATCCATCAGTGGTGGGATGGGCGGTGGTTGAAAGATTAGCTGTAGGTAAGGTGGGGCACCGAGATCCTAGATCTATAAGAGTGTGCGTGTGCACGCGCGCATGCAAGAGTTTGGAACAAGGGTGAGTGGGGCGAGAGAGGTAGAGAAATGAGAGAGACAGGAGAAAACTCTGGAGTGGGAAGAAGACTCAGTGGGGTTCAGAAAACGAAGGGACGCGGGCTCATCCTTGCCTGAGAAGCCACAGCAGCGCTCTCCGGGACCACTCCCAACTCCACCGTTTCATTCATAAGTTTCGGGTCTGGAGGCCCCGCCTGGCTCCCCGGCCCCGGGCCGCGTATCCCGTGCAGCAATTGGTGGACGGCAACAAAGCCTTAGCAACTGGCTCTTAGTGACCCGCGGGGCGCCTGGTAACTGGGGCGCAGGGCCGGCGCGGAGAAAGGAGCTGGGCTGTCCCTTTAAGGGATGGCCGCGGAGCCGTGAAAGTGGAGGGATCTGAGGGAGGGCGGGGAGGAAGGCCTGGGGGCGGACCCAAGGCGGGGAGGAGGAGGAGGAAGAGTTGCTGCTGAAAGGAGGTGGCGAAGGAGGAGCCGCAGCAGCTGCTGCCAGCCGGCGGGCACCGGAGTCCTGCCCGCTGCCTCACGAGTAGCCACGGGCGCGATCGGGGCCAGACGTCTCCTCCTCCATGATCACTTTGGGAGCCGGGGGAAGACTTTGCCCGGCCGTAAGAGCTGGTCTGCGTTTCCCAGGCGCGGCGGCGGTGGAGCAGCGGCAGCAGCCGGGTCCGATTCGGAGTGGCCACAGCCCGGGGCGTGTGCGCCCCGCTCGGAGCGTGCTCGGGTTCCCCACGGAATGTCCCCGGGGCGCCCGGCGCGCTGACCCCCCAGCCGCCTCCGCCTTCGGCGCCTGCTGCCTCTCTCGGGCGGGCTTGGTGTTCGGGACTGCAAGCTTCCCGGCTCCTGGGCAGTGGGGAAGCCCCCGGGGGCGGGTGACCTCAGCTGGCCACGACCCAGCCCTCCCCCGTGCGTATCTCGCTTAAGATGGCAGCGGAGTCAGGGGAACTAATCGGGGCTTGCGAGTTCATGAAAGGTGAGGAGCAGTCGCCCCGCATCCTCCAACCCTCTGTCGACACCCCAGCTCTTCACTTCTCGCCCCTGTGTCCCAACAACTGTCTCCGGCTTCTTCTGGGGCCCCCAGCGTACTACAATCGCTGCGCGCGCTCTTATCCCTTTTCCGTACTATCCTTTCCCCCGAGGACCCCCCGCTTCCGGCTTCTCTGTCTTTCTTGCGTCCCTCGTTCCCTCTGCAGCACTTTCGGAAGGCCTCCCCGCTCGGTAAAGGGACCGCACCGTCCTCTGCCGGGCTCCAGCACGCAGCGGCTCGAGGGGACCCTGCTCCAGGAGATCCTTTCAGTTGCCTTTATCCTACTGTTGCTGGATCTTGGTTTTCGGGACACCTCCAACCACACCCCCCTGTCTCTCCTCCCTTCCTCTTCTTGAAGTCTCCGGAGCTGTAAGGGAGAGTCTCGCCTCTCTCTTCCCCTTCCGCAGAGGTCTGTAGATTTCTGAACCAAACTTGCATCTCCAGTTCAACGGGTACCCTCAGCTTCTACCTGCTCCCGCTGGCCTGAAACCAGGGAGATCTGGGAGCTCTGCACCCCACTGAGTCCCTCAGTCGGGCCCTCGACTCACTTCTCTAATTGATGTGCTCTTGGATCTCTGTGTCTTTCCGGGAGAGATCAGGTTTCTGCAAGAATTCCACGTGTTAATGGGGTCTTTAAATACCGGGTAGCAGTTGTTATTTTGATCCTCGTGTATTAGCACCCCCATACTCCACCAGCTTCCCTGCTTCTCATGTTTTCTCCCGTCTTTTAAACTTGTCTTTCAGATCGGTTATATTTTGCTACTTTAAGGAATAGACCAAAAAGCACAGTAAATACCCACTATTTTTCCATCGATGAGGAGCTGGTCTATGAAAAGTAAGTTTCTATATATTTTTTTAATCTCAGCTATTTAACTTGTTGGCTCTTGGGTAAGGAAATGCTATGCACCTTTATGACAGTTTTATTCTCCTTCCCCAGTGGTGCAAGTAACAAATCCAATTTCTTAGGCTCAGAGGCTGGGGAAGAGGTGCAGGGAAAGTTAAGGTAATTTGAACCTGTCATCACCTCATTCCTTTTAGTCCTCTGTCTGTATTAGTTCTTCCTACCACCACAGTAAACTGCAACTGTAGATTCCTAACACTCCCCAGAGCAGGGCCAGGGAGAGGCACCCTCTATCCTTGCTAGATTCTGTAATAGGCATGTGAATCAGTCACAGGGTATTTATTGGAGCACCTACAGCGTACAGGGCAGTGTGTGTATTACAGGTGCTTCAGCTTTACGGTTCACAAGACTTCTGCTGTATCCCAGGATGTTTTTGTTTGTGCAGCTCATATTTGGAAAGTGGGACTCACTTAGCTGAGTCCCAGTCATATCTATGAGTAAGATTTTACCTGGGTGGTAAATTGCTGCGTTATTTTATTTGAGTGTCTCAAGCGTCACTGCATTATTATTTTTTGCCTTTGAGGAAGTGGTATAGGAGTGCTGATTTACATTCTTTGGTTATTTGGCTTTGTGGGATTAGGATTTAAGAGTGAAAGATGCATGTAGGGAACGGTTTTCTGTGAAAGACTGTTGATCTACATGAAAAAGATTATAGTAGAGTAAACATTTAATTCAAAGAGAGAGGTCTTGATTTAATAAAAGCAACATAATAGTAAGGAATAAGAAGGCTGAGTTGGCTTGATTATGTCCTTTTATTAAAAGACTGGTGTTTCAGGGTAGTCAATATATTCTAACAGAAAATTTTACTTTCTTGCTGCTTTAACCATATGTCCAAGTACATGAACATAGTTAAATAAACTGTATTCATTATAGAAAGTGTCCTAGGACTTGTGCTGTTAAGGGGGATTTTGGGAGTTCTGCCTAAGGATTTGTGAGTACCACCAGGCGTTCGAAAAGTGAGAGTATTCTAGACCATCCAGAGCATATCTTTTCTTTGAGGGAAAACAATCTTTAATTGTCACTTCATCAGAGGGATTCATGAAACTGATGTCTTCAGGACATTTCTCTTACTGGTGCTGGGAGCAGGATGCTCCTTGAATGACTGAAGCAAAGTGGGAATGAAAGGGCCCTTTGCTGCTGCTCATGAATGCCCAGAGCTGCTGCAGCAAAGAGGTCTGAATCCCTGGTGTCAGATTACAGCTCTGCTCCTAGACAGAATGGAGTACTGCACTGCCTACTCCCTGACCTCAGGTACCTGGATGATGTCACTGCCAGCAGTGTTTCTGGAGTATTCATTCTGTTGTTGTGAATGTGCGTTGTTACCGCTTTCTTTTTTGTGTGTAGAGTTTGGGGACCTCTCGCGAGTCTGAGGGTAGGGACAGTGTATATGCTCTTATGTTCAGTTCTTCAGTGATGTGCTGGAGGTTAATATGTCACTGAATAAACCCCAGGCATTAAGGTCTCAGTTGCTTCTTTTGGGATTGCTAGATGATAGATCTAGATCTAACAGGAAATTACGTTTAGTCAACTAAACACAGTGCTCAGTGGTTTGATTCTGATACTGATATATGAGGAAAGATTTTTGTGTGATTTTAATGTTAGCATTTTAGGATAGGACTTCAAATCACATTCTTCTTATACTGACTCTACTGTATTTCTGTAAAGAAAGACTTGCTGGAAAGACCATCCAGTTTATATGGTGAAATTTTGATGTCATTTGAAACTTTGATAAAGACTTCAGTCTGCGTGGTGTGTACTTCTTTTTGTTTGAGGTGCCCAACTTCTGTGCCACAGGAGTAGCTATAGTTCTGATCACCCACAATTCCATTTTTTGGTCACCTTGAACATTATACAGGGTTAGATGATGTAGTGAATACAATGAAGATGGATACACGTTACCTTCACGGAGCTCCAGAAAGACAGGACTGCAGTGAGAGAGAGAAAAGATAACTGCCATAGACTCACATACACCCCTGGGCTGGGGAGAATTCACGGTCGGGGGAGCACATTTGGTTGAGGGGTTCAGAAAAGGCTTCATGGAGGAGTTAAGACTGGCTTGCAGAATGGACAGAGATGGGAGAGGAGAGATCCCAGAAGCAGGAATAGCAAGGATGAGGAGGGAGGTTCTAGAGTGTCTTCAGGGAATAGTGAGACCTCTGGTTTTTCTGGTGTGTATACAGGTTCAACTTGAATCTGAAGTTGAAAGGTCAGCTGGGCAGATTGAGTGCCAGGGTTCCCTTAATATGCCATGGGACTCTCTTGAGGATTTGAGGGCAGTCCAGGGTATGACTGGTCCTATGCTAACTGCAAATAATGGCACATTTCATCGAGGATTTAAATGCATGTCAGGTGCTCGGTGCTCCACAACTATTAATTTATTTTATTTTCACATCGGTTTTTAGGCAGTTACTGTTATTATCCTTAGTGTGCAAACAACGAGAATAAGGGACAGAGAGGTTAGGTAAATTGCCCAAGGTCACAGAAGTAAGAAGGAGCAGACCTGAAATTTGAAATCGAGCCCCCTAGTTCTGGAGTACGTATGTGTGTTCTGTGCTTAGTCGTTCAGTTGTGTTTGACTCTTTGCAACCCTTTGGACTGTAGCCCTCCAGACGCCTCTGTCTGTGGGATTCTCCAGACAAGAATATTGGAGTGGGTTACTGTTTCCTCCTACAGGGGATCTTCTGACCCAGGGACTGAACCAAGTCTCCTGTGTCTTCTGCATTGCAGGCAGATCCTTTACCACTGAGCCATCTTTGAAACCCTAGAGGACATATATCTTCTCTCAAAAAATTAATATGATAGCATCATTTTGGATGGATTAGAGAGGAAGTAGAACCCGCTTAGAGAAATTCTGAAATGTTCAGGGGGATGAAATAAATGCCTTGATTAGAACTGGTGGCAATGGTGGTGGAAAGAAGAGCTCTGAATCCATGTGATTTGGCAACAGATCAGGTACGTGGGTTGGTGCGGTGCTGAGGAAAAAGAGGGGTCCAAGAAGTCTTTAAGACAGCTTGGGTCACAGTGAACCTGCTGGGGCCATTGACTGAAACAAGAAGTAGGGCAGAAGAACTGGCTTTCATGGGGAGATCAGGTGTTCCCTATTGGTCAGATTGGAGGGAGGGAGTTTATGGGATGTGCACATCAGGGTTGAATATCACATAAATTAGAAGTCCTTAAATTTGGAGGTTTTCCTCCAAAAGATGATAAAGCTGTGAGGATGATGTAATTTCTGGGAGCTAGAGAAAAATATCAAGGGCTGTATTTCATAGGCATGACCAGGATGAGAGGAACCAAGGGAAAGAGGTAGTAATAAGCAGTCAAAAAGATGGATCAACTCTGAAGGAGAGAGAAGAGAGGGGAGAGGAAGAGAGGAACAGATGCAGTGGAATCCATCTCGTCAGCATTGCTTTTAGGATGTATTGAATTAGACCGCAGAGACCTTTGAAGGACGAGTAATATCAGAGTTCTTCTGTGACAGATAGCATATAGTGAGGAAAACTTGGACTATCATATCAGATTGTAATTCTCTAAGGAAAGGAGAGGGCTTCCCTCGTGGCTCAGCGGTAAAGAATCTGCCTGCAATGCAGGAGCCTCAGGAGACGCAGGTTCGATCCCTGGGTTAGGAAGATCTCCTGGAGGAGGGCATGGCAACCCACTCCAGTATTCTTGCCTGGAGAATTCCATGGACAGAGGAGCCTGATGGGCCATAGTCCATAGGGTCACAAAGAGTCAGACACGACTGAACCGACTTAGCATGTCTGCAAGGAAAGATTATTAGTATATGTGATCACACAGGGCCTTATACAGCCCTCTATCTGTGTACTTATTTACGGAACATGTAAGTGAAATGCTGCCTTTCTGGCTAAATTATCATCCTGGAAATGCAACTGTTATTTTTTGAATTAAATAAACCAACAAATATTTAAATAGTAAGGCTTTGTTCCTCTTAAAGGAACTAAGGGCAAAATTTCTCCCAGCTAAAATTTTAGAACTGATTTCAAGCTGACTTTGCCTGTGGGGTTGTTGGAGTGGGGTGTCTGCTGTAGTGATAGCCCAACACCTCTGAGTTGGATCTGGGGAGGCAGTAAAGGCCCTGAAGTTTCTTAATCCTGGTTTGGTAGCTACCAGCCCTGACACCTGTCAGGGAAGGAGGCATAGATTGGCAACCCAGACCCACAGGTGCGTCTGCTACCCGCCCCCCACCCCCAGCAACTGTCCGCGAAGCTAGTGAAGAAGGGTTAACAAAGTGGCCTTATGAGATCCCAACTATCTATTAGAAATGAATTTTCTCTTTGAATTTTAAACAGAAGTTACCACATTAGTATAAAGGCATGAGCAATTTTAGTAAAATGTGGTTGATAATAAAGCATACATTTATCCTTGGGTTATGATTTCACAGATCAGAATTAAAATCAGAGTATAAACTACCACACTTGTGGGGAAAATGTAGCCACCGAAAAAGGGAGCCTTTTAAAGATTTGTCTGTATTTGATTAAGCTACAAATAATGCACAACTTTCCAGAAAGGCTAGTTCTTTGGTTTTGGAATTGGGCCGTGTAATCCAAATAGAGGCTTACTTTTTATAACTTGGCTCAAATCCCTTTTGGCTTGAAAGTTAGCAAAATCAAATATGTTAATTGCTATAACTTTGTGGGCCCCTCCTAACAGTGATGGGTATAGAGTTGAATGTTTCTGCATAGAAAGGAGACCGTAGAAGTCTTGTCCATTTTCATTTCTTCTGTCTTCGTGTTTGCAAAGGTACTGAAAATTCAGGAGAGAACTCTTCATGGACATACTCTGGGGACTGCATATTAAGCAGTTTCTGAAATGATTCAAAGAATTTCACCAAATGTTTTAGCATGGAAGAATGAGCAGCCTCTAATGAGGACTAATTAACTAACTTGAAGATTTAAATCATTTAAAATGTCCAATTTTCATTTAAACCTTATTAAAATGGCCTGATATTAATACAATTGGTAATTTTGGGATAAATAATTTATAAAAGAATGATTTCTTATATGTAGCTTGCAGCACAGGCTTGAGTTGAAGTGTGAGACTAGGACATCTTTGAGAGAAAGACAGAAAAACTTCTCTTGCTTGGAAATATTGTAGGAATAGAAAATTTAGGTTAGATAGAGGTAGGAAGAAACCCTTTTGGTTTTTCAGTTTTTATTTAGAATTTAATGTGTAACAAGTATGCTAATGTCACGGAAAGCTGAATGCCACCTAAGCATATGAACATACACAGATATACACAGATATGTGATCTTATATAGAGCCTTGAAAGTGAAAGTTTCTCAGTTGTGTCTGACTCTGTGGCCCATGAACTGTAGCCCATCAGGCACCTCTGTCTGTGAAATTCTTCAAGCAAGAGTACTAGAGTGGGTAGCCGTTCCCTTCTCCAGGGGATCTTCCTGACCCAAGAATCGAACCTGAGTCTCCTGCACTGAGGCAGGTTCTTTACCTTCTCAGCCACCAGGGAAGCCCCTGGGCCTAGAGCCTTAGGCCATCATTTGGTACCTCAAATCTCATTATAAGTTGCTATGATATAGACAGAACAGGAGATACAGTTGAATTCAGAGACACATTTCACCGTGAGAATAAAAATAAAATTACAGCAACAGCTAATATTTATAGTCCCATGACAAGCTAATATTTATAGTCCTATGACAAGCAGTGTTCTTTGTATACATTAACTCAATCTTGGGAACAACCCTAGGAGTTAGGTGCTATTATTGTCACCACTTTATGGATGAGGAAACTGAGACCCAGAGAGGATTGTATAGAGCTGAAGGTCATTGAGCTAGTAAATTTACCCTGAAGTCACGTGCTCATGCTTCCAGCAAGTTCCCATTTGTCCTGAGCCTGAGGCTGGTAAAGAGGGTGGAGAACAGCTTTGCCCCTCCCTGGTTCATGTGACCCTTCTAACTTGAGTGGTGATGGCTTTGGCAAGGAATGGGCTGCTGACATTGTGTACACCAATTTATGTCCAGGCTGTATTTGGATATGTGTGGTAGTAATTAAAATGTTTTCCCGCAACTCCACTTCTGTGGGTATGAATTTGCTTTTTCTCCTTTCAGTGGACTGCCCTGCCTAAAAGAGAGCGAGAAAATAAATTGAGTTAATTATCATTGTATGTTAGTAGGAGAGGTGAAAACAAAAGAAGCCCAGTTTTTATAAGCTTAAGAAAATTCTTTGCAGGCAGACTGTGAAATGTTCTTGCTGCTTAACTGGTGTCACTTAAGATGTAATGATTTTTGCATAGAATTCTCCTAAAAACTCAGGAAACCCTTTAGCTTTTAAAAGATGGTATAGGTTTCTACTTTCTTCCCGTTTTCTCCTTTCTCTCATCCTAATCTTGCAGAAATAACACAGTTTTGTTCAGGGCCACTTTTTCCATTCTCTGTTTTGAACACAAGAGTTTTAGGTGTGTGCTTATGTATATGTACCTGTGTATGTAACCAGGATTATTATGCTGTATATGTCATGAGGAAATAGATATCTGTATACATTCACCAGTCAGTTCTTAATTCTGTGACCCGCTAGAGTCAACTTTTACTATCAGGATACTGATTTATTAAATACTTGCTATTTTGACCCTTTTGATATTCACAGTGGGGTCGTCGATTTCTGTTCTTCCTAAGGACAAATTGTTACTCAGTTCTTTCAATTTGCTTGAGGCAAGCTTGGTGAAAATGGAAAATGTAACTGAGGAGCTGAGGGCTCAGTTAAGACTGACAGGGCTAGTCTTCATCAGGCCGCCTGAGAAGGGGTTCAAGTGGGTTGGAGGAGAATCCTGTGAGGAGCTGTGTGCGGCCAAGTTCTTTGTTGGCCAAGTCACCACAGAGCGGCTTCATTATTGTGTTTGAGGTAGATCCCTAAGACATCAGATGTTCTCATTTGTAAGTTCATAAACATTCCAAAGCCGAAAGTAAATGACTTACACTTAGCCACAGCTTAATGCATCTTTGTGCTTTAAAGAGAAAGAGAAAGAAAAAAAGACTCTTGACATGTTTTTATGGGAAGTGAAAAAAGCATAATTTAAAAGTTGTAAGTGGTTGGAAATCGAGGAAACAATGCCGTCCTGGGCTTGATACTTTGTACTTCCACTGCAGAGCCATGGGTTTGATCCCTGGTGGGGGAACTAGGATCCCTCATGCCGCATGGGGGGGCCAAAAAAAAAAAAAATCCCCACTCCGCCCAAAACAAACAAACAAACAAAATATTTAGATGGGATAGATTTTGGTACAGAGCAGTATGCTAATGCTTTCGGGTTACACAAATACAGAAAGAAGGAAGTGTAAACAAATATAGTGCAAGGCGAGAAATGACAAAAGTTGTAAACGAATATATTAAAAATCCAAGAAAGGAAGAGATATTACTTACCAGAGTGATAAAGACTTCATAGAGTGATATTTGAACTAGTTTTTCAAGGGTGTGTAAGAGTGATGAGTATATTTTATGATATCTGTGAGGACAAGTGCTGCCTATTTTTGCTCACCACTGTATACATATATCTAGCACGGAGCCTTGCTTAGAGGGTGTACAAGAAATTTTAGCTGAATGAACGAGAGAAGAAGGAAAGAAAGAAAGATTTCAGTGTTGGGGAATAGCAAGATTTTGTTAGGTGAGGCAAAATACTTGAAGTTCAGAGAGGTCATGGGTGAGGCTGGACGCATGAGTGGGGACTGGCTTATGGAAAGCTGTTTGGATCTCAGTTCTGCTGGTTTATGAATGACAGGGAGGCTGAACAGAGCTCTGCTTAGGATACTCGTGTGACTGGGAGGTGTGGCAAGACTGGATTATGGTTACAGCAAGGGAACAGAAAGGCTAGGTGAGAGAGAGGCTAGAGGGGATGGATTGACTGTATTTGAGGCATTTGAGGGGTCAGGGCAATTGAAGGTTAAGTTCAAGATTTATGGTTTGGGTGATTAGGAGGAAGTGACACCTTAAAGTAGGGCATGTATGTAAATCAGAAGGAGAAGCTACCTTTTTGTTGCTTTGTTTGGGGGATGGGGAAGAGAAATAAAAAGGGGAGTCTACAATGAAAGTAAAAGAGGAGTCATTGTCTTTTGTGATCTTTAAGCAGAAAATAGACAATGCCTGCCCTGGATATCTAGCGATTTGCTTGTTTTAAAAATCTGGGAATGTGGGTGGGACAGCTGATCTCAAGTTCCTTTCTGGCTCACTGATTTGAAGTGGGCTTAAGTGTGGAGTTCATTGTTTCTTTAAAAAATTTTTAAGCTTTAATTTCAATTTACATTAAAAAAGTTGGTTTTGTTAATCAACCTAATACTTCCAGGACCACCAAAGAATCAGATGTTGAATGAGAACCATCAAAAATATTATTTTATTTATTAAAGCATGTAATAATCCCAGTCTTTGACAAACTTGGAATCATCTGGTAGAGCATCACAATTATTTGTGATGGTCAGTGAATTCCTTTATGGAAAACAGTTTCATAAACTATAGTTTTTGAATAAAGTGTTTCATTTATTAATTTAATATTTTGGTGTTAAAGATCTTCATGTCCTATTAATGAACTGAAGAATTTGCTAGTTAGGACATGTTCTTTTATAAAATTTAATTTTCTTTTGAGAACCAGAAGAGATGGTATATTTCAAATTTGCTCTTCTTGCTAGATATACTCTTACAATGCATTTATCTAGTCTTGTCTGGGAATGCGGCATTTCAGTAGGGCAGCTTCTACAAAAAGATGGAAAATTACATCTTGAAATATCAAAGTAGTTTTATAATTTAGGGGAACCTTTCTAAAATGAATCTACATTGTTGCTTTCTTAAAGAATTTACTGATTATGATTTACTTATTTTTTCTGTGAGACTTTATTACTATGAGTACATTGGTTGTACAGTTTCATTGTAATTCAGGTATAGTTTTAGGAGCTCCTAAAGGTGGCTGAGGCAGTAAAGAATCTGCCTGCAATGTGGGAGATCTGGGTTTGATCCCTGGGTTGGAAGATCCCCTGGAGTAGGAAATTGCAACCCGCTCCAGAATTCTTGCCTGGAAAATTCAGTGGGCAGGGAACCCTGGTGGGCTATAGTCCACAGGTTGCAAAGAATGGGCCACGATTGAGCACCTGAGTGACTGATCACAGCACAGCACAAGGAATAAAGAGATCTCTGCTTAAGTATCAGATTTGCTAAACATCTTTTATTTGGTAAGCATCTTTTATCTTATAGTGTTTTTAATCTAGTTAGTTTTTGTTGATGGATAACTCACTGAGTACTTCCTAGGTGTTACTTACTGTTGGATTGTGTCCAATTGCTCAGTCGTGTCTGACTCTTTGAGATCCCGTGGACTGTAGCCCACCAGGCTCCTCTATCCGTGGGATTCTTCAGGCATCCTGGAGTGAGTTGCCATGCCCTTCTCCAGGGGATCTTTCTGGCCCAGGGATAGAACCCAGGTGCCCGCATTGTGGGCAGATTCTTTACAGTTTGAGCTATTAGCTTGTGACATTTCTATCAATGTACCAGCAGCCACCAATAGTTGCCTCCTGCCTATGGTCTGTCTGATGAGTCTAATATGCTATGGGCATAGAAACCAGATATCACATTTTATTAGCCTTTGGTGCAGTATAAGGCTAAGTAGACTCCAAGTGAGCCAGAGACTCAAATGTTGCTAAAGGGCATGGGTTTGTGGCAGGCTTTAAAAGAAATAATATGACTTTGTTTTTTGGCTTACTTGTGATTCTCATTTATATTCCTGATTGAGATTTCTGAACTGGGGATCCTTGTGTAACTGATTTCTTATTCTACACATTTCTTTTTCTTTTAAGAGAGTGTGAAATTGATACAGCATTTATCCTTAGTCCTCATAATCAAATTGTTGATCATCTGCAGCTGAATTAATCTGAAAAGCTAAAAGCATTTTATTTTTAATCTAAGTGTGATGCAAAGAAAAAGGGTCAAAAATGTCTCTTCTAGGGAGCTGTGAATAGTAGGATTGTAAAATAGTGCCTTTTCTGTTCTGCCAGACACTTCAGTGTCAAATGTACTTCATTCTATGTGCTCTATAGCAGATTGCCTACAGCTCTAGAAAACTCAAAAGTAAAGTTTTAGGATGATTTTAGCTTGGCAAAACTCTCAGATACGACTGAAGGGGCTGCTAAGCAAAAAAAAAAAAAAAAGGAGTTGGGATGATGTATAGTTGGGGTGAGTCTTTTTAGACTGGGTGCCACTTTTGGAGCAGGTCACATTTAGAGCAAGCCAGACTCTGTGTGACTCTATGGACTGTAGCCTACCAGGTTTCTATGTCCATGGGATTTTCCAGGCAAGAACACTGGAGTGGGTTGCTCTGCCCTCCTCCAGGGGATCTTCCAGACCCAGGGATTGAACCCACATCCCTGGCATCTCCTACATTGGCGGGTGGGTTCTTTACCACTTGCACCACTTGGGAAACCCTAGTAATAAAGATACAGGCGAAGGGTAGACTGTGGCGGGGGTAGAAATGGGTGTTCCCCAATTCTCCCTGCACTAGAGAGGTGGATGACCTCCCATTCTCTATCCCCTTCCCTGTCCTTTCCTTCTTAGGTTATTTTTTGTCAATTTTTTTCTGTCCAATCCAGTTTTGTACCCAAAGCCAATACAATGTGCTACCTGATATCTTTCCCCAGATTTAACCTGGTTTAGAGGGATTAAATGGAAGAAGACAACAGCTTTGCAGATGAACCAATCACATCAACATTTCATTCATTTACTGTGCCATTTCATTCATCTCTGTGTCAGGTGCTAGGAATACATTACTGAGCAGATTTTAACTCAACCCTTGTTCTCATGGAGTTAATTGTCTGGTGGGCCTTAGGGAGGCTATTAATGAATATTCAGATATCAGACAGTTTGTAAACTCTCTCAAGGAAAGACCTACGATTCTTTGGAAGCACATAAGAATAGAACCTGGCCTGTAGGATGGAGTGGTGTGTGTATGTGTGAAGTGGGGTGAGGGTAGAGGTGGGGATACAGATGGAAGAGGGATCAGAGAAGAATTTCCTGAGGAAGTGTGACTGGAGCTGAGTCCTGAAGGGTAAATGGGTGTTAATTAGGCCAAGGAGGGTAATGTGCTAAGGGCCTGAGGCCGGAATGAAAAGAAGTAGCTTGCTTGGAGCTTACTAGTACTGAAATGGAAGTGGTACAAAATGAGGCCCCAAAGAGAAATAGGTGGGGGCTACATCATCCTGGCCTCATAGACAAGTTTCAGGGTTTTGGTTTTAATTCCAAGAGTTTAGAGAGGCAATGTGATCATTGCCAGATGTCAGGGTAATTATTTTCCTTTTCAGGGCCTCCCTTGCTTTATGACATGTGAGGAGGGTTAGTCTGTTATGTACAGGGGATCAGTCACCAGTCTGTTTTCTACCAAAGTCACATGTATACTCTCTGCATAGCTCTCTTGCCTTTAATACCTGCCACTGAATAAAGGGGTTAATTTACACTGCTTGAGAATGTTTCTATGGGAGTGAATTTTAATCTTGCCAGTGCATTCCTGAAGAAGTCTTCTTTTGCTTTTATTAATCTGAGACTCAAAGTGGGAGTGTTTAATTAATTGACTTGCTTCAAAAAGGGAAGTCACAGGATTACAGACCTTGGTGCTGAAGGTTCTCTGATATTTAGTCTTGTCTTCGTTGTTGTTGTAGTTCAGTTGCTAAATTGTGTTCCGTTCTACTCTTAGCAACCCCATGGACTGCAGCACTCCAGGCTTCCATGCCCTTCCTTATCTTCCAGAGTTTGCTCAAATTCATGTTCGTTGAGTCAGTGATGCCATCCAACCATCTCATCCCCTGCCACCTCCTTCTCTTTTTGCCCTCAATCTTTCCCATCATCAAAGTCTTCCAGTGAGTCAGCTCTTCACATCAGGTGGCCAGAGTATTAGAGCTTCAGCTTCAGCATCAGTCCTTCCAATGAGTATTCAGGGCTGTTTTTCTTTAGGATTGACTGGTTTGCTCCCTGCTCAGTCCAAGGGAGTCTCAAGAGTCTTCTCCAGCTCCACAGTTTGAAAGCATCAAATTCTCCGAAGCTCAGCCTTCTTTATGGTTCAACTCTCAGATCTGCTCATGCTTGCTGGAAAAACCATAGCTTTGAATATATGGACCTTTGTCAGCAAAGTGATGTCTCTGCTTTTTAATATGCTGTCTAGGTTTGTCACAACGTTCCTTCCAAGGAGTGTCTTTTAATTTTATGGCTGTAGTCACTGTCTGCAGTGATTTTTGAAAATAAATCTGTCACTACTTCCACTTTTTCTCCTTCTCTTTGCCATGAAGTGATGGGACCAGATACCATGATCTTAGTTTTTTGAATGTTGAGTTTCAAGCCAACTTTTTCACTCTCTTCTTTCACCCTCATTAAGAGGCGGCTGTTTAATTCCTCTTCATTTTCTGCCATTAAAGTGATATCACCTGCATGTCTGAGGTGGTTGATATTTCTCCCAGCAATCTCAATTCTAGTTTGTGATTCATCCAGCCCAATATTTCTCATGATGTACTCTGCATGGAAGTTAAATAAGCAGCATGACAATATACAGCCTTGACGTACTCCTTTCCCAATTTGGAACCAGTCTGTTGTTCCATGTCCAGTTCTAACTGTTGCTTCTTGACCTGCATACAGGTTTCTGTTTGGCTTTAAGGCAAAGTGGCAGCACTAACCCATTTTACAGAAGCCGCAGCTGGAGCCTCGGGTGGCCCCACTACTTGCCCCAGGTTAATAAGTTAGTAGGTGGAGAAGGTGTTTTGTATTTGGACGTCCCTAAAACCCTGGATGATGCACCAAAAGACAGGAGTGAGAGTTGATGTTGGGATTCTCTCCTTTCTTTGTGATCTCAACAAATGTCAGACTTTATGTAGGTAAATAAATAGTAGTGATGTCAAGTTTTCCTATCTTATAAAGCTTCTCTCTGAACTGTTGGTTTGTTCTCTGGCTATGTTGAAAGCACAGTGAATTTCAGGGAGAAAACTGTGAGGGTCTTCCCCTTCTCTGAGGGGGATACTCTGAGGGACATGCTTTCTGAACCCAGACCCAACACACTGAGAGAGCAGAGTGCATCAGTTAGAGTGAGTAGATCTTGAGAAGCATTTGAACTGTTGAATAGTTGGTCCAATATGGATAAACAGTCATGAACTATCTAGACTATTTAATATATATTCTATAATAGTCATATAGAAATGACTGTGATAGGAAAATTTAATATAATATAATAGGCAGAAAGCTAATTGAGCATTTTCATTCAATAGATGAGAATGTAGAGTTGCAGAGAGGCTAAGACTTCAGCCCAGGGACATTGAGTGGTTCAGTTGGGACTGGAACCCCTTGCTTTCCAATGGTCTTTAGTTTTCCATCCATCTGTAGTTGACTGATGTGGGGCTGGGAAGCTTCGTAGATGTGTAGCTTTTCTTCTCTAGGAAGTTGACATCCTTGTGACTGTGGTTTATTATACACGAGCAACAACTCAGAATTGTACTTTGATCTTAGGCTAGTGTTTGCTGAGCATTTGAGGCCTTTTTGAATTTTAATTGTTGTGAGTTTCAGCTACGTACAGGATCTTTATCATCAGACTGGAGGGATGCTGATAAATTTTAGTAATAGGGGAAATATTAGGTGTAGCGTGTAGCCTAGAGGACTGTGCTGGTTAATTTCACCTAAATTTTGCACATATGTACATACATATACATGCACACACATCACTGTCCTTTGGAGGAGACTGCTGTCTTAGTGCTTATCAGTGGTAATTATGTTTCCTTGTCTGTCATTGGGTGATGAGCTCCTTGTGGGTAAGGACTGGTGGTCAGCAGGTTCTCAGTGATATTTGAGTAATGGAATGAATGAATAGACGCAACATGTCAGCAGTGCTGATAAAAAAAAAATTGCAGAGTTGGCATGCCTTATAATCATCTTACAGACTTTTAAATATTTTTGGTATGGACAGCACCATTTAATTAATATGTTAACTTTTACTGCCTTGTTCAGAGTAGGTGGGCAAAATTTTGTTTAGTGAGTATTGCTTGGAATATAGTTTTATCTTTTTTGCTGATGAGTTGAAAATTTTCAGAGGAAACTTCTAATATGTAGAATAAGGTATCAGGAGGGAGGGGACATAGGTTTACCCGTGTCTGATTCATGTTGATGTATGGCAGAGACCAACACGATATTGTAAAGCAATTATGCTTCAATTAAAAAAGAACAGCAGCAGCAAAAAAGAATAAGACACAACTGTACTGTAAACAAAACAGTGATTCCTCTAGGAACAGACCCACTTAAGTTAGAGTTTGTTAGAAAAGCCAAACACAACCCAAAATAATGATACATCGTAATTGTCATGAATCTCCTGAGAAGAGGTAGACACGTTGGGTATAATAGAAATGCTTCTAGGCCCAATTTTTTTAAATTTAATTTTTGGCCACACCCTGCAGCTTAGGTCCCTGACCTGGTGCCCCTAGCACTGGAAGGTGGAGTCTTTAAGCACTGGACCGTAGGGGAAGTTCCTAGGCTTAACTTCCATTTCCTTAAAATCAGTGGGTCATGGGTGAGCCTGATCAACATTTGCTCTGTCCTTGGGCTCCCATTTCTTCATCCTATCCACATGACCTTCTCTTCCCTTTCTTCCCCACTTGTAGGACTCCAGTTCTTTTCATTTCTTTTCTATCAAAACAGGGAAGAATTTGATTTTAGCTATTTAACACTTACTGAATAAAAGTAAGTGTTGATTTTTACTTAATAATTCAGGAGTTTCATTCTAGATATTGACCTATAATTTTCCGACCTTACAAGGGGAAATTTATATATAGATACAACATATATTGGAAAAGGAAATGGCAACCCACTCTAGTATTCCTCCCTGGGAAATCCCATGGACAGAGGAGGCTGGTGGGCTATAGTCCATGGGGTTGTGAAAGAGTCAAACATGACTTAGCAACTAAACAACAATAATGATATATATGTATTGATAAGGGATAGATAGAGACAAGGGATATTTACTTGTGTTCATTCATGCATTCATTTGGAGAAGTAGCTCAGGGTACTCTGCAATAATAAAATAATACATCCATGGTTTTCCTTGCCCAAAGGAGATGTTTCCCCTCATTCTAGAAAAGTCTGGGCCCTTGCTTGGCTGTGGCTCTGGTGACCTCCTTTCTGGGAGTTGCCAAAAAGGAGAAGACACTATCAAGGGTCATTAATCTCAGTCTTAGGAGCCCACTCAGCCCTTGGGTTTCTTTATTGCATCTCTACAGGGCTTATCTGTGCCATTTCCCCTCCCCATTTTCAGTATCCCCAGCTTGATGACCTTCCAGTTCTCTTCTACCCTGAGCCCAATTCTTTTATTCTCCTGACTTGGTTCCAAGTTACCATAGTACATATATTATGCCTTCTAGCAATTATTTCAATTGTTACCAATTGATTTTTCTGTTTTCACATTTCCCTCTAGCTAATGGTCTGTCTTGTAAATGCATTTCCATTTTCCCCACCTCTGGTGAGGAAAATTCTTACAAAGACACATGTTGTTGGGAGGTGTCTTCTTTGTTCCTGGCATTTTATTTTACCTAAGTCAGTGACAGCCTGTCTTGGTGTGAGCAGTGAGCAGCTGTGATTGGTTTTTAGCACTCTTGACATTTTTGAAATGTTTTTAGCTTGTTATAAAATTATATACATTATATATATGCATACATCCACATATATGGTGCTGGTGCTTTAGTCATGTCTGACTCTTTGCAACCCTATAGACTGTAGCCTACGAGGCTCCTCTGTCCATGGAATTCTCCAAGCAAGAATACTGGAGTGGCTGTCCGTGCCCTCCTCCAGGGAATCTTCCAGACCCAGGGATTGAACTGTGTCTCTTATATCTCGTGCAATATAAAATGACCTTAAGATAGAGTTTGTTGGCTTTATATTTGTCTGTGACAATTCTGAACTTTGAAGACCTGTTCTGAACTACTCTTGGCTGTGCGAAATGTTTTTAAAATTATATTTATTTCTCTTTGTTCTGGGTCTTCGTTGCTGTGCAGGCCTTTTTTCTCTAGTTGAGGCGAGTGGGGGCTACTGTCTAGATGCGGTGTGCAGGCTTCTCACTGTGGGGTCTCCTGCTATAAGGCACAGGCTCTAGGGCGCGTGGGCTTCCACAGCTGTGGCTCGCAGGCTCTGGAGTGCGAGCTCAGCCGTTGTGGTGCATGGGCTTCGTTGCTCCACTGGAATCTTTCCAGAGCAGGGTTCCGTGTCCCCTGCATTGGCAGGCGGATTCTCAACCACTGGACCACCAGGGAAGCCCCTCTTGTTATTTTAAATTATTTATTTATTTCTATATCTCTAGTAGTGTTAGTTACTCAGTCATGTCCGACTCTGTGATCCCACGGACTGTAGCCGCTAGGCTCCTCTGTCCATGGGATTCTCCAGACAAGGATACTGGAGTGGACTGCCATTCCCTTTTCCAGGGCATCTTCCCAACCCAGGGATCGAACCCAGGTTTCCTGCATTGCAAGCAGATTCTTTACTGTTTGAGTTACAGGGAAGATATATATCTCTAGTTGTTTGTTATTTTTGTTTTTGTTTCTTTTTAAAAAAATCTTGATCAGTGTCATCTCTTAGCATAGAACATTTTCTGCAGGGATGGAAATGTTCCATTTCTGTATTGTACAACTTGGTAGACACTAGCCACATGTGGTTTTTGAACTCTTGAAATGGGCTAATAAGATGGGGGAACTGAATTTTTAATTAATTAATTTACTGAAATAAATTTATTAATTTATTAATTTAACTTCAATTAATTTAAATAGCCACATGTGGCTAGTGGCTGCCATATTGGAGAGTGCAGATCAACTTAAGAATAAGGTCTGTATTTGATTTACTTTTTCCTGTGTTATTGGAGTATACCAATTTATTTTCATGGTGTTTGGTGAAGTGAGTTTGTTCATTAACCATGTTCCTTCCAAAAGTATTCATGGCTAAGCGGGCTGTAATGTTAGAAATAGCTTTGAGTTTGGGATTGAAATTGGCTTGTGATGGTTAGTATGAAATTAGAGTTCGATGACTTGAATTCTTTATGCTTTCCTAAACTTTGTTCACAGCGAGTTAAAAAAGCTGAAATAATCTTAACTAAAAATTCTAGATTTACCTTGAAATTCTACATCTCAATATTTATGTTCAACTAGCAAAAGAATCAGATATGTTAGTTAAGAGTTTTTCTTACAGTAACCCAGGGACAAGGAAATCTGTGTGATAGAAACAAGGCTGCCTTAAGCAGTGCTGATAGGTGCTTATTTGCACAGTCCTTGGCTTCCCTGGTGGCTCAGAGGTTAAAGCGTCTGCCTCCAATGCGGGAGACCTGGGTTCAATCTCTGGGTCGGGAAGATCCCCTGGAGAAGGAAGTGGCAACCCACTCCAGTATTCTTGCCTGGAGAATCCCATGGACGGAGGAGCCTGGTAGGCTACAGTCCACGGGGTCACAAAGAGTCGGACACGACTGAGCAACTTCACTTTCACTTTCATTTTGCTTCTCTTAAGTGAATTCTTGTCTACAGGGCTTAACTGGTCAGTAATTAAATGTTATAGGTATAGTTCCTTTTGGATTCATGGGTATTTTGTTTATACTTAGAGCACAATATCACACTGGGGGCTTTAGAAATAGATCAAGAATTTTAAATTTCAAATTGTTGCAGCTTTCCTTTTTGGCAACTCTACTCAACTCTCATGAAACCTGTGTGGAGGGACACCTAATTTTCGTGTTACTTTGAATATAAATTACATGTTACCAAAATATTGTCAAGTTGTCTGACATGGTAAAATAAACAAGTTTAGTACTCTTTGCTTAAGTAAGGCAGGAGACTGTTGGCAGATTTGTAATGACATATTTATGATAGTGTATTTTGCGTAACAGAAAAAATTAAATAAACCCTAGTTTTTATTTAAAAAACTTAAATAAGGTTCTTTGGGGGATGCTTTTTTTGGGAAACGTGTTGATATTTAGTAAACTTATGGCCTAGGTTAAATTGAATTTGGGCATTAATGAGCAAAATATTCATAATGCGGACTTATTTCTGTCTGTGAATGTCGTTCAGTCGTATCTGACTCTTTGTGACCCCATGGGCTGTAGCCTGCCAGGCTCGCCTGTCCATGTAATTCTCCAGGCAAGAATGCTGGAGTGAGTAGCTGTTCCCTTCTCCAGGGTGTCTTCCCAACCCAGGTTTGAACCCAGGTCTCCCGAATTGCAGGCGGATTCTTTACCATCTGAGCCACCAGGGAAGCAGACTCATTTGTTAAAGTTTATTATGAGCAGTACATTCTTCTAAGCATATTAGGCATGAGATACTATCACTGAGTGAAATGTTTGCACTATAGTTGGCCAGGTAGAATCCACACTTAAAAAGATAATTCATAGTATGTGATAGTGTATGAAAAGAAAGTGAAAGTGAAAGTCACTCAGTCATTTCCTACTCATTGTGACCCCAGGGACTATACAGTCCATGGAATTCTCCAGGCCTGAATACTGGAGTGGGTAGCCTTTCCCTTCTCCAGGGAATCTTCCCAATCCAGGGATCGAACCCAGGTCTCCCACACGGCAGGCTGCTTCTTTACCAGCTGAGCCATCAGGGAAGCCCAAGAATACTGGAGTGGGTTGCCTATCCCTTCTCCAGCAGATCTTCCTGACCCAGGAATAGAACCGGGGTCTCCTGCATAGTATGTGTTGTGGGCCAAAAGAATGGCTTAGATGATAAGTTTTGGGAACTTTGACAGAAGGATGGCTAGTTTTCCCTTAGGATGAGTGGAGAAGTTAGGACTTGAACTGAATTTTGTGGAAGCTAGAAGGTATTAAAAAAGAAAAGGAGAGCATTGCAGGCAAGGAGACCAATGTGAGCAGCAGCTTGGATTAGGAATGTGCATGGAGTATTTGGGAATGAAGAATGGATGTTTGGAATGAAGATTCTGTATGGGACTTGTTAGGAGAGATTGGTCTGGAAGCCAGGAGTGTGATTTCTGAGTCAAAGAATTATTCTGAAGGGAGTAAAGAGCCATTAAATATTTTTGAACAGTGGGAGGATGTGTGAGAAGCGAGATTTTCTAAAAATTAATTTCTAGTGTGGAATACAGGTTGATTGGGCAAGAGAGAGAAAAAATTTAAGTACTAAAGATGTGAGATGAAGAAAGACCTGGACTTTTATTGCCAAAGTAGGAATAGAAGAGGAAGGATGACTTAGAGTAATAGCTTATTTGGTATATAAGAATTAAATTAATATTTACTTGCCTGCCCCATTGTGATTAGGAGGTTTCATGTCTGAGAGACTGGAAGATGGAAAATGTTTTCAGTCTGGAAGGCTGATTGGAAGGAAAGATGGGTTGAGTTCCAGGTGACAAAAGGCCCAAAGATGGAAAGTCCAGCAGGTAGTTGAAGATGGGAAAGACTGGTGCTGGATCTCAGGTTAAAAGCCGTCTGTTTTCCATGGTGTTATCATTTAATTTATAACGGCAAACTGGTGACTCTATCCTGGAGGGGATGTAAAGGAGTGGAGGGAGGGAGCTGAGCCAGGGTGTTATGGCATAGAGTAAGTTCATGGAGAATGAAACTGAAAAAAGACTGGACTTAAGGTACCTGAGAATTGAAAGCAAGGTTTGAGAGGAGCAGTTGGAATTGGAACGTAGGGTGCATGAGCTTTTAAATAAAACCAGGAAGTACAGACCACATATATGTTTTGTTCATGTTGGTTCTTTCAGTATCTGCTTTTTAATTTTTTTACTTAATGTCCTGGCAGGGAGATAAAAGGAGGTGGAACTCAAAGCAGTCTAAATAGTGACCTGTTATAAGACTGCTGGTGGCTCAAATGGTAAAGTGTATGCCTGCAATGTGGGAGACCCAGGTTTGATCCCTGGGTCGGGAAGATCCCCTGGAGTAGGAAATGGTAACCCACTCCAGTACTCTTGCCTGGAAAATTCCATGGACAGAGGAGCCTGGTAGGCTACAGTCCATGAGGTCCCAAAGAGTCGGATACGACTGAGCGACTTCACTTCACCAAAGAGTCGGATACGACTGAGCGACTTCACTTCACTTCACTTCATAGTAATTGGAGGGTATTGGCAGGGTGAAGTCACTAGTTATTTGGGTCTCTCTGAATCAGTTATATACTGACCCTTATTCCTGAAAATAATTGAAACTAATGAAATAATGAAAATAAAGCTGAACATTGATGTTAATGAAAATTATATTTTTACTAAATACTACTTAAAAAAATCTCAGTTTCTATGCAGATTTTGGACCTCTGAACTTGGCAATGGTGTACAGATACTGCTGTAAACTAAACAAGAAACTAAAAGTGAGTATTGTGCTGGTGTTTATATTCTGATATTAAACTTTTAAACTGTGAAATCTAACCAGTGGGATTGCTATGCACGTACCATTTAGTTAGGTAATCTTGATCTTTGGAAACTGCAGTGAGTAGTTCACCTAGAAGTTGATACTGATCTACCTGACTACCCCACAAAGGACATGTTAACCTCTTTCATTTTTCAGGATCAATGGAAACTTGAGCCATTGGAATAGTGATCTAAGAAAGCAAGCACAAATCCTTTTACGTTGTTGTTAATGAGTCTATCAGGTTCCCTCCTAGGATGATTTTTCTGAAACCTTCAGGTCTGCTCCTAGATGCTGTTACCAGGCGATAAAAGGGGGCTGGCTCATCATTGCACAGCAGGAGTTCTGGAGCATAGGCTTTTTCTGTCTGATCAAGATTGAAATGTTTGCGTTTTTTGAGTGCCGTCTCTGTAGCGTTAATAGCCAAGTGAGAATAATGAACTAGCAGCAACAGAGACTGAACTTTACCTATTATGAAAGAATTTGGGTCATACATTCACTGTTCATCTGTATGTTTTTATTTTACATGTAGCTTTCCCCCCTCTAAAATTCTAAACATATACGAGGAAAAGTGATATCTATACTCCTAGTTTTGGTAAACATTTCATCACATAGAAGGAAATATTTATCTTTTTCTCTCACCTTTCTAAATGAGGATCTTAAATAAAATGTTTCAATTTGGAAGGTGAAATCTACACAGCAGATTAAGTGTTAACCACTAAATTATAACACTCAGTTTAATCTTTCTGCTGGGCACAATGTTACTGGTGTGACATAGTACAATGCCTTATACATATTATCTGCTTAGTGGTAATTTTTTTATTTGATTGATTTTTATCCAATTTAAGCATGAAAAGCAAGTCTGTCATGGAGTATTTCCTGTAAAATATGAATTCACAAATTTTTGTCATTTAACTCAGAATGATAAATGGACATGGAATGAAGCTAAAGAGATATTTTTAAAGTAAACAAACATATAATGTAAGATCTGTTGTAATCACCTTTGTAGGGAATTGATTTTGAATTTATTGTCTGACTTGAAAATGCATAGTATGTACATTTCTTTAACTGAATCTACTTAACATTTTTCAGAAAAGAAGCTACTCCCTGTAGTTTAAAAGATAAAGTTAAAAAAATTTTTTGACATTCGGTTTTTTATTTTTAATAAAGTTTTTATAATCACCAAGGAAGCAAATAATACCCCCCAAAGAATTTAATAAAAATATTTAACGGACTTTTAATAGATAAATTAACAAGGGTAAGATAACTCATAAATAATTGAAATCCTTTTCTTCCTTTTGAAGACCTGGGACTTCAGTTCCTTGATTAGTAGCATGTAGTTGGTATAAGCTGGGTGTTATAATCAACAAAGTGGAACCAGTCTTCTGTGTAGACTGACTGAAGAGAAAGGAGTCATTATTAGGGAAACAAAACTTCTGGTCTGACTCAGTGTTCTATATGTTGTTGTCGTCAGTCGCCGAGTCGTGTCTGACTCTTAGAGACCCCATGGCCTGCAACACTCCAGGCTTCTCTGTCTCTCACCATCTCCCAACTACATAAAAGTAGATGGATTGAATTAAGATGATTTTTCTATCATATTCTGTACTAAACAGTATGAGTAAGTGTATAAAGGACTTGTTTTGATTTGCTTTCATTTACAAAGCTTTCTTTCAACATTATATAAATTAAATAAGGTTCAGGACAGTCCTCTCGGTTCATTTCGGTGATCAGATAATCTGATGGATGCCTGGAATGAATGACATTTTTAGCTTTAGTGCAGTTAATGGGCACCTTGTTGCTTGCTGAGGGAATGAATTTTAAATGTTAAGTCATGGGTTATCTCAATAAAGCATACCAGATAGAATCTGTTTATTAGAAGAAAAAGATTTGCTTTACCAATTCAAAGCTACAGTCACTTCAGCCTTGTGGAATCTCAGTTTCCTCTAAAATAGGGATTATAGAGCTCTCAGAGAGACGGTTGGGATTATATATGTCTAGAGGTTAGAAAACAGATTTAAGAAAGCTTTGTGAATTTTGAAGTCCTATACAAAAGGCAGGTAACGTTTGTGAACTCTGATAGAAACTACGATAAAGACAATTCTTCAACAAAGTTTATGAACACCTTCTCAGTTTCACAGCTATCATTTCCATATGAGAAAGCTATCTGGTATAATTTAGGAATCTAGATGACCAGAGTCCAGCCTTCTGGTTTCATAAGTGCAGACAGGGAAGCCCCGGAGAGGCATGTGACTTGCTCAAGGATGCAAGGTAGAGTCAGGGCCAGGTTCCCAGGCCCTGGGCCACATCATTCGTGCTCTCAGCTCCACCCTTCCTGGTGACTGCAGCCTCTGGTTTGTCACCTTCCTGTGGTCACCCACGGCCCAGCCCTGGCTCACTTCTCCTTGCTGTCCCACTGTGGCCTCATGCCTCCTCTGCCTCTTTTTGGCTCCAGTGATTGTTCCTGCCACTCTGGCTGCTTTGCCCCCAGGAACCAGACTCTAGGCTTTCTGATGTTGAACGTGCCCTCCTTGTTACGTGCCTCCCACGTTGTCTCTCTGAGCCTTTTGTAATCTCCAGGCCTCTGTCTCCCTGTTCCTTTCACTCCCTATCCTGTCAGCTGCCTTCTGATGTCCTTGTCTGCAGTCCGTGATCACTCATTTTGATGAGACCTTTGGCACCTTACTTCCATGCCTTTTGACTTTCTCACCTTGACAACTCCCAGCCTTCCTGGCAGGTGATTTCATGCACCAATTTACTGATTTACTGAAGATTGCAGTCCCCCGGCCTCTGCCAGCCTTGTACTTTACCCCAATCATATTGCTGCTCCACACAGTTGCATGTGACGTCTAGTCTGACTGTGAAGTGCCCTTGCCCTCTGATAACCCCTCATTCCTTAAGACCTTGTTCTGGCACCTTCATGTTTTGTAAGCATCTCCTTGTGCTACGAGACAAGGTGGGAGGTGCTGCCTTGTTTTCCCATAATTCTCTGTGCATATCTCTATTATTGATGAGTTTTAATTTTACCTGAAATTATCATTTCAGTTCTAATTTGCACTTTTTAATTGCATCTCTTTTTCTCACTAGACTTTGAGCTCCTAGAGGATAGAGGCATGCATTATAATTTTGTGTCTCCAAGTGTCCAGCACAAGGACGCTAAACACAAAGAAACCTGTTGATCTTATTATGACCCCATGACTTAGACATCCTCTTTTCTCTTGCCTCAAGAAGTTTCAGTAACCTGCCCTCAGCATTTTACATCCTCAGCGTGTACTGATTCCTCAATCATTTGCTATTACACCTTTGCCTACCTTACCCTACTGAAACTGCTCTAGTGACATCGTAAATACCCAGTCTGATGGCACTGACATGGTCCTCAAAGTCCTTTACTTCTCTGAGTAATTGGCACTATTTTAACAAATAATAGCTTCTTAGAATTCTTCTTCTGTGTGATTTCCTAACTCTTTTAGGTGCATTTTATTTTCTACTTTGGAAATTTTTATTTCTCACAATAAAGCGCTCATGATTTTTTCCCCTTTCTCTGATACCTTATGTAGATAGGTAATATTTTACAGTACATTCTATTTATCTCAAACCCAAATTTCTTATTTTTTATATGTTAAAAGATTTTTTTCAAGTTGATGATTTGAGGTGATTTATTGCTGTTTTTGTGTGTGTGTGTGTGTGTGTCAGTATGCATTCTATTCCCAATGGCCTTTGTTTTAATTTTGTGAATTAAAATGGAGAAATATTCATCAAATGCCTGCTTAGATTGAAAAACCAAAACCAGAAACCACCATCACCAGCAGAAACGCTGTTTCTTATTTTAAACTGTATTTTAAAAAAAGAGTAAGTACTAAGAGTTATACAGTAATAGGTTGTAGTTTGTTATTTCTGCTAAAGAGTTACCATAAGAGAACCAGTCAAAGAAAAAAGATTTAATGAAGTGAGAACAATTTGCAAAACTGTGTACATTATTTAATTTAAAATGTCTTCAATGATTAATAGGTTAGACCAAGAATTGTTAATCTGATATTTCAAAGAGTCCGTAAACTTCTGAAATTATATATAAAATTTTGTATGTGTTTACATTTTTCTTCTGATTCATAACTTTTTAATAGGTTCTCAAAGAGATTTTTGGTGAACACAATGCTAAGAACACTGGGCTGGAACATAAGAGCTTCTGAGAAGACTCTATTAATACAAGACAAAGTAGTGGTATTTTGAAAAGTAAAATACCTTTTTTCATAGTTAACCAGTTAAGAAAATCTTTCAATTACTGATTTAATAATCTGACAGTTTTTAAACATAAGATGGCTGAAATGGCTTGTTCTAAAATAAATACAGTTTTAACTGTTGATTTCACTTTTCGTCAGAGAAAAATAAAACCCCAGCCTGGGGGGAAAAAATCTAAGAGCATTGCTGAAAAAAGGGGACATTTTCTAGGGCACTGATTTTTTTTTTTTTAATACCTGCTCTATGAATCAACAAGACAATCACAGTAATCTTGGGGACTTATTTTTAAAAAGATTTAACAGAATATTGCCAGAAATGTAATTTGAAATGTACAGAATGTCCTGCGTGACCCTTCCAGGGTGAAAGGAGCAGAGGGAGGAGGAGTGGGCATGGTGCAGTGGGTGATTGTGCTAGAACAGTGGCCGCACCGGCAGATGGTGGGGCTCAGCGATGTCCTTGGTGCTGAATGGATCAGTGCAGTAATCCGGTCTGGCAACTGCCGGGAACTCTTGATACAATGATCAGACCACCCTCTTATTACAACTACAAAAACATGTGGAAGGTTTCTTCTTGAGGTTATCTTCTGTTGTAGGTTCCTGGACTTCTGGGGGAAGAAAAGCAAGCTACATTCCAGAGAGAGTTCATGTAGTTTTGAAGAGGTATCAGGGGTGCTGAAGCAGTGTTAATGCCCATGGGAGTGATCATACATAGAGTTTGCAAGGCCTGGAGCCTTGATGCCCATTCACAGTCCTCAAGCAAGAAAACCCCCTTTTATAGAGCAACCCCAAATGCCTTCACCTATTTTATCAGCCTGATCAAATAATCTTTATGAGCAACTTTTCTTGACATTTTGACTTCTGCTTTAATCAAGGTGCCATTTAATTGAATGAAATGTATTGGGTTTGAAACAAAATGGACCATAAAGGGACACTGTTTTCTTTTAAAAGAAACTATTCAACCTGCTTTATTTTAGCTCTGAATAAAAACGTAAACCATATTTTGTTTTGCACAGCCAAAGAAAATTTTCAAGAATATCCCTTTCCTGGGAAAGTTGGAGGTAAAACATGTAGAGGTCATGGC
Organism: Cervus canadensis; assembly: GCF_019320065.1. NCBI lineage: Eukaryota > Metazoa > Chordata > Mammalia > Artiodactyla > Cervidae > Cervus > Cervus canadensis. Next base: position 41,138,310 of record NC_057387.1, on the reverse strand, counting down.
TGCTCACAGGAAGACCTGTTCATTTTATCGCTTTTGCAATGGGATGACCACTGATTGCTATGGAGACGCTGATTGCTGCGGCCATTACTGGGCTAGACTAGTCACCTGTAAGAGAATGATGCCTTGGTCACCATGGTCCCTGTGCTGTAATCTACTTATTTGACCACCATCACTGGCAGAGCTTGCTTGTTTAGGGAAGTGCATGGGCTCTGCTTTTCACTAAAGGGCATATTATCCAGGCTGCACGAATATCTTCTTTACCTCAACCAGGCTGATTCACACAGCTTCATGAAACACCATGTTCTAACCACACGACTTGAAGATTTTACTTTTAAGCATGGCAAGCAACTTGACCAAATGGCTGCGCCCTGAACATCTGTGTCGTTAAATTGGCCATTAACTCTCTTGTTTTTGTGTGTTTTGGCTTTGAGCTTAATTGTATCACCTTTGATTTTGAATGGTTGTGTAGTTTGTCGTCTCCTGACCTGAACTGAAGAAGTGCATGATTTGTGTCTGTCATCATAATCCAAGGATAGCCTGGTGGTTTTGTGATCTGTGTAACATGTCATCATTTTCTCTGTCTCTGAGTTGCCATGGCTTGTTTTTTTCACAGTGATCTCATTAGAATGCAACCTTTCACATAGCTTTCCTTTCTGAGATAGAAAATGTCTGCCTGGGGTCAGTATCCTCATTTCCATTTGTGTTTTTCTATGATTGCAGTCATTGTACTTTGGTTTACAAGTACCATCAAACATTTATCTGCTGTATTACATACTCTTATGATGTACATAAGAGTAGTAGAACTTTAACTGTCACTCAGGGAAACAGTACAGGTCTGGAAATTTCCATAGCTTTGCTTAGGTTAATTGATGGATGTTCAATACTGAAGCCCATCTTTTAGCTATTATTTTTTTACGTTGTTAAATGAAACAGTTATTGGATCTGTAATTAAGATCATTCCATTGGTCCTTCCTGTGCTATGAATGCATCCCTAGGTAGTTATTCTCTTCTGTTTGTCATAAGCCTTGGCCAATATTTTCCCCTCATTTAGCATCAAATATTTATTAGACTGTGAGCCTTAAGAGACTGGAGACTGGGGTCCTGCTCCCCTTGTTACCAGGTTGCTCAGTGCTCTGCTTGACACACATCACCTATTCAGTTTGTGCTGAGAGAACCGTTAGAACTTTCTTCAACTGCAGTATCCCAGTACCTAGATTCAGCAAACTGATTACCTGTGGGCTGCTTTCAGTCCACAGACACTTTTTGCGGAGGGAGCATGAATGCTGTTTAAAAATTTTGAATTCATGATCAACATTGCAATTTATGAAAATTTTCATTAACCTATGAATTTCTGGCTTCTTTTAAATATTGTAGTGTCTGATTATGGGCCCAGACTCTTGCATGAGAGCTAGGTCTGCTTTGGGCATACTTTTCTAGTTTGCCAACTGACCCACTTCAAATTCTTGGCCTCTCAGAGCATCTGAATTTGGAACCTCTGGAATTATACCATTTAAAGCAGCTTGGTTACTGAATCATTAAAGGAACTTTTTCCTTAGGTGTTATTAGCTGGAATGTAATAATTTATAAATTGTAATAAATTTTTCTGAGAATCTGGGGAATTGTGTTTTTTATAACATGCTTTAAAAAATCATATGGCATGATTTGGAGTTCCTAAAAGAATTGAAATGTCTTTTGGAGCTACTTGACCAGATGGACAATATGTTAGGGTCCATATAGTACATTTCCAGGTGTAGGGCCTATTCACACATTTTCATGCAGCTTTTTTTCAAGATTTAGGAATGTGTTAGTATAGTGGAGTTCAGTCTGTGGTCCCTGGACCAGCAGCCTCAGTATCATTACTGAGGAACTTGTTAGAAATGCAACTTCTTGGGCCCTTCCCTGCTAAATCAGAAACTCAGGGTGGGGTCCAGCAATCTGTGTTTTATTAAGCCCTCCAGGTGACTCTGAACCAGTCTGTTAAGAGAATGAAATACAGCATGATAATATAGTGATAAAATATAATTTAGATTGAAATTTAGCTTGTTTTTTTATTTCTGAAAAGTTTTAAAATTATTGACCAGTTCAATCTGAGAATTATTTAAGTTTTGAACCATGAAACTTGTTATGGCCTTATGATTGAGAATTAAGGTTTATACATGTTATCAAGCTCAGAGAGTTCTGAATTTCTCCAGTCCGCCACACTTGCAGAGAACGTTCAGCTCTCTGTGATTTGACCTTGGAGCTCTGGGTCGTGTGGTAAGCCAGGTCCTCTATGGCTACAGGCTTATGTTCTCTTGGTAAAAGAGATACACTGCTTGCCTGTTACATTGTAGCCTTGCCCAAGACCTCTGGTTTGGAATTTGCTCTGTGTCTGGTCAAACTGGACCACCTCCTGCCCTGTCTTCCTGCTTTGAGAAATGATGGAATATAGCAAGTGATCAGTAAATATTAGGTGGTTGTTGCTGTTATTATAGAGGAGAGTCCACTTAGGTAAGAAGATTCAGAAGGCTATGTATTCCAGTTTCTAGATGGAAATCTACCATATAGTATAAATAGTGGCTGCACCTTATAATTTGCAATGAGTCATGTGCAGTCCTGTTGCACAGCAGACCAACAGTCCAGAGGTCTTAGGATTCCTTCTGTGACATCCTCCCCTTTATATTTAAGACCATATTCATTTGTTTTACTGGTTTATAACTTTACTTTGCTGTTGTACACAGTGTTTTTATAATCTCAAAGCTCTTCATGTAAAGCAGGAAGAATCTGTAATAGAGCAAGGAACTCACTGAAAGCCAGAGGTGATGGTATGATTTAGCAAGTAATGTCCATGAGGGGTTTGGCCAGCACACTGGACTCTAGAAGAGACTAGCCAGGTAAGGAAGAGGCAACTGTCCACTTTGGAGGCAGGAGGTTCTCTTGATATTAGGGCAGAACTTGAGAGAATACCTACGGGGCTCATTTATAAAACAGAGTCCTATTATTGTCTGCACACTGTACCTTTCTTCTCTTGTGTGGTAAAGTCCTACCATGAAAGTTCTCAAAGGATGAGCCACATGTTCCTCTAAAGGCACTTTAGTCATCAGCGTCTCCAATGGATGGTATTGTTCCTTCTAGAGCAGTTTGATATATAATAGGTAGTTTTTGTGTGTGTGTGTTTTAAGAAAAAGGACATGTTTAATATTTGGAAGGAGGAAACATTAAAGGGTTTGTGTATATCAACCAACTCATGTAAAGCACCAGCTAAACAATTGGCAGAATGTTTTGTTATCCCTGAAAAATTCATGTGAGTACCAGACTATCTCCTCTGTTGAACAGCATTGCTGCTGCAAGACTGGGGCAGGCTGACCCATAAGAGGAAGGCCTGGCTGTGACAAGGAGGGAAATTAGGACAAGGCTTGTAATGTCTAAGATTTTTCTCGGTTGTCCTTCACTTTGAATTAGTTTTGATTCTCTGAGTGAGAACTCAACTCTGCATGACCTGAGATACTGGCCAAGCTTCACTGAACAGATCGGTTCTTGACTGTAGTGCTTTTGAGAGTTAACTGAGAAAAACACTAGAATTCCAAAATCACTAAGCAGAATAAATACTAGGAGTTTTAAAAATGTCCCTGAAAATCAGATAGAAAACTCTCATTTAAAAAAGTTAGTTATTGTAATATACAGTATGGTGACTACAGTTAATAATACTCTATTGTATATGTGAAAGTTGCTAAGAGAGTAAGTCCTGAATGTTCTCATCACATGAGAAGAAAGTTTTGTGAATAGGTATGATGACAGATGTTTTAAAAAGTCATTATATTTCCAGCTCATAGGCAGCTTCCAATAGGAGGCATTTTAAAATAGTTTAAATTTCTAGTTAGATTTTATAAAGACTATTCCTTATCTGATGTAATTTCTTAAAGCTTTTAAGGTAAATTATAAAATCCTTAAAATTTTAATTTGTATTATATTTACTTAAAAATTATATGTAGAGTGAAAAGAAAATTTCCTTCAGAATTCTGTCCTCAGTTTCATGGTTCCCATTGCAGGGTGGTGCTCTGCACTCTGTATACTTTAGAATTAGAGAGAAAAGCAAACAAATACAGAAAATTCAAAAACAAGCCAACAGTAAAGACCATTGGCGATAAAAGTACAGCAATATGAGTTTGTCACTGTTGGCAAGTAGATTTGTAAAATAAATGTAATTCCACATTACTTAGTGATAACTTAAGTAGTTTGTCATGAAACCTAAACTCCTAGTAGAAAAGAGCCTCCAGACAGGTAATTTAAACTTCCTCACAGGTGTGTTAGAGAGTCAGGAAATAAAAATAGTGAGAGATTGGGAGCCAGAAGAGCCGAGTCCTGGTGTTCCATCTGACTCATGTTAATGGAGGCCTGGGCTCTGGAAGGCAGTCTTTAGGTGGCTTGGGATTTAGAGACCATAGAAGAAGCTTAGGTCTTACGAGCCTTGATTCTCCTTTCAATAAATAAAACATAACTTGTTGATGGAGATAAATCACTGGCAAAAACAAAGACACAAACAAGAAATGTCAAGTAGATAATATAGTTCCAGTGGAGGAAGCAAGTAGGCAGGTGTCAGGACCATTGATGGTGACCTTGAAGTCTTTAGATAACTTGTGTGCATTAACTCGACTGAAAGGAATTGAATAAAATGTACTCTTATTTTTAAAATGAACTCAAACTTTATTTCATAGGGGTATTTTAGTAAGCTTGTCTGGAAATAAGGACTTTGGTACCAAGAGACTGTCTTAGAGGCAGACACTTATTTTTCAAAGTTTAATTTCAAAGAGCAATGCTATTTTCAGAATATGAGTCTTGGTTATCAAAGACATGCCTGAGTTGGGGTGGTGAGGGTTTCCAGGCTCACAACCATGAAACTATGTTTTCTTTGGTTACATGTTAAAACCAGAATGTTGCAGTTTCACCTTAGAATTGACATCAGAGTTTTGAAAGAGTTTCTTTTCCTTATAGAAAACAGCAGGGTAAAGAAAGGTATATAGTTGAGTTCTTATATTTTTAAGAAGAAAGAAAATAAAGAAAGTGAAGTCACTCCATCATTTCTGACTCTTTGTGACTCCATGGACTGTAGCCTACCAGGCTCCTCCGTCCAGGAGATTTTCCAGGCAAGAGTCCTGGAGTGGGTTGCCATTTCCTTCTCCAGGGGATCTTCCCGACCCAGGGATTGAACCTGGGTCTTCTGCATTGGAGGCAGATGCTTTACCTTCTGAGCCACCAGGGGCTTCCCTGATGGCTCAGAAGCCTCGTTATCTACATGTTTAAAGGGGCTTTCAAAGCAGATATTCTGTGGGTTGTAGTCTGTGTAAAGTATAAAAAGCTGCTTTGGCAGTAGCAATGAATTTATAGATAAATTTTAAAATGCATTTATGTGTCTGATTTTGAGAACCATTTGTCTGTTTTGAAATATGAGGAAAACTAAATAACTGTTTTGAAATATGAGGAAATCCAGCTGTTTCATGTTTTCATTGTTTTATGTTTGAGTTTATTAATAGTTTGATTTTATTTTAATGAATCTTTTCATTTTTACCTTCTTTTCATGTTTAGCATGTATACAAAATACTGTGTTGCTTATTTTGGATTTGTTTTGAGCATGCAGCATATTGCCTGGCAAAGAGCAGTGGGTGCTTAATAACTGTTCGTTTGAATCCATAAATTTAATGTATGACTATTGTGTTAAGATGTTTGCTGACATAATCCTTTTGATGGTTCATCTTTTTCCATTAACCATTTATTTTCAGGTAATTAAATGGGGATTTTTATAGAATGTTAGAAAAAGAAAATATTAATATTGGCACTCTAGTTAATATAGGCATTTAAAATTTTTTAGAGAGGAAAATAGATTGGTTGGCACATTTAAAAATAAATGGCATAATGTGAAAAGTAAAGATAACTTTTCTGGGAGTGAGTGTGCTATGTTAGGGAATGAAAGATGATGAATAAATTTTACATGCAAGATCAAGTGTAAATCTTCAAAATGATTCTGGCTAATAAAGATGGCAATAATTTAATTATTTCCTACTGTATTAGTCTCCTTTCTTGGAGAGAAACATATTTGATATAGTGTCAGTTCTTATATGATGATTGAGCTATAAAATGTCTGAGCTGGTAACCTTTCATCCTGTAATACTTATATACCGATGCCACAGAAATTAAAAAATTGTTAAATGTCACTGATTGTGACACATCTCTGTACATTAAGATGTGACGCATCTTTGTACATTGTTTCTGTGGTCACACTAACTTTTTTTATTCCCTCTTTCTAGTCATACAGTTTATCAAGAAAGAGAATAGTGCACTACACCTGTTTTGACCAACGGAAAAGAGCAAATGCCGCATTTTTGATAGGTGCTTATGCTGTAAGTACTTTTTTCATGATTATTTTCTATAATCAGGCCACTGGAATGTTAACACTGTCAAATAAAATCCAGGACACTTTTTCAGTGGATTTGGGAGATGGTGAAGACTATTAGCAACTTTCAAATTGATCTGGAATGGAAAGTATGGACTGATATTGATGAACCATTTACTCTTGGGTCTTATTTTCTAGTAGCTAATGAGAGAATCTTGGGACTACAACATATAGTTTGTATCCCACAGTTGTATAGGTATTTTATAAAAAGAAAGGATATTTACAGGAAAAAATACATAGTAGAAGATTATTAAAGACTGTTAAGGGTTTCCTCTTGGGAATAAGAGGAAATCTTTGATTGCATGGGGGAGGATTATTATTTTTATTGTCAATCCCTTTATTCAGCTATACAAGTGTTTACAGTGAGCAAGCTGAATATAAATCCTTCATGTACTATAGCTTCCCTAATAACTAGACATGGCTTTTCAAAATTAATCTTGATTAGAAATTTTGTCCTCTGTAAACACTGAAATGTAAATGTGATTTCCACATGAATGTGCTACACAATTTTGGCATGAACACTTCTAGAATTTTCTATACATACTAGGATTGGGCAGGGAGGGGAGAGAGGTGTCCTTTTCCTTCTCATCCTTTGGGAGAGTCTGTGTCTCTAAAGCCTGGAAGCTCACTGCTATGTGACCTTTTAAGGGCCTCCTTCTGAAGACCTTGATGGAAGGAGGCACCAGCTACCCGACATCAAACTCTGCCACATCAAACCAAAAGCTCTGGGGGAAAATTCCAGCTGTGCTGTTGCAGAGACTGTCAGCTGTTGCAGGGTGTGGGATGAAAATAGTGGCAGGCTGACAGGCAGCCTGTGGTCTGGGGCCTTGTTTCCAAATGGAGGTGCCCAGCTCTGCCCACCGTTTCTCATCAGGATGTGGCTACCAGAAAGCCTTGGGTCATCCCTAGTGGTACCTTTCTTCCTTGCTCCATAGACAGCATGCTCTAGTACTTGGAATCATGACTAAGAATCCGAAACACTGCTTTTCATCCTAAAGAGGCTCTGGGATGATGGGTAAACCACTTTATCCTTCTTAGCTTTACTTAGTTTGCTTATCTGTTAAAAGGGAGGGTTGGATATAATGACCTCTAAGTTTCCTCCCAATTCTGAGGACACTGGTATTATTTGTAGCGCCAGCCAGGCTCTTGCTTTTATTTGGAGAGCATGCATGAAAAGCTGGCAGTTGGCATGAAGGTTCAGTGAAGTGCTGGTAAGCTGAATTAAGCAGGCATGCTTATTTTTCACTTTACCTTTGATGATTGCTATTTATTTGAAACTGATAATTGACACTGTGTATTTAGAATATGGAGAGTCTGTAATAACCTCTGGATTCAAGCCATGTAAACATCGTGTCTTACTGAGGGGTTTTGTCCTACCTTTGAACATGTTATTCATGAGGCCTTTATCACAAGTAATTGTCAGGAAGAGGCCGTCTGCTGCTCCGTCCTTTCCTTCCCCCTCTTCCCCCCCTCCTCTCTTCTTTTTCTTTTTTCTTCCTTAGTGCCTGTCCTTCCTGTTTTTAGTGACATCCTTAAGTTCAGCATGGTACCTTTGGGATTTTGAACGAAAGTTTAGTTCTAACAGATGTGTTGAGCTTGGGGGTAAAATATATCTTCTAATGCAGAAGTGTCCACCACTTGAAAGCAATCAAAGGAGAGGAAAGCAGTCTGGGGAAGTGCTGAGGGCAGCTTGAGCTAGTCTTACAGCTGTTACAGTCCTGAGAAGCAGGGTAATTTTTCATGTATTAGTCATTTCCCAATTGATTTTCTTTTCTAATTTTAGAAATGTGTTCCCCAGGAAGCTTTTGGACACAACACTTAATAAAAATGAAAACCAGGAGTTGCAATCTTTCCTGAAAGAGAATTTTATGCTTTAACTTTGTATTGTATGTGTGCATTTAATTGTTGATTCAGATATTTTAAGAAGACAGTAATGGCATTATACATCTCAGCTAAGTTTCACATATATTACATTATTGCTATTGGGATAAGTCATAATCTCCCGGGGGAATCTTCTTGGACATAAAAGACTTTGACTTTGGAACGGCTGTGTAGTCAAATGGCATGAACTATGTACCTGTGTTTTTTTCAGAGTCCCCAGCAGTGAAGGTGTCTCCCTTTTTGAAATGGTGTTATCATTTTTCTATCAAGGGACATTGACTACTAAAAATATTTTGTACTAAGATAAGACTTTTTCTCTGAGCCCTAGTTTTCTCATTAGTAAAATTTGGTTAGTACCAGGGTTTTCTGGTCTGTCTCACAGGATTATTGTCAACATGAGATATCTAACTCCCTGTTGGATAGCCCCATATCATATATCTAAATGGTATCTCACATTTATTGTGGCACAGTTTTTAAAAATTTATTTTTAATTGGGAGATAATTGCTTTCCATTGTGGTGTTGGTTTCTGTTGCACAGAACCATGAGTCACCTGTAAGTGTACATATGTCCCTCTGTCTTGAGCCTCTCTCCCCCACCAACCCTCACCCCTCTGGTTGTCACAGAGTGCCAGGCTAAGTGCCCTGTGCTATACGGTTACTGCCCATTAGATATCTGTTTTACACTTGATGGTGTATATATATATGTCAACCTTTCTCTCAATTCGCCCCATCCTCTTCTTCGTCTTATGTCCACAAGGCCGTTCTCTTCATCTGCCTCTCTAATCTTGGCAGACATTTTTACTCCTCCTCTCCACAAATCTATATTCCCCTACTCATTGACTTTTTTAGTAAATGAGCTACCATCAGCAGCTTACTAAATCAAAGGACGGTAGTCATTTTGATTCTCGTGTCCCCCACATTGTACTCATCAGTAATTTCTAACTCTGAAGCATGTACCGAGTCGGAATGCTTCTTTCCATCTCCATGGCTATCACCTCGTCCAAGCCACTGTCACCGTGCACCTGGGTGACCACCACAGCTTCATCCATTATCTCCTTTTCACACCCTCGCTTTCCTTTAATTCGGTGGCCACACAATTGTCAGAGTAACGTTCTAAAACTATAAATTTGATCATTATCCTCTTTCAGATCTGTCTAATGTTTGCTCACTGGTCTTGGCATGAAATTCAGCCTCTTTACCCAAAGCCATTAAGATCTTCCCTGATCTAGCCTCTGTGGTCTCCTTACTCTAGATGCCTTTTAATCGTGACATCACAAGCTTGTTCCCACCACAAGGCTTGGTATTTCTGTTCTCTCTCTCTGGAATGTTTTTACCTCAGACATATACATCCCTTCTTCCTTCTGATCTTATATCACCTCCTCAGAGAGACTTTCTCTTGAGTTTTACCTTGCTTCCCCCACCTCCAGTACCCTCTAGCCCTTGATGTTTTATTTATTTATTTTTTACTGCACTCTACTACTTGAAATGATCAGGTCTGTTTGTGTACTTACTTGTTTATTATCTCTTTCCTAGACTATAGAGTAGGGACCTTGTCAGTTTTGTTCATTGCTGTGTCTAGGAAGTGATAAAATATTTAATCAGAAGTTAGGCCCAGGCATTCACTAGTTGAACTGGAAGCTGGCCACAATGGAGCCTTCCTGCTGTGCTGAATCATCGGGAAGTCCAGGGTGGAGGGTGTCCCAGGGCAGAGACAAGGTGGCTAGCAGTGGGGGTGGGAGGGGGCTGCGCTGGGTTATTCGCCGCTGGTATGAAACTGTTTCAGTACTTGAACACTGAGCATCAGTTTAGAACTGTGCCCAGTCGGTGGTAGGTGCTCCATAAATATCTACTGAATGAATGAATAATGAAATGATAAAATATGAAAGAAAGAAGGAAGATAACTTCCTTTGGGTAACTTCAGAGAGAAACTGAAAATGATCAAATTGGATTAATTGGATATAGCTTAAAGTTGTATCTTCCTCATTACTAGAAATATTTGCACTAATGACTGAGCTAACTAACCATGGTCTTTAAAAATGCAGGATCAAAGCAAAGGTTATGGACCAAGGGAAGTGTCTGTATACAAAGTCACATCACTACTTTACTTCTTTTTTTTCTCTTTTGATAAACTTTTTTTCATTTATTTTTATTATGGTGAAATACACATGTCATGCAATTTACTATCTTAATCATTTTTCTTTGTTTCTTTTTAAATTATTTTTTTATTGAGTTATAACTGACATAACATGATGTTAGTTTCAGAGGTACAACAAAATGACTCAATATTTGTATGCATTACAGTATGATCACCACAACAAATCCAGTTAACATCTGTTGCCATATATAGTTACAAAAAATCTTTTTTTTTTTTTTTGATGAGTCTTAAGCATTTTTAAGTGTATAGTTCAGTGGTATTAGGTCCATTCATATTGTTGTGCAACTGTCATACCTTGCTTTTGAGTATGACAGCTTGTGCAAACATCATGTACCTGTAGAGTCAGAGCTTTGCTTGTGGTTTCTCTGTTAAACCATGACTTTAAGTATGTCACAGCAGCTTTCTTTTTTGTGTGTTTCTATTTCCTCATCTGTAAGTGAGGGAGAACCTTTTTATGTTCTATCTCCTAGAATTGTCATGAGTATCAAAAAGGAGATAAAATACAGAACATCACATTCAATAGGAAATCCACAAACCCTTCTCTGTGGGTGATCTGAAAGCCAGAGTTGTTGGAATGATGTGGCCACTGGAGATCACAGTGACACTTGCCAAATGACAGACATCCATTTCAGGGAAGTCCCCACTCATGAAGCATCTCTTTACCCCTTAAGCTGAGCCATTGTGCTCCTTGAGATGGAAGGTTCAAATTTTAAGAACAGATCAACTCTTTTGAAAAGAGGTTTTCCCTTCCAGTACAATACGCAGTGCAGTTTCAGAGTTAACAAGCTTAGATCATTATAGCATCCAAAATACTCTCAAGATGAATTTAAAGAAGATGGCTTTTGAAAAATTATAAGCATGAGTTAGTTAAGTTCTTGCCACATGCTTGAAGACCAAATCCTCACTGATTTTTATACTGTTTTCAGGTCATAGAGGGCTTCCCAGGTGGCTCAGACAATAAAGAATCTGCCTGCAATGCAGGAGACCAGGGTTCCATCCCTGGGTCGGGAAGTTCCCCTGAAAAAGGGAATGGCTACCCACTCCAATATTCTTGCCTGGAGAATTCCATGGACAGAGGAGCCTGGTGGGCTACAGTGCATGGGGTTGCAAAGAGTCAGACATGACTGAGTGACTAACAATTTAAAGATGGCTTTTAAAAAATTACAAGCATGAATTAACTGGTTTCTTGTCACATGCTTAAAGACCAAATCCTCACTGATTTCTGTACTGTTTTCAGTTCACAGAACTGTGCTAAAGAGGTCAAGGGGAATTTGCAGAGGCCATGATGATTGAAGGACTGGAAAATAATTCAGGGTTAAAGAATTAAGAATTTTTTCAGATATGTGGAGGATACTTAAACAAAGATGGTAACCACACTGTATGTTCCTTAACACGCTTGTTAAGGTTTCACATTGCTTAGTAAGGGGTCTAATTATGGATTAACTGGGACTGGCCTGACCCAGATGTCATGTCTGAATCAGGGATGACAAAGCTAAGGTTTGTAGACTTTCTAACCATGTCTGTGTCTGCTCTTCACTCTGTAGACTATACTTAAGGCCTTAGCAGTTATATTATACCTCTAAGTCTACTACTAATTGCAAAGAAGCCCTTCTCCCTCTGGTGTAGAGGCTGAGAGCAAAGACTTCAGCTGAGCCACAGCTTGACCTTGAATTCACTTGTTATTTGTATGTCTTGACCAAGTTCTTTAACTCATCCAAACTCCTGCTTTTTCCATCTTTAAAACAGAGATAATAACATCCCGCCCAGCATAGTTGTGGTGAGGACTGAGGAGGTCATGCTCGTGAAGGGGTCAGGGCAGTGCCTGGCCTTGCAGCATTGTAAGCACTTAGGAACAGCTGGTGCTCTAGGTGGGAGAGCTGTGTTGCTTTCCAGATTGTTTTCTGAGCCGTTGTCTTACTTCCCCTGAAGAGCCAGGGCTGCTCGCCTCTTTTTGTCTTCTTGTCTTCCTTCCTTTCCATCTATTTCATACTTGATCCTTCCTTAACTCAGTGACACTCATATGGTTGTTACTCTGATGATTACTTGGAATAATTCACTGGAAGGTGTGAAGCTGTGCATATGAGTTTTTTTGTTTTGCCGCGTATGAGTTTTTTTTTTGCTTCCTAGGATGAAGTATACCCTTTCAAAACTGATAAACAGACCAATCACAAGCACTGAGGTTGAAACTGAAATAAAAAAATCTTCCAGCAAACAAAAGCCCAGAGCCAGGTGGCTTCATAGGTGAATTCTACCAAAAGTTTAGAGAAGAGCTAACACCTGTCCTGCTCAAATTCTTCCAGAAAATTGCAGAGGAAGGAAAACTCCCAAACTCCTTTTATAAGGCTACCATCACCCTGTTACCAAAACCAAAGATGCCACAAAAAAAGAAAATTACAGGCCAGTATCATTGATGAATGTAGATGCAAAAATCCTCAACAAAATTTTAGCAAACAGAATCCAATAACATATTAAAAAGGTCATACCTCATGATCAAGTGGGCTTTATCCCAGGGATACAAGGATTGTTCAGTATATGAAATCAACTTGATACACCGTATTAACAGATTGAAAGATAAAAACCATATGATCATCTCAATAGATGCAGAGAAAGCTTTTGACAAAATTCATTACCTGTTTACTATAAAAACTCTCCAGAAAGTTGTTTGTATTCTAAAGGAAGAATTTGCCCAAACCAGATGAATTTCTCACTTTTGAGATCTGTGTTCAGGTATTTGTTAGTGCAGTAAATATTTATTTAGCTCTTATGAGCTCTACTAAGCATTGTAGTGAACTCCGGGAAATAAAAAAATAATTAAAAACAAAAAGAAGGAATGCCTAGCTTTAAAATAGGGGAACAGATGAGCAATAAGTAAGTTGGGAAAAGTGTGTAGTGTCAAATTTGAATAAAAATTCATTCAAAGAGTGTTTTTCCAGCCCTTGTCACACATGAGACCTTGTTCTAGGAGTTGAGGATACTAAGGTGAATAGCTCCCTGCCTTCTGGTTTGGGTGTTGGCAGACCAGGGTCAAATCTGGAGAGATGTGAGAGGGATTAAGGATGACCAGCCCCAGTGGGCCAAGTAGGGAAGGGAGTATCAGACAGGGGGCATGGCATGGAAGGGAGGGTGCCTTTGGTGGTGGTGGTGGGGCAGTTAGGAGGAGATAGAGAATGATTAAATTATTCTAAACATCTCTTTGTAAAGAGGATAATTTAATGAATTCAATCTAAAAATTGGCATAACTACATTATAGAAGAAAAGTAGGAAACTTCTCTTGCAATTACAGCTCTCTAAGCGTAGGCATAATGGCAGTGTAGTTTTGTGAACTGTTTTTCACTTGGTCTGCATGGGGTTACAGAGTCAGACACAACTTAGCGACCAAACAACAACGTGTGTTTTGCCTTTTTTGCTACCTACATGGCCAAATGGAGAAGGAAATGGCAACGTACTCCAGTATTCTTGCCTGGAGAATCCTGTGGACGGAGGAGCCTGGTGGGCTGCTGTCCATAAGGTCGCACAGAGTCGGACATGACTGAAGTGACTGAGCATGCATGCATGCATTGGAGAAGGATATGGCAACCCACTCCAGTGTTCTTGCTGGAGAATCCCAGGGACGGAGGAGCCTGGTGGGCTGCCGTCTAGGGGGTCGCACAGAGTCGGACACGACTGAAGAGACTTAGCAGCAGCAGCACCTGACCAAATAATATTCCCTGTAGAATACATACCATTTTTAACATTTTAGATTCCTTTCAAAATTTTTTATAATGTGACAAACAACTTTCTGCGTTATAAATGCTTCTTTTTGTGGATTTTCATCTTTAGATTGCCACAACTGTGATTAATAGTCTTTTATTTAAAAACAGATCAGCATTAGTTTAGGCTCTTGAAGTATATTACCATATTTAAGCCAGTTTTAACTAAATTTGTTATCAGGTGAACTCTTCAGTGTCATATACCTTGTCATAGTGGGTATTTAAAAATGGTTAGTGTGTGTGTGTGTTTAAACCATTGGAAAACTGTAAACCAGGCCAGCTAACTCTGAATTTGTTTTTGTCTTTATTTTCTGGACCAAGCATGTTCATTTCCTTAATCTCTGACTCATAATTCATCCATAAATTGCAGTTTCAGAACTACTTTAAATTGTCATTAAAAAATTATAGGTTAAACAAATGTTATTTAAAATGTAGGTAAAATTATCAAGAAAAATGTTGGTTCAAAACAAGAAGGTGTTTTCCTTAAATACTTATTAAAATAGTAATAAGGCGGATGTCAGCTACCAGTGTTCTGTCCCCCTCTGTGGCTTCTTAATAGACCTCCCAGGTAGCGTTTCTTCTGCTTACAGAAATTGTGGAGGAAGGGAGGAGTGGTTGGGGCAGGGCAATATCCTGTTTGCGGTTCCTTCCTTTCACAGCCTGATAGGCAAGAATGCTATTGTGAGGGTGCCTGTAAGTGGGCCAGAGAGGCTTTTATCCTTGCAGGCGAGTATTTTTGGTGTCTTTAAGCAGGTCAGTATCCCTAAAATCATACAGCATTTTCAGTTTCAAACTCTTTGAGTTTGGAAATTCTGTTTGTCTTCTGCATGTGGATAGAGCAGTATCATCTTTTTCAATTCTCCTTGCATATTTCATTTAGCTGTGGGCTAGAAAAATCAGCAGTTTGCTTTTCACTTGTGGAAGGTTTGATTCTCAAGTTTAACTGAGTATGTCTTTTTAATATTTTTTTTTCTTTCTCCTTCTAACAAGTTTCCTTTGTGTTGTAAACACACACACACACACACACACACACACTGTATTTAGGACTATACATTTCAGGGCTGATACTATGTCTGCTCACCCAGTTTTGAATCCTATAGTCTTGAAAAGACATATACTTTCTATCTGAAAATCTTGTGTCCATTTGTTTCATTTACATAGTGAATTAAGGGGATATATATTTGTAATGTAACAGGGAACTTTGTTTTGTTCCCACAACAGCCCCAGAGTCTAGAATAGTGTCTGACATATCCTAAGTGCTCAATAAACACTTACGTGAATGACTAAATACTTAATTGATAAGCATTAGTAACATTGGATAATGTTAATTGGGGTAGATGGATAATGATGTACATTGGATAATGATAATTTATCCAATGTGGGATAATTTATCCAATCGTGGGATAAATAAATTATGTCCCACGATTCTTGAAAGTTTGATATGGAGCAATTAAAATGCTTGAGTGCTTAAAAAAAAACTATGAAGTCAGTACTAATTATAGAAATAACAAGAATCACAGTGTTTTGAGGCGTTTTTTAAAGTTACTGAGTAAAATAAGATGTTTTTATAGGTCTCTAAAATTTTAGAATTGAAATGGACTTTATTAATATATATTAACATTTGAAATCAGTGTTATGGGTGATAGTCTTCATTTTTAACCCCAGCATTATTTCTGTTTTTCTCAATAGGTGAAAATCCCTATTTATGCATATAAGTAGTTGTTTAAAAATGTCAGACATTTTTAAACAGTTATCCTTGTACTCCCGACATACTTTTCAGTAAGAACTAACTCAAAAGCTCAAGAAAAGAATACTGGAAAAATTTTCAGTTAGTTGCATTAAAAAATTTAACTGTTTTTTTATGAAAGAAAATTAGGAAAGAAGCACTGAAAGCCCCTGAAGACATTATCTGTTACATCGTGTGACTTGGTGCTAAAAACACCCAAAGACTCAATTTGCAGAACCACTGAAGTATCTCTGTAAGAAACTAAAAAAAACTGCTCCAGTATTGCTTTCTCGGATGGAGAAACTAAGCCCAGAGAGGTCAAGTGTCTTGCCCAAGGTCAAATCCAGTTAGTGAAAGAGAAAGACTAGAACCTGCCCCCAAGTTCCCAGTTGGGGGTATATCCCCTCACAGCAGGAAGCTGAGCAGTGCCAAGCTTGGAATAATACTGTCTCTGAACTAAGTGAAAGCGAAAGCGAAAGTCACTCAGTCCTGTCTGACTCTTTACGACCCCATGAACTGTACAGTAGTCCATGGAATTCTTCAGGCCAGTGCTGCAAAAGAAGCAAAGCAGCGTTCAGTGTGGAAGGGTAGAATTTTTCCATTGGAAAGCAGCGTTTCAAATACACTGGTCACGCAGTTTCTCTTCCAGGCAGCATCTGAACTTTAATTCTGGCTGATGGAGCTAACACCACATGTTTGTGTACAAACCAGGTGAAACGGCAGTTTTCTTCACATTTGCGTTAGTGATGTCTGTGGATGTCCCCAAGTAGTTCAGAGTGTCAGGAGTGATAGAGACACAGGAGAACCAAAGAGTGACATGACATAGTTTAGGCTGATATTCAGGACTGGGTCTTTTAAACTTTTTTTTTTTTACTATAGTCCATAGTAAGAAACATATTTTATATTGCAGCTTAGTTCACACACACACACACACACACCATTCATATGAATAATTGAAACAAAAGATTAATGAAACAATTCTTACTTTACGATGGGTGAGGTATACTGCTGTTTTATATTCTGTCCTAGTTTAATAAAAAAAAAGAAAAGTCTTTATCCATTAAATTGATTTTGTTGCTCACTGCCATTGGAGAATCTGTGCTTAGATCTGAATTACTGTGCTTACTGCTTACCGTGCTTAGATCTGAAATGTGTTTAGATGTTTTTTAGGGCACTGATTTTGGCATTGAATGTGCAGGTGATTGTTTGGCCCATCTGGGTTAGCCTTCAATTAAAATGAACAGCTTAAGGAGATCGAAAGTGTTCTGAACTTCTCAGAGGCTCCTCTCTAAATATCAAGATGTACTGCTGGCTCCCACATGGTTTTCATTCAGTTTCTGCTTGATCGTTAGAAAAATCTGAGTTTGGTTTAAGCCCTCAAATAATACAATTTATCTTTTCATATCGCACTTCCATTTGAATCTCTCTGTTTTCCACAAACTCTTCTCCTACACATCCCTTTCTTCCTGGTAGTCCAAATGTGCATTTATTCTTTGGGGACAACCTTGAATGAGAAACGCCTGTGCTTGGGTCAGCCGTGGGGGCCCTGAGGATCCAGCAGTGAGCCTGCCTCTGGCTCTGTTATGTGAGTGCCTGTCCAATTTAATTTATAGATTTGTGCTCATGGCTTATAATACCCCATTGACCTCATGATGTCTAATCTTAAATCTCAGGTTTATAAGGGTTTTTGAATGCATACTTTTTTTGTAATGTGCAGTTTCACATTTATTAAACAACACATGCAGCATGCGGATTTGAAGATGGATGAAGGTACTTTGACTTTTAAAAATTAAAATACATTTTAAAATTAAGAAATCAGATGCACATTATAAGATAAAGATAGAGCTAAGAAACAGACTGAAATACATGAATATTACCCAAGAGACATTCTCCCACTTATTTTTTTAAAATGTTCAGATAATCTATATAAAGAATGCTTTATTGTTTAATATATATAAACATTATTTTTAGAGTTATAGAAATTCTTTTAAGGAAATAGTTTTAGAATGAAAGTATATTACAGATCCACCAATAAAATGTCTCAAATCTGTCAGTTTATGTATTGATGAGTTTAACTGTTTACTTATTAAATTTAGATACAAAATCAGCATGCTGAACTCTGCTGCACTTCTATGCACTAATAATGAACTGTCAGCAAGAGAAATTAAAGAAATAATTTAGAATTTAGCTACTTTAATTTTTTATTTTACTCTCAGAAGTGTCATCCAAAAAGCTTAAATGATCAATTTAAAAAAATAATAACTCTACAAGATAAAAATAACACAGATTATTGTTTTTTGTGAGTGTATACCTACACTCACAAAATAACGGGAAGACCTAAACTTACTGACAGATGAGAGCTAAAATGGCATATAAGATTTAGTTTTTCCTTCTGTTTTTTGATGTTTAAGAATTTTGGCTTTATTTAAATATACCTCAAATGATGTTTTCCCACATATATCTTATTAAAAAAAAATTTTTTTACTGTGGTGAAAGTCACATAATATAAAACATATGATTTTAACCATGTTTAACTGTACAGTTGAATGCATACTTTTAATTTATATAAATTTTATTTCAAGGCTTTTTTTTCTATTTGACATAGTGAATAAAATAGTGACCTTTCCCCTAGTACGGGCAGTGAGCTAATAAACCAAAAGCGCTCTCCATATGTACTTTCTGAAATTTTAAATAAAAGAGGAGCTACCTGCAGCTCCTGTTGAGGTTGCTGTGTGCTGAGTTATTCTAAAGATGCTTATGCCCCAAATATGGTCACTGCTGCCATAAACCTAGACCGTGTCCGTGCCGGCAGCTAGGTCTGTTAGCGGCTCTCTGTCCCTGGATCTTTCTCAGTTCTCTCCTCTACTGCGCTCTGCCTCAGCCTTGTTTCCTGGGGCCTACCCCCTCTCCCCTTCGTAATAAATGCTTGTCGGGCTTTTAAATTTTCATTATGGAAAACCAAGCTTTTATGGTGAGCACCTAAAACCAGCGTTATGGTTAGTCAGCAAATCCCGGTTAAAGTAAATAACGGGCAAAGAAAGTCTAACTTCAGCCTGAAAGAAATATTGAGTTGCTGCAGTACCTCAGAGAATTATTTAATAGGGGAGAAACATTTATGGTTCATAGTTTCAAATTAATGAGCAGACAGACAAGCCTTTCCATGTGAAGCTACCTCCTGTAGGATGAATCAGACTTTACAATTCTTTCACAAGTGGGTGTGTGAGTCAATTAGTGGGGCCTACTTTGGGAAATTTGTAAGTTGACTGAAAAAAAAAAACAAAACAAAACACAAAAACCCACAATTCCCTTCTCAGAAACTTTTTCTGATTTTTTTCCCCCATAATTGGTCCAGTTTCCTCTCTTCACCCCTATGTTTATTTTGTCATTTCTTATTGTCTGACCCAGAACCTGGCTTAATTATAGCTTTTCTCACCTTGTCTTGTAACTAATTATGTGTAACATAATCCCCTAGAATGAGCTCTTTGCTGTTACTTGCTTTGCTTTCCTTCCTACTAGAGGGCTCCTTGAGTAAAAGTATGACTGTTGCTCACATTCCTACCTTCACTACTTGTCTCTGTTGTTTTAAGGAATAAGGAATAAACAAGCTAGGAGACAGCCCTGGAGGTAGTTCTGATTCCCAAAGGTCTTGTGTTAACTGTGATAATTGATGCAGACAGACTCCAAGCTCAGTCATCATTGTAGCACTCCTGCCCCCAGGTCCTGCCCTTGACTTCTGTAACCCAGGTCTCAGCTGCAGTGCTTTCAATTTAAAATCCATGCTTATTAAAACCTATGGGAATGGACCCACCCATACGAAGAATTTAGGCTTATGTGGTAACTCTCCTAATAGCATTGGAGGCTATTGTGTGTCTTAGGGTTGGAAAAGCCTGAAATCCTATTAGTTTGAATGTGGTAAAGTATTTATGTTCCCTTCAGAAATGCCTGAAATTTGGAGAAAATTCTCAGTTGTTTGTAAGGGAGTTGTAGTTTTGGCAGTAAGCTGCATATTTTGCCAGGAGCCAAATTTTAAGTTTTATTGTTTTTCGGGAAACACATCTGTGAAATAATGGAAATAGTGACAAACTGTGCTTAACATTTTAAAAGTTTCTAAAATTATTTTGTTTACTTGAATTAAAAAACTAACTTTTAGGATAGCCTGACATTGGGCTATGACATTAACATAAAGCTTAAAAATATATGAGAGGTTAAATTTTATATGTGTGTATTGACTGATGACAGTGTCTTATTTCTGAATTTGTGGAAGAGGAAGCTAGATTTTAGTTGTCGATTAAGATCATTTTATTACAATTTAAAATTTTGGGATTTACCCAGAATATGAGCAAGTGGTTTTCCTTGATAAACTTTATTTTACCTTTTTTTTTTCTTTTTTTTAAAGGAACAGTAGTTGACATAGACTTTGAGTTAAACACAGAGATTACAGAATCAGATGGGTGTGGGGGCCAGGTGTCTACTCTAGCCATCCAGAGAGTAATTTCTCCTCTGAAGAACTGCTCCAGTGGAGCTGTATTCAGCAATTCTTTCCTAAGTGACAAAAACAGACAGACCTTAGATAGGTCTTCTCTTGCCCTGCCTGCCCAACTCTACCCTCCTGTCCTCTTCTCTAGGTCTCCTCGCCTCATTGTACTAGGAGACCTAGAGAAATTAAGTAACTTGCCACCAGAGACAGAGCAGGGACGGATGGGAACCCCTGTGTAGTTGACACTCTAGTTCTTCCCTTCTTCATTAGCAGCCCGCCTCCCTGGGTAGACACCCATAGTCCAAGTTAATCCCCTGTGTGTAATAACCAGTTACCTCTTTTCTTACACTTTGCTCTTAGCTGTCCTGTATGCCCATTACTCATTCACATTCCTCTGTGTAGCTCTCCATCTTCATCTTTGCTTCCCCCTCCCCCGCCGGCCCCCACTATTTCCATCTCTTTTTCTTCCTCTGTTTCTGATCACGTCTCACCTGTTGCTTTGTTTCTTTCCTTTAACCCCTCCTTCTTTTTTTTTTAAAGGTCAACTAATTCAATCTTTTAAAAAATATTTATTTATTTATATCACTGCAACCAGTCCTATTCAAGGCAGGCATGACTTGGTAGTTGCCAGTAGCATGTGGGATTTAGTTCCCCAGCCAGGGATTGAACCTGCATAGCCCCCATTGCAAGGCAGGTTCTTAACCGCTGGACCGTCAGGGAAGTACCCCCTCCTTCTATCTTAATTGGTTGGCATATAGAATAGCAATGTTTTCATAATTGGAGTTTTTTGATTACATGTAACAGAAATTGGCTCTGACTTGCTCAGGTTCAAAATTTTAGATGAATTTTCTGGTAGTCAAAAGAGGGAGATAGAGGGCGCCTGTGGCCTTTACTGTTTAATGAAAACTCTCTAGTCATTTTAGTGGGAAATAGTCTTTCCCTCTCTCCTGTCTGGTTTGTTTGTTCATTCTCTCATTGAGCAAGTAATTATTGAGCAGCTGTGCCAGATAACTTTTCTAGGCTCTAAGGATATAGCAATGAACTAGAGAGATAAAAATCCTTGTTGTCATAGAGCTTACTTTCTGCTGGGGGAGACAGATGAACAAATGAAAAGTTGGTGATAATGGCTATGCGGGTGTCTTTCTGGCTACTTCAGGTTGGAAGCTCGGGGAAGCTGTCTTTGAGGTGATGACAGTTAAGCTGAGAAAGAGGAAGAACATTCTAGGCAGAGGTAACAGCAGATACAAAGGCTTTAGGATGGGCATGAACTTGAGTATGACTGAGGAGCCAAGAGAAAGCCCGTGTGGTTGGAGCATAGAGGATGAAGAGGTTGATGCTGTGATAAGGTGTGAGGTCCCTACCATAAGGTATGAGGTCCCTGCCAGGGCTTGTATGTGAGGGGAATAGTTTGGACTTTATAACTTCATGACATGGGAAGCTGTTAGAGAATTGAAATGGTCTGATTTGCACTTAAAAGGACTAAAAAGTCATCTTTTAGAACTCTAGTCAAAGCTCTCCTTGATACCAGTTATCTCTGTGTTTTGATTTCTCTTATGCTGCAATGCCGTGATGATCTGTGTATTTACATGTTTGACTTCCCTGTCTTCATTTTCATATCCCTAAAATGTAACTCTTCTTTAATTTCTTCCAGTGTCTTCTAGTTTTCAGTTTACAAGTCTTGTGCTGCTTTGATTTAATTTATTCTTGTGTTTATTCTTTTTGATGCTATTATGAATGGAATTGTGTTCTTAATTTCTTTTTTGGATTGTTTATTGCTAGTATATAGAAATACAGCTGATTTTTGTATATTGATCTTATATCCTGTAATCTTGCTGAAATTATTCTAGTTGTTTTTTGAGGATTTTAACAATTATTTTCTGTATATATAAGATAGTATTGTCTGTAAAGAGAGAGAGTTTTACTTTTTACTGTTTTTTTTTTTTTCTCTCTTGCTTAATTACCCTGACTGGAACTTCTAGTAAAATGTCAAGTAGAAGTTGTAACAATGGACATCCTTGTCTTATTCCTGATCTTCAGGGGAAAACATCTAGTTTTCTGCCATTAAGTATAATATTAGTTGTGGGGTTTTCACAGATGCCCGTGAATCAGGTTGAGGAACTTGTGTTCTTAGTTTCTTGAGTGTTTTTCTTTTTTTTTCTTTTTATCATGAAGCAGTGTTGGATTCTAACAATGTGTTTTAATGAAGAGATGCGTAGATTTTGTTGTGAGTTGTACTGTCTCTCAGTAAGTAAATTTTCTTGAAGTGAGCTTCTAAATCTGTAAAAGATGCTAATCAGGTTGAAGCCATAGGGTTCCTTGTTGGTTTTTATAGTTTGTCAATTGATATACATTTAATGGTTTCAAACTTCCCTGGTGACTCAGTGGTAAAGAATCCACCTGTCAATGCAGGTTCAATCTCTGGGTCAGGAAGATCCCCTGGAGAAAGAAATGGCAACCCACTCCAATATTCTTGCCTGGGAAATCCCATGGACAGAGGAGTCTGGCAGGGTCACAAAGAGTTGGATACAACTTGGTGACTAAACAACGTATGCAATGATCTGTGGGATGGATTTAAATTACTTTTATTTAAGTTGAAGTTTCCTTCACTTGTTTCAGTTCTGCTGTTTGTGAAATTAGTAAACTGTTTAGGGAACGTGGTCAGTTTACACGGTTAAGAAGTAACAGTGGTTACTTCTTAAAAATGTCTGTACATTTAAGAATGATAAAATCCTATTATGTTCTTGAAGGATACGTCTGTCATGTGGCGTCTATTTGAGCAGTTGGGGCTAATGCACGGTAAAATCGCCACAGAGTACTTTCTGCAAACACCTGACTGGTGGGCAAAGCTCTTGCTTCTCCTGCTTTCTCTAAGCAACAGCTCTTTGTAGAACAACCAGTTCCTTGTTTGTATTCATTGTTGGTTTTTCTATTCTTGAGTCAATTCAAAAGAGCAGTAGCTTACAAGTAACCATGAGATTCTTGATCTGAGATTTAGTTCACATGCTGTGTGGCTTCTGTCTTAGAAGTTTTCAGTTTGAAAAAGAGTAAGGTGACTATATTCAAAAAGGAGAAAAAACAACTTTTTTGTTTTTGGTCCTTCAGGTGCATGCTCTAGTTACTAAAATGAATACAGTGGGTTGTCTGGTCTACCTTTTTCTCTCCTAGGAAATCTTAGGCAGCCATGAGTTGTCATTGTACTGCTCTCCCACCCAGGTTGGGTTCCATAGCTGGCAGGTTTGGCCATCTTACTCTTGTATGTGCCCAGATAGTTTCTGACTTTTCTTATTCATTTTTCTTCCAATTATTTTGCTCTATTTGCATCGAGAAAATCTTCTTCCTCTCATATTTGCCCTGCCTCCCTGTGCCTCAGATTTGAAATTAGTCCTAATCATATTGCCCAATATTGAGAAGGGCTATTGCATTTTGAAGTGGAATTAGATGTAATAAAGTACCAATCAAACATTTAAAATAATTCAGGGTTCACTTTAGACTCATTATAAACATATTTGTTAATCTCCTCATGTTTTTCTAACCTAATCTTTCGACAAGTACTAGCATTGAGAGAAAATAATTTAAAAAGCAAACAAACTTAGTTAATTGGATTCTTTTGTTTTAGTTTTTGAAATAATGTTTTCTACTATATTTTAGATATCTGATTTCAGTGATAATATGAAATACAATATTGTTTTTGGACTAGGCTACAAGACTAACAACCATAAGACTTTATTTTTGGGAAACTATTTCCAGAAATATAAATGTTAGCTTTTACAAATAGGCTTTTGGAATAGAACTCATTTGCAAGTTAAAGACTTTCTATAATGGGCCATAGGTGTTAAGAGGATTTAAACACAGGTTGTTGATCTATTGCAGTGGATCTGTTATCTGCATCTTCATCATAAATGAAGTTATAGATCTTGCTGTCTAAGCTTGATCAAAAATTCAGTCTTTGGTTTAAAGAACTACTCTTCTCACTTTAAAAAAACTTTCCTTTTTTAATTTGAAAGGTTTTATGAAACAAAATTCATTCTATACCCAGAATTAAGCAGTGAAAAGTCAGCATGAAAAGTTTTTAATATGAAACCATTTCATTTCAGAGTACGTATTATTCAGGTGGTATTCTGGAGAGAGTCTATTTTTGTGCTTTATGCAGACACTGGTTTCTGATGATGACTGATAGTTGATATGCAGGGTTGTGTTTATCCATGTGTTGTAGCCTAACAGCCTCGTACTCAGTTTGTGTGAGACCAAGGACTCAGCTTTTCTTAGGACCAAGTATTTTCTCCTTTTCCCGTTTGAAGGGTCCCTATAGACTTCCATGTGCTGAGAATATTGGTTAGTGTTTCCTTAGTTTGCTTAATAAGCGGCTGAGCTATTTCAATGAGATACAATGTGCTCAGCAATATCTGTCCTGGAACAGGAGCTCTCCTCAAGCAGGAGAAGCCCATGGCTCTGAGATACCACTAGCAGGAGATGTGTATTTGTCCTGGCTGTGGTTGTCAGTTATGGAAGGACATCTTTTCAAGCTGATCATGAAAGTTCTGTTTCCCATCCAATTAGATGGGAAGATACACATGGCTGATGTTGTCTGCAATTTTCCTAAATTACCCATCAAAGACTTCCCAGTGGTTTCACTCTAATTACACCCCTGAGAATGGTGGCGAGAGTATTTCTATTTTAAACTAATTCTCACATAAATAGAATAAAGTCACTGACTACTCACTGAATATCAAATCCCCAATACAAATTCAAATGTGAAACGACAACAGGTGAGAGTATTATAGAGCAGACATCACCTTAACCAAGAAGCACACTTATTTCTATACCTTGTTCTTAAGAGGATAATTTTTAAGTATTTTGGAAGCAGAAATAAGCGATGGAGATAGAGACCTGACATGAGGTTCTGCCTTTCTTCTATAATTAGTGTTGCCTCCATTACTTGTTAAGCAGAAGCATTGTCTAATATTCTGCAAGCCTTGTAACCTGTGGTTTATAATAGAATCAAAACTTGAAGAACAGGAAGTATGACTGACTTTCTTTTAAGGCGTGTTCAAAGACTGTAAGAGACAACATACATTCCTTCTTGTTCTCATTCAATTAAACCAGTAGAAGAAACTTAAAATAGACTGAATAATGCAAGTTGCTTTAACTATACAGTTGCATTTCTGGTTTGTAATTAGTCTTACCTATCTAATTTGTGATTGTTTAACACTGAATATTTTCATTTCTGTAAGCAGTTAGAACAAAAGTAGAATCAGTTGTGCATTTGAAAAATGTTTGCCTTTTTCCTATTTTAAAATTTTATTTTAAAATTGAATGCAGATATTGTTTTCTTAGTCACTGGTTGTAGTGGGAGGAAATGATTAAGGAGAAAAATGTTGCTAAAAATAAAAAAAAAAATTAAGCATTTTGTTTGTGCTTGTATATGACAATCAAGGCTTGATGCTTTCTTCAAGAAAAAGCAGTTTATAAATGAAGTGCCCTGACACTTAAGAAGTCTGAGAACCAAGTCTTGCGAGGCAAGGAAGAGACGTTAAAAGTTTTGTTTCAGCTCTTTGTAGAGCTTCTACCTCTTCGTATGTTTTTATAGATGTTCATTTCATGGACTTCTGTGGTTTTACATCTTGCAGATAACTGGTAATTCCTCTCCTCTCCAAAAGTAAATAAATAAATAAATTAAAAAAAACAACCAAACCTGGTAATCTTACTGTTTTGTTCATGAGAAGTTCGCATAAGGAAAAATGAGTACAACAACCCTCTCCTGGTTACTTTGTTGGAGAGAGTTGTGAGCCAACAGTGATCTTTTGATAGTTTGACAGTGGATTGATAAAACAGGAGCCAGTGCATGTATTTTGTAGTTGTTGATACTAAGTCACCAGGAGATTCAGGATGCCCTTTGAACAGAAAGAACTAAGAGTAGCATCAATATCTGCACATCAAAAAATGAGAAGACTGAACTAAATGATGGTCTGTGTGACGGCTCTGATGTAGAGCAATTGTGAGGAACGTTTACAGCCTCATGTTTTGATGTTTGTATGCATACATGGGCTTTGGTCTAAGGTGTCAGAAATAATAGCAGTTATGGGTCCATATTCAGATGGATACAGGTGATGGAAAAGAGAAGAAAAAAATAATTTTGAGATCAAAGTTTATCTTTTTCCTGTGGTCCCATAACATAGATGAGTAATGTGGCAGGTACAATTCTGAACACTTGATATACATTGTTAATTCACTAATTCCCAAAAATAGCCTGCTGAGGCAATTACCGTGTTATCCCCACCTCATAGGTAAGGAAATGGAAACACAGAGAGTTAATGTAATAGAGCTCATAAGTGAAGAGCCTGGCAGCTTGGCTCTGGGCTTGGGGTGCCTAACCGCTGCGCTGTGTCACCTACTCTCTAGGTAGGGGATCAGTATTCTGTGATCATGTCATGCGTGTTCTCACATAAAATGCTCCCTTTCCCTCCGCTGTTCCTGCAGCCGTCAAACATTTTTTGAGTGTGTGCTATGTGCTAGGCATAGTGGTGAGTCTCGCAGATACAGAAGAGACAAGAAATCCTGCTCTCAGATTTACCAGCTTAGCCAGGGAGACAGACTGAAATAACCACAGAAACCTGTGATGACAAACGAGGGTAAGAATTTGAAGGAGAAGGGCAAGGAGCGTTGAGAACATATGACAGGGGCCTGAGCTCATCAAGGTGCCAGAGAAAGCTGCCCTCCCAAAGTGCCTTGAGCTCTGATGCCAAGGGGAGCAGGAGACCATCTAAATACTGTAGTGATGCCAGGAAGACTCAGGTAGAGTCTACTGTCTTTGTGGACCATTCCCCAGCCCCCTTTAGAGCCCTTGTTCTCGATATCTTAGTAACCAGAATGACCGTGCAGACTTTCCTTGTGTCCCTGCATGCGTGCAGGTTCCTATGCAGATTGTAAGCATTAAGTAGATACTTGTTGGTCTTTGGTGACTGTGTTCTGTTCCACCTGCTTCCTGCCTTTTATCACATGTTGGGAGTGGCCGAGTGTAACTTCAGAACAGATAGGGGGAAGTAGGAGAATGAATGTCTCAGTCAGGTGGCATGCCTTGGCTCTCAAAATACTTTCTAAAAGCTTATACAGATCATTTGATCTAAAGCCCTTATGTTTGAAATCAATGTCTTTCTTACTTTCTCTTTTAGCACACCATTGAAGTCTTGTTTCTATGTACCTGGTTTAATGCTTTCATATAACTGGGATCGGAAAGTTAATTTCACTAGCTCCTCTGGGCATTACCGCCAAAGTTGTAGTGACATGTTAAAAAAAAATCTCATTCACTGAATATTAAATAAGCTGAATTAACCCCTAGGGCAGATTCAGTCTTTGTATTTTAACAGTTTAAAGTAGTTTATATTCACTAAACATATATGTATTTATTGAGCATCTACAAAGGAGGCTTTATGAGGCTTATAGAAGTATGAAACACTTGGTTACTGCACTTAAGGAGCTTCCTACTTAGGCTAAAGGAAAATAATTGCAACAGAGCTGTGAGGGGCCCATCAGGAAGTGGTCAGGAGGGCCCATGGGGCTAGGCTGCCTGACTCCACCTTAGCTATGTGGCCTTGAGGTAACTGATTCTCTGCATTTTGCGTGTAAAATGCACATTGTGCTTGTGAGGATTAATGGTCCATATTATGTAAATTGCTTACAGTAGTGTTTGCCACATAATATAAACTATATAACTTCTTGTTTTTATTATCGTCATCCTTGTCATGGTCATTATAAAGAGTAAGGGGAAGGGTTTCTGAGCTAAAGGAAAAGGCATCATGATTTGAGTTAGGTCTAACGAAACAGGAAGGATTTTAATAGGCAGAGAAGGTGTGGAGAGGATTCCAGAACAAACCTCAGATGCTAGACAGTGTCAAGTATGATTCGGGAACAGTGAGGAGTCCAGGCTAGTGAATGGGGTTCATCCAAGGAACAGTGACAAATTCACCTGGAAAGGTGGATTAGGACCTTATCTTGGGGAAGGATTGACAGGATTGGCTGGACTTTTGAGCAGAACTGAGTTTCTCAGGTTCTGCTTTAGAATTACGAGAGTAGGCGGGAAGTGGAGGCAGAGAGAAATGGTGTGAGTCATAGCATATGGAGTTAAGGGTTTGAAATAAGTTGATAATGATGAAAAAAAGGTCACGTGCGTATCTGCTGGAAAATAATGAAACTTAAAATTCAGGGCCCCTCCTGTGCTCAGAACCCTAGTGGTGGTTTTGTATTAATAAAATTTGAAAAGATATTTGTATCCTCTGTTTCTTTCCCCAAATAATATGTTTCAATCCCCCAAAACTGCTTCCACCCCATAATTGAAAGAGACTGGAGAAAGAATCAGTCTATGTATTGGTTTGATGAGGGTGGGTAGAGTGAGGCAGAGAGGCCAGCGTTAAAAAATGACTTTTGAGATTTTATCTGAGTGATGGGGAGGAACCTGCTGGAAAAGAGGGATAATGGGGAAGCCATTTAGAGAGCATGGGTCTCAAACCAAGTTGAATGTTCCAGACGGTTAGCTTCACCAGGCAAAGAAACATTTTCTTTGCTTTTTTTTTTTTTTTAAATAAAATCTCTGCACATCCCTATCCTCAGTTGCTGTTGTACAAGTATGATAATTTTAAGTTATATGAGGCTGGAGAAAGGTGTGTAAAGATGACTGCTAATTAATAGGCTAGAACCCAAAGCACATTATCATAGGGATTTCTTTGTAATGTCCACATTAAGTATGCCGTATAGGCTAAGCCTAGTTTTCTGAAACCTTTAAAGAGAGTCTCCTTTTTGGTATGATTCTTCTATATTCAGCAAATCTTGGTGCTTCTAGACTATTTTCAAGTTGAAACATCTGTTTTCTGGAGACTTCTATTTAATAGACTCAGACATGGTTGGTAATGCTGATTTCACGGCTGTTTTAGTGTTCCTGTGGCAGTACCTGACTGGGAAAGGCTGTTCTCAGCATTTTATTTCCTTTTTCATAAACAAAGTAAAATATTAAATAACAGGAAATCAAAAGGCAAGATTGAAGAATACTGTCTCAGATGGCCAAATTGAATCTTCAGGAGTATTTTCACTTTCCAGATCACAAAATATAAACATAATTGGCAGAGACACTCAGGTTTCACTTTTAAATACATTATGTGTGTGTCTGTGGTGGTGGGGCGGGGTGGGTGTTGGCTTTGCCATCAGGCTTTTTTTGGGAAATAATAATACCTAAAAACAAAACTAAAAACATAGTAAGATCTGAAGCAAATATTTCCGGGGAAGGACCATTAGCAAATTCATGACTCAGAGTCTGGTTTAGACTTCTGTATTAAGCCATGTGTTGTTTAAAGAATCATCCCGTGTATATCAGATAGATTAAATTATCTGAGTAAGAAAAATTGTTGTAAATTCCAAATTGCTTCTGAATTTCACATGTACCATTTTTTGACAGGCTTTAAAGATTTAATGACCATGGGATATAGTTTAAAGAAATGATTTAGATGCATTTGCAGATTAGTTCTAAGAGGATTTTGTTTAACTTACCAGGTTGGGCTACTGTTCTATGAAATTAGTCCAAACTTCACATTTGTTACAATGGTCCTCAATGTGTTGTGAACACAAACATTTAACTTTTTTCTTCAGTTTTATTGAGATATAACTGACATATAGCACTGTTTAAGTGTATAACATAATGATTCACTCACATACATCATGAAATGGTTATCCCTATAAGTTTAGTGAATATCATAGTCTCATATAGATACAAAATTAAAGAAACAGAAAAAAATTTTATGATGAAAATTCTTAGGATATACTCTCTTAACTTTCATGTATAACATATAGTAGTGCTAATTATATTTATCATGGTGTACATTACATCTCTAATACTTATTTATCTCATAACTGAAAGTTGGTACCTTTTGACTGCCTTCATTCACTTACCCCTTCTGTCAGCCCCCATCTCTGGTAACCATAAATCTGATCTCTTTTTTGTATGAGATGTTTATTTTTGAAGTATAATGACCTATAATACTGTGCTAATTCCTATTACACAGCATAGTGATTTGGTATTTCTATACATTTCAAAATGATCACCATGATAAGTCTAGTTGTGATATGCCACCATTCAGGGATGATGTTGTTCAGTTGCCCAGTTGTGTCTGACTCTGCGACCCCATGGACTGCCGCACACCAGGCCTCCCTGTCCCTCCCCATCTCCTTGGGTTTAGCCAAGTTCATGTCCATAGCATTGGTGATACCATCCAACCACCTCATCCTCTGACACTCTCTTCTCCTTCTGCCTTCAGTCTTTCCCAGCATCAAGATTTCTTCCAATGAGTCAGCTGTTCGTGTCAGGGAACCAGAATATTGGAGCTTCAGCTTCAGCATCCGTCCTTCCAATGAGTATTCAGGGTTGATTTCCTTTAAGATTGACTAGTTTGATCTCCTTGCTGTACAAAGGGCTTTCAAGAGTTTTCTCCAGCACCACAGTTTGAAGGCATCAATTATTCAGGGCTCTGCCATTCAAAGATGCTATATACTATATTCCCCACATTGTACGTTTCATATGCATGGCTTATTTATTTTGCAACTGGAAGCTCGTGCCTCTTCATCTCCCTTACCTATTTCTTTTCTTCCCTCCCCACTGCCTGCATCTCTAGAAAACCACCTGTTTGTTCTCTGTCTTTAACTCTGTTTTCTTATGTTGTTCCTTTTTGTTTTTTTAGATTATTCGTATAAGTAAAATCATACACTACTTGTCTTTCTGTGACTATTTCATTTAGTATAATATTCTCTAGGTTCGTCTGTGTTGTTGCAAATGGCAAGATTTCATTCTGGCTGAGTAATAGTCCAGTGTGTGTGTGTGTGTGTGTGTGTGTGTGTGACCACATCTTCTTTATCCATTTGTCTATTGATGGGCAGTTGGATTGCTTCTGTATCTTGGCTATTCTGAATAATGCTTCAATGAATATAGGAGTGTATAGTCTTTTCAAACTAGTGCTTGTGTTTTCTTTGATTAAATACTCAGGGAAGAAATTTCTGGATCCACATGGTAGTTTTATTTTTAATTTTTTGAGGACTGTCCGTACTGTTTTTCATAACAACTGTACCAATTTATATTTCCACCAACAGTGCAGGAGAGTTTAGTTTTCCCCACTTTGTTATTTGTTGTTTTTTTGATAATAGCCATTTTGACAGGTGTGAGGTGATAACCTCACTGGGGCTTTGATTTGTTTTCCCTGATGAGTAGTGATGTTGGGCATCTTTTCATGTGACGCTTGGCTATCTGAGTGGCCTCTTTGGAATAGTATCTAGTTAGATCCTCTTTCCATTTTTTAATTGGGTTGTTTATTTTTTGGGTGTTGAGTTGTATGAGTTCTTTGTATATTTTGGATATTAACCCCTTATCAGATATATCACTTACAAATATCTTCTCCCATTTAGTAGGTGGTCTTTTTGTTTTTCTGATAGTTTCCTTCACTGTCCAAAGCTTCTTAGTTTAATGTAGTCCCATTTATTTTTGCTATTATTTCCCTTGCCTGAGGAGACACAGCCAAAAAGATATTATTCAGACCAGTGTCCAAGAGAGTACTGCCTACATTTTCTTCTAGAAGTTTGTGGTTTCAAGTCTTATATTTAAGTCTTTAATCCATTTTGAATTTATTTTTGTGCATAATGTGAGAGAGTTTTCCGTTTGGATTCTTTTGCATTATAACTGTCCAGTTTTTCCAGCATCATTTATTGAAGAGGCCGTCTTTCCTACACTGTGTATTCTTGCCTGCTTTGTTGTAGATTAGCTGCCCAATGGCACTTCTCAGAGAATTAGAATAAATAATTCTAAAAAATGTGCGGAGACACAAAGACTTCAAATAGCCAAAACAATCTTGAGAAAGAAGAGCTAAAGGTATCACTTGCTCTTACTTCAGACTATACTACAGAGCCATAGTCATCAAGGCAGTGTGGTACTGGCACAAAAACAGACAGACGCACAGATCAGTAGACAGAACAGAGACCTCAGAAATGAACTCATACTTGTATGTGCAATTAATTTTCACAAACATTTTTTAATTTTAAGAGTTATATATTTTAAAATTCATTTATGTGTAGACTGGCAAGTGATACTAGTTTTCCATTTATAGAAATGGCATAAACTACTTTAGAATGAATTAAATTAAAAGATTGTGTCTATTTATAGAGAGAAGAACATAAATAGAAATGATAATACATGGTGCTACATGTGGTGGCAGAAGTTGAGAAAGTTGATGCATGATTAACTGAAGTTTGTGAAACATTGGCTTATTGGAAAATAATATACATTGTACTTACTTATAGTACTGTAATTTTAATTAATTGTTAAATAAAACTCTCACAGCTATTGGTCATACATATATAACATAGAATGTTAGCTCTTTAAGAATCTTTTATTAAAAGTTAAAAGAGTTATTTGGGTCTTGGTATGTGGCATCAGTGTTTTGTGTGTGTGTGTTCTTAGTTACTCAGCCATGACCAACTCTTTGCGACCCCATGGACTGTAGCCTGCCAGGCTCTTCTGTCCACGAGGATTCTCCAGGCAAGAACACCAGAGTGGGTTGCCATGCCCTCCTCTAGGAGATCTTCCCAACCCAGGGATCGAACCCAGCTTTCCCACATTGCATCAGTATTAATGAAGCAGAAAAAAATCATTCTAATTGGTTGACTCCTAAATGTGGGCTCAGATGGTAAAGAATCCGCCTGCAATGTGGGAGACCTGGGTTCAATCCCTGGGTTGGGAAGATTCCCTGGAGAAGGGAAAGGCTACTCACTCCAGAATTCTGGCCTGGAGAATTCCATGGACCATGTAGTCCATGGGGTTGCAGAGAGTCAGACACGACTGAGCAACTTTCACTTCACTAAGTTAGCAGTAAGAACATATATGTCAAATGTTATTCTATTGAGAAGAGTTATAGAACTTCCTGGCAAAGAGTGGGAAAATTTTATAAAAGCCATGCATGTACTCACTAATTTTGAGGTAAATTGTTAAAGGGCTTTCCTGGTGGCTCAATGGTAAAGAATCCACCTGCCAATGCAAGAGATGCAGCTTTGATCTCTGGGTAGGGAAGATCCCCTGGAGAAGGAAATGGTGACCCACTTCAGTATTCTTGCCTGAGAAATCCCATCAACAGAGGAGGCTGGCAGGCTACAGTCCACAGGATCACAAAAGATAAACAACAACAACAACAAAACCAAGCACTGTACAAAGGGCTTTTGTTAAGTTTTATCAATCAAAAGTTGGGCAAGATTCTTCTAGTTTGGATTCACATATGCTAATATCTAGTGAGAAGAGTAGACAGTGTATTATTGTTTTTTCCTGAGAAACAGAAAAAGAAAATCAGGATATTTAGAAGATGCCATGGAGTTAATTTTATTCAGTAATTACTTTTAGAAATATCAGAGTATCTGGGAACAATTTTTTGAGTATTAGTTAAATATAGACTTTATTTTTAGGAAGGTACACATGTAATACTTCGTAACTGATTTAGTTATTCATTTAGTTATTCCTTAAAAAAAATGAATGAATATACGTTAGTACAAAATACAAGAAATGTGAAGATAGTAGAAAATATAAAGTCCTCCCTCCTCCCACTAATCCTTCTCCAGCTCTATTCCTTACACACAACTCCTGTTAACAGTTTGAAGTCACATAATTTTAAAAGCCAAGTGTAATGGCCTTTGTAAATTGGAAGAGTAAAATCTTTGTTGTTGTCCCAGATTCTGCTTGCATTGCCTGCATCTGTATTTTTAAGCAGATGTGATGTGTGGAATTACTGTGGGCTTTGACTCAGATCTGAATTGGAATTCTAACTGCATCACAGAGCAGCCGTGAGAGTTTGGGAAGTTCCTTACCTTTCTGAGCTTTAGGTTCCTCGGCAGCAGAGGCTTAATAAATTTGTTTTCTTTCTGAACTCTAGGCTTTCTCTCTGTCTCTTTTTAATTAGTGACATATCAAAGAAGACCTGGCATAAGAATCCAAGACATTTTTTTCTACTGGAAAGATGGAATTTGTCATTTTAATGACCCCAGCATGCGTCTGTTCAGTGATGTACTCCTTTATAAATAGAATAGTTCACCACTCTCCCAAGTACCTATCATCAGGTTGTAAAAGGACATTGCATTTACCTGCCCCTGGAATATTCCTGGAATTTATATGGCCTCTGTAGAGTTTCACTTAGCACTTGTTAATGATTTAGCACTGGGATAAAAATAAAAACAAAGACTCTCATCTTACAGTGTGAGAATATGGGTCATGTGTGCTAAGTCATGCAGGTAAGATGAGTAGCAAAACTCAGTGGGGTAACCGGTCTAGAGAAGTCTTTCATGTGGGTTGTTAACTCCCTCCTGTAGAATGATTGCCTCAAAATTAAATGGAATTAATGTAATTGCTCCTGAGAAGGGAAATGTATTTTGCTTTTCAAAGATGGTTGTATAAGCTTTAATTATCTAATCCAAACACTGGAGCTTTCTACAAGCAGCTTTCTCTTTTAGCAGGCGTAGTCAATTTGCAAATACTGCTGCATCTTTAGGCTTGAAAAATCATTGCATTATAACCAAACCTGTTGAGTATTATATAATCTACCCATTAGGAAACAACAAACTCCTATTTTAATATTGGTTGCTGAAAAAGGTTTTTAACGCTAGGGTTGGTTTAAGTGAATTTTTGTAATCATTTTAGCTGCAACTCGAGATGTGGTTCTCCACTGGTGGAATCTGTGTCTCTTGTCTTGATCGTTCTTTTACCACGGTTTCATTTTCTCTGCTGTTTTTGTTTCATATTCAGTTCACTTTGTTTGGTATGTGCTTTATCAGACCTTGTTTACTTGTCAAAGGAATATGGAACTTTCTTAATAAAAGTTAGAAGTATTTTTTATATATTTATTTTAGCTTTCTTTTTTCAGAGAATTGAGATGTTTTCTAGTCTTGAACTTACTAATAATTAAATACATGTAATATATTGCTACTGGAATAGCTTAAAGCTCAAAGAAACTTTGTAAGCAAAGAATAAACCCTACTTTTTAAGAACTGGGACTCTTGTCATTTTTGTTACTGAAAGGCATAGGGTTTTTTGTTTTGTTTTTGTTTCTTGGCTGTTCTGTGTGGTATTCAGGATCTTAGTTCCCCAAAGAGCAATCCTACCTGTTCCTCCTGCACTGGGTGCATGGAGCCTTAATCACTGGACCGCCAGGGAAGTTCCATGCTTAGGGTTTTGACGTTGGGACATGTTAAGGAAATAATGCCATTAATTCTAGGTAGAGAGGATTTTAGAGATCACATTTGATTCAAACTGTAGAGGAAAAGGATCGGTGCTCTTGTCTGAGAATTAAAACATTAAACTGCACTTAGAATAAAACCAAACTCTCGTCACAGTTTGCAGGGCTCTTCACAATCTGACCACTGTCTGCCTTTCCTTTCTTCCCCCTTCCCTAGCCTCTGATCCTCTCTGTCTGGCTCACCAGCGCTCTCCCCACTCAAGGACCTAGCCCCTTCTGTCCCCACTTTCCCTTAGCTATTCCATGGGTCTCCTACCTCTCTCCCAGAGACCCCTTCCTGACTACTTTGAGGTATTAAGTGGCTCAGAGGTTAAAGCGTCTGCCTGCAATGTGGGAGACCAGGGTTCAATCCCTGGGTTGGGAAGATCCCCTGGAGAAGGAAATGGCAACCCACTCCACTATTCTTGCCTGGAGAATCCCATGGATGGAGGAGCTTGGTAGGTTACAGTCCACGGGGTCGCAAAGAGTCGGACACGACTGAGCGACTTCACTTTCTTCTTCTCGTTCCAGGACTCTGCTTATTTCCTTTTCAGCAGTTGTTTCAGACTGTATTTATTTTTGTTAATTATTGTTTTTGCCTCTCAAGAACATAAATTCTATTAAGAAAGGTGGCAATTCCTCATACAGTGCCTGGCATCTATTACATATAGTCAATAAGTTGATTAAGTGGAAATAGTTCACTGGTTTTAAGAACTCTTTTTTATTTGTTTCTTTAAGATAGTTTATCCTGCTGGTCTGGAGGGATTTAAACATCCTCGACATCAAGAGCCAAGCCAGTATGTTTTCCAGTGCTCTTACCTGCGTGCATTTCCTCTCATTTCATTGTGATTTTATTGATTGTTTAGAGAGCAGCATAGGTGTTCCTCAGAGCAGACAGAGAACTCAGTAGATCTCCCTTGGGTCCTGTACCCTGAGATGTCTTTCAGAATTCACCAGGAACTAAATTACTTCACATCAGATCTTCTGTGAAGGATAGAGAACTCTATATTGGTCTTTGGTGAACACACAGTTCAATCATGTAGGTACAGTTTTTCTGTACCCCAGAGAAAACCCTGCCATTATTTCTGTTCAGAGTGCCTTTAAACAGCCCTGGATGGCCCCTTTATGGGTTTGCCCTGTGTCTTTTAGAGAAGGAAATGGCAACTCACTCCAGTACTTTTGCCTGGAAAATTCCATGCCTAGAGGAGCCTGGTAGGCTACAGTCCATAGGGTTGCAAAGAGTCGGACACGACTGAGCAACTTCACTTTCTTTCCTGTGTCTTTAAGCTCTTACTCATCCTTAAGCCAAAGACTGCTGTTGAGCTTTAAGCTGAAAAGGAAAGTTTGGCAGCCTGCTTGCTGTCTAAATATCAGCATCATCACCTTGACAGTTGTCACGTTCAGAGTGAAGGAAGGGAAATGCGAATTTGGTGAGTAATTAAAACTAGTTTTGTGTCATTCTTTGGTCATATTCTAAATGTTGCTATTTATTTGTCTTAGGTAATCTATTTAAAGAAGACACCAGAAGAAGCCTACAGAGCACTCCTGTCTGGCTCAAACCCCCCCTATCTTCCATTCAGGTATTACTGCTTGTGAGACTTGAGCTGTGGCACTTTGCTAGACAGCTTACTATTTTAGAGTGGGATTATCGTGTTTTTTAACTGTATTAAGACTATGTGATGTTATGTGGAATGAAATGAGACTAGTGTTATTTCATTTTTCTAGAGATCCCCTCCCCCATCTAGTAAGAATAAAATAGCTTTCTCTTTTTAGGAATTATTTTTTTCCTTGAATTCTTTCTATATCTTGATGATTTAAGCATCAAGAGTACCTGGTTTATGACCTAATTAACCATGTCAAGATTTGTTAAATTTCAATAATCTAGTAAAGAATCTGCCTGCAGTGTGAGAGACCTGGATTTGATCTCTGGGTTGGGAAGAACCCCTGGAGAAGGAAAAGGCTACCCACTCCAGTATTCTGGCCTGAAGAATTCCATGAATGGTATAGTCCATTTAATTGCAAAGAGTCGGACACGACTGAGTGACTTTCACTCACATGTCATTGATTCATCCATTCTTTCTTTGATTTTGTGAGCATTGGTTGAGCTCTGACCAAATGTCAGGGACTGGAAATATAGAATAAGACCCTCAAAATACCTTCCCAGATGCACATCTTTAGTGGGGACTCTAAGTCACTTGTTCCGCAGACACATCTAGCTTCCATCCTGAGAAAGGCTGTCTCTCATTACAGTGTTGGAAAACAATGTTTTGTAAGTATCACTTGAAGATGTTTTAAAATTTCAGGTAAACTTGAGCTTATTTGCAGAGTAGAAGGGACCATACATCAGAACTTCCACAACAGACATCTCTGATAGAATTGGGAATGATTCTAATATTTTTGCCTTTTTATTAGTGTACAAATCTATAAGTGTGTGGATTGCTATTGTTACTAATATCAAAATTACCAACAATAAAGAAAGAAAAGAACAGGAAAAACTGAGGAGACCTCTTTGTCTTCATTACTTTCCTGGAAACTCACAGAAAGCAGGTCCCAGTGCCTCACACTTAAAGGTGCTTTTTGTAAATGTTTATTCTAATGAATAAATGAAGACTGAATCCTCTGAGATTGAGAGGATTCCCACCTCTGTTTCTTGACCACAGAAGGGAGTATTATTAGACACAGGGTGGGTGTCAAGGTGGAGAGGAGGAATAGGGGGTGTCAGCGCCTAGTATGCTTAGATGTTCTCAGTGAAAGCAAGGGGTGAAGAACTGGAATTGGGACGGTGAGAGGAAGATATCCTCAAGCAGCCCAGAGGATAAGCTAATTAGCCATTGAAGGGCAGATAGAAGAGGGCAGATTATGAGAAATGCGTGTTAGTCGCTCAGTTGTGTCCAACACTTTACGACCCCATGGACTGTAGCCCGCCAGGCCTTCCTGTCCATGGGATTCTGCAGGCAAGAGTACTGGAGTGAATAACCATCCATCCCCCTTTCCAGGGGATGTTCCCAACCCAGGGATCCAAGCCAGGTCTCCTGCATTGCAGGCAGATGCTTTACCGCCGGGCTTCCCTAGTGGCTCAGTTAGTAAAGCATCTGCCTACAATGCAGGAGACCCGGATTTGTTCCCTGGGTCAGGAAAAGATCCCCTGGAGAAGGAAATGGCAACCCACTCCAGGACTCTTGCCTGGAGAATTCCATGGACAGAGGAGCCAGGCGGGCTACAGTTCACAGGATCACAAAGAGTGGGATGCCACAATTGTCCAACTTTCACTTTCACTTTTCTTTACCACTAGCGCCACCTGGAAGCCCAGGATTATGAGAGGAGAGCTTTAATGGTGATGACAAAGCAGTTACTTTCTTCCACTTCTAATGCCTTCTAGAATTTGAAAGTTCTTTGTACAGTGTAATTCTGGTTTTAGAAAAGCATAATTGTTTTAGTCAGTTTGGGCTGTACCATAGCCTGGGGGAGTTGTAAATAACTGAAGTTTGTTTCTCATGGTTCTGCAGTCTGATCAGGGACCAGCATGGTCAAGTTCTGGTGAGAGCCCTCTTCAGGGATGCCGCCTGCTCACCTCTCTGTGTGTCCTCACGTAATGGAGAGATGGTAGAAAAACTCTCTGGGGTTCTTTTTTAAAAGAGCATTCATCTCAATCATGAGGGCTCTACCCTCATAACCTATTTACTTCCCAAGGTCCTACTTCCTAATGTGATCCCAATGGGGTTAGGTTTTCAATATGACTTTTGGGGAACACAAACATTCAGTTCATTGCAGTAATGATAATATTTATTACTTCCTAAATTCTAAGCAAAGTGGTTAAGAGGGTGTGATTTGAAGGCAGAGATTCTGCCTGGGTTTGAAGATTCGTTCTGCTCTTTTCTGTATATAGTAAATAAGTACATGTAATTTGGGCAAATTACTTATCCTTTCTGAGTTTCAGCTTCCTTTTCTGTGCAATGGCTTCAAGGTTATCTTGGAGATGAAATGAGGTAATGCTGTATCACTGTCCTGCTGCAGTACCTGGTTTTGTTTTTCTTGTTGTTGTTAGTACTATTGCTATTTATTAATAAGACATAAGGATTATCCACAGGATATAAAATGAATAGGAAGTGTTTCTAATGATCACACATTCTAGTAGGGGCAGGCAGCTCTATAGGCACATAATTAATAATTAAAAAGTTGGGTTGTGTAAAAATAGAAGAAAAGATTCTGACAGCAATGTGAGAAAGTATCAGACTCATTTAAACTGAACTTTTAAAGGGTTTGGAGGTAGAGTGGAGAAGGGAAAGTTTGCCATGGGTGTGCCCTGCTGGACAGTCCGGGAAGACATTGTGTCTGAGACAACTTCCAACATTGGTAGGAACCATAGCATCCATGGTGAGAAAGGGGCCAACAACTGTGAAGGGATCATAGATGTACTTTTCCGTGGGACAGTGATGATTCTTTAAATTTTTTTTTAAATCAGAAAAATGTTTATAGTTTTTTGTTATTTTGAAAATAACACATGCACCTCGGAATTGTAATGCTGTAACAGTGGTAAAATTGTAATTCCAATCAATAGGCCCAGTGGGCAATGTGTCTATTCAAGCATTTTAAGTGGAAAATATATTAATTTTCATGCTTTTAATGTTATCCACTCAAAATTCATGGGAGATGTATTTGTTTCACAAGCCAGATGAGCCTTGTTATCCTTAATTGTCAATTTAGATGAAGATGTTGAGGAGGAGAAGGAAAGAATGAATTCTTCCTTTAAGCATAACTTTATTTTAGCTTATATATGGTAGGTAATTAGTTTCCTGAGAACTAGAATTTTTCAATAATTGATAAGATTGGAATGGAAGAAAAGATAGTAAGAAAATTATTATTACTACATAGAATTAAATCATAATTTTCATAGTTGTAGCCTATTTTTCCAAATTGTTTTTATTTAAGTATTTGAAAATATTTATGTGGTTAAATACATTAATGTGGTTGAAATATTTTTAAAATATATGACAAGGTATTATTGAAAAATCTCTCTCCCACCCTTGATTCTTACCTATCTAGTCCTTTCTGGTATTTTCTGGTATTGGTTTATTCTATGTCCTTCTAGAGTTTCTTTATGCATATATAAGCAAATAAAGATATACAGTCTTATTTTTCCCATTTTATCACAAAATGTAACATATTATATGTACTATTCTACATTTGGATTTTTCCCCTCTTGACTCATCTTGGATATCTTCTTACACAGCACATAGAGAGCTTCCCTCCTCATTTTGTCATGCTGCTGTATAATGTACAGAGTGCATTTAACCAGTCTCTCTCAGGTAGACGTTTAGATCACTTCCTGTCTTTTAAACTGTAGCTTTTTAATTTGGATGATCTCAAATGTCTTTTAGAAGAAACTGAGATAATACTCTGGAGAATATTATAGCATTGCTGTTAGACATAAAAAGTTTTAGTAATCTGTTTATCTGAAAAAAGAATGCTTAACACAGACATCAGAAATTTTTTCTTAGTTTAGGCACCTATTTCCAACTAAAAGTTTGATCTTGAACATATTGTATGTTGTATTTTTCGATAACACCATGAGTTGTATTTACATTAAGTTGCATTTCTAAATCCATACTCTTTGTAAATCATACATTTGAAGCAGAAAATACCACACAATGTGCATTTATAATTCAGTGAAAAATTTAGTTGAAAGAATACTACTAGTTTTCTGGAAGTTTGTTAGAGAAACAGTTTTTTCTCCTAATGCTGGGATAAGATGTGAATTGATTTTAGTCTACAGCCCAGATCAGCTTAAGGCTGATGCAGTACTATTAAGAATCATTTTTATACTAGTTCTGGTCAGCCATCATCACCTTGGCCTTCCTTTGATAATCTGGATTCTATTATCTGCTAGGTTTTCTTTCCACTTATTGTTAAATTACGCTTCTGTCTTCATTCTCTAGATTAAAAAAAAATCCTTTCTTCATTAATGCTTTTGCATTAATCTGTATTAATTTGCATAATACTGCATTAATTGCATATATGCATAATTCTGCATTAATCTTTCTGCATTAACACTTTTATTTAAAAAACAGGAAGTTGCAAAAGGACCTTCTATTTAAATGTGATTGTTTTATCGTCTAAGAATTAAGAAAAATGAAGACAGTTTTGAAGGCCTGTTGAAGTGTGAATGATATCTTTATATGCCCTCTTTACTGAAATGCCTGTGTTGCTATTTGTGCTATACATAGTTTTAGTGTCTTTCTAGTAAAAGTGTTTTAAGGATTAAATTTAAATAATGCTGTTCTTCAACATTTTATTGATTTAACAAACATTTATTGGAGCAGTCTCTTATGTCGTGACTTGGCTTATTTTTCTAGAGAAGCTTGGCAGGTCCTGTGCCTATAATTTACTATTACATTTTGTTCATGGCCCATTACATTTGCTACATAAACCATGAAAACAAATGTCTTATACTGTGATTATTTGTTTGCAGAGCTGACTCTCCATCAAATATAGCAGAGTCTTCTCTCAAGGACTGGGATTGGACTCTTCTTATTTGTGTGCCAGGGAATAATACATACACTAATTAATTTATTGCTTTTTTTTTGTGCATGTCACTATGATAGTCTATGGATCTAAAAGTTATTGGGACAATCAGGTATGTGCTTCAGGGAATTCAGTATATAGTTTGTATATGAGTATGTAAAGTAGTTATAGGATCTCATTAAAGTTTGGAATTAGGAGGTGTGGGAATATTGAGGAAGGAGGTTTAACACTGGAACTGGAGATTGGAGATGTTAGGGATAGGTGCCATGAATGCCTTTCACCTTAAGATGAAAATGGAGAATAAAAATGCAGGAATTGGTCTTAGGTGCTGAAATTTTTCACTTGTAAGGCATAGATTATCTTTTTATAATGATAAGTTAGGTAGAATACTGTGTAATATAATGTTTGCAGTGTATTGTTTTAACTAAAAGTACTATCTGATTGAGTTTTTCTATTTGTAGATGCTTTTATTTTTTAAATTATGAAAATGTAACACATTTACAGGAGACTTGGAAAATACAGAACAAAATTACATAGTTCTACTATATATTACAATTATTTAAGTAGATAAATTAAGATTTTTAGAGTTTCAATATCAAACTCTCAAAAGTGAACAGAATGAATATACAGAGAAATAGAAGGATAGAGTAGACCTGAAAAGCGCTATGAACCAATTCAACATAATTAAGATTTATACAGTTTTTACACAATGAGTGAGTGAAAGTCGCTCAGTTGTGTCTGACTCTTTGTGACCCTATGGACTATACAGTCCATGGAATGCTCCAGGCCAAAATACTGGAGTGCATAGCCTTTCCCTTCTCCAGGGGGTCTTCCCAACCCAGGGATCAAACCCAAGTCTCCCGCATATCAGGTGGATTCTTTACCAGCTAAGCCACAAGGGAAGCCCTAGTAGGATAAAAACGCTATTCAAGTTCCTATAGACTACAAATTAGGAGACACTGGAACATATCCAAGGACCTAAGACCAGGTGCAAAATTTGATGGTCTAAAGGTATTTTAATCATGCAGAGCCTGTTCTTTTATCACTGTGGAATAATGTGACTTTTTCTATTTGGATTTATCTTACAAATTTTAAATAACCTAGCTAAAAATTCACTAAAGATGAAGCAAATTTAAGAAAAGGTTTAGATGGATTTACTGCTTATTCTTTTGTTTCCTTCCAGTGTTATTGAGATATAATTGATAGACAACACTGTATAAATTTAAAGTATACAGCAAAATGACTTGACATCCATATATTGTGCAATAATTACCACAGTAAATTTAGTTCACATTTATTACCTCAGGTACTTACAGTTTTTTTATGATGAACTTTTAGGATCTGCTCCCTTAAGCACTTTCAAATACGCCATATAGCAGAGTTAACTCTAGTCATCATGCTGCGCTGTATATCCCCAGTACTTGTTTATCTTTTAACTGGAGGTTCGAACCTTTTGACCATCTTCGTTCAATTCCCCCACTCCCATCTCCATTTGCTGCCTATCCTTGATAACTATAAGTATAGTAGACTTTGGTGGCACTTAAATTTCTTCTTGGTGTGACACTCAAGGGGTATTTGTTGTGATGTCATGGTTGCAGTTTTAGGGTGTTCCATTTAATTGAAAAGTAAATGTGTCGAAAGCTATACTTTTCACTTTACTAAAGATCACCAATGTATTTATCAAGCATGACTTTAGCTTAAAACTAGAGGAAAAGAGTATGTTTCACCTGCTTTAATTCTTTGAGTCCATTCATCTTTACTGTAGGCTTGTCAGTTGGCCGTCAAAGGAACAAGGGGCTTTTTATTTCTGGGGCCAGAGTCACAGTTTGAACTGGCGCGCCTGGTGTGAGTCTTTTTAGGTTCTCTTCTGTCAGTCACTGTACTACCAAATTTATAGTCTGTGCTGTTGACCAGTCATTCCACAAAGTCATGTTAAATGCTGCCTGTCTAAAGTCCCACGAAATCACCAACCCTTAGTGGAGTTCCTAGATTATTTTCTTGGTAGTCAATGGCAGTGGTTTTTAAATCTGCATTTTTGGGTGTTCATAAAACAGTGTTTGTGAAAACTCTCTAAATCTCTCAGAACATTGAGAAGGTAACCCGTCTAAATTGCACAACTCTGCTTTTGTATCTTTTTTTGTGCTTTTAAATACACTT
Organism: Cervus canadensis; assembly: GCF_019320065.1. Classification (NCBI taxonomy): domain Eukaryota; kingdom Metazoa; phylum Chordata; class Mammalia; order Artiodactyla; family Cervidae; genus Cervus; species Cervus canadensis. The sequence goes on along the minus strand of NC_057387.1, from coordinate 41,093,941 downwards.
TGCACTTCTTTTTTGTTGGTCCATATGTATTAGCTTGGTAACTTTTTTGGTATTAATGATTCATAAATCTGCCAAAACCCAATTTTTCTATGACATATAAAATTAAATGGGGAATACAACCACACAGAAAATAAATAACATTAGGGTCCCAGTTTCAAAGACAAACACAGAAAGCATGACTTAAAAAATAATGACTTTTAGGTGCAGAGGTGAGGATGAGATAGGGTGCTATGCTGACATCCAATGAAATAAATAAAGCTGGTTGAATGTTGGCTGTCTTGTCACCAGTTGTTAAGTTTAGTGTGTGTTTTGTTGTTTTATTATTTTTTTGGGTTGGTCTCATCCTGTATAGATCCAGGAACATGTTTTTGTGTGGCAAATTTATTTTAGCTTGAATAAGAAGCTTTTTTTTTTTAATTGTAAAACTATTAATTACATTTTATAAAAGACTTGTTAAAATCTTAGTAACAATAAAATTAGATATTTTGGCCAAGCATCAATTACGTCTGTGTGCTCAGTTGTGAATAAGAGGCTTATAGTCAGTGTTTCCCTGAGGTGTATTGCTTTTCATGTGTTTGTGTGCTAAGTCGCTTCCGTCGTGTCTGACTGTGATCCCCAGGCTCCTCTGTCTATGGGAGTCTGCAGGCAAGAATACTGGAGTGGGTTGCCATGTCCTCCTCCAGGAGGTCTTCCCGACCCAGGGATCGAACCCAAGTCTCTTATGTCACCTGCACTGGCAAGCGGGTTCTTTACCACATGTGCCGCCTGGGAATCCCCATTTACTTGTTTTTTAGAAGTCTGGGAAGCTTTTAAAAAATATTGATGCTGGTTCTACTCCCAGAAATTCTGATATAATTGGCCTGGGGTGAAGTCTGGGTATTGGGGTTTTTAAAAACTACCAAAATGATTCCAGTATGCTGCCAAGGTTGTGATTTACTGCTCTACAAGATTTATTCTTGTTGTCCGGTCACCCAGTCGTGTCTGACTCTTTGGGACCCCATGGACTGCAGCACGCCAGGCCCCTCTGACCCTCACCACCTTCTGGAGTTTGCCCAAGTTCGTGTCCATTGCATTGGTGATGCTATCCAGCCATCTCATCCTCTGACACCCTCTTCTCCTTTTGCCTTCAATCTTTCCCAGCATCAGGGTCTTTTCCAGTTTGTCGACTCTTCTCATCAGGTGGCCAAAGTATTGAAGCTTCAGCTTCAGCATCAGTCCTTCCAGTGAATATTCAGGATCTATTTCCTTTAGGATTGACTGGGCTCTTTCTGTTAACATCCAGCAGAACTAGCTTTCTGAAACTCTAGGGCACATTTCCTGATCCACACCTTTGTGGAACAAAATAGATCTCTTGGGATTAGAATAATAAGTTGCCATTTGTGGAAATGCTTTTGTGCTGTTTCCTTAGTCTTAGAAATAGGTGGTGTATCAAATGGTGGTATTTTATCTGATAGCAATAGGAACAGGAGTTTTCTCTTAAAGCTGACTTGACATCAGAAAACCTTCCTTAATAGAGAACCCACAAACCTCTCCCTAGCAATTCTTTAATGACATTTGTCATTAAAATGAGCCCATATTGTTTGTCTTCAGGGATGGGTTTGTTGTGTTTTGGGGATAACCCCTAGTGATATATCAGTTGCTGAGCTAGTAATGCGGCCCAGTCTTCATGGAAAATCTTCTCTGGGCATGCCAGAGCTTGCAGGTCTCAACAAAGGCTCAAAGGGGTCAACCTCTTAGAACTTGGCATTAGGCTGCCTACTTTCTTCTAAAGCAAAGTAAATATGTGCTAGTAGATGTTAGATGTAATTATAAAATGTTATCTCTTAACATAAAATGTTGAACCAGATATTTGCTAGCTCGAATATGATACTGTGATTTTTGTTTGTATTTCAAAAGGAAAGTTGTCTTTAATACCAGGTTTTTTTCCCTGAGTATCAAAAATGTAGAAACAAAATTTATTTTATGCTCTAAGACTTTGCTTTCGTTCTCAACTTTTCTTTATGATAGCCATTTCTCTGCCTCCCAGTGTTGATCTTTGGAGACATTTCTGCCTCCATGAATCTTTTTGCTTTTGATGCTTGATGTGATGGGGAAAAAAATCTGGATTAGTTTTTTTTTTTAAATAATTTTATTTATTTATTTTTGGTTGTGCTGGGTCTTCGTTGCTTCACGGGCTTTTTTTCCTAGTTGTGGTGAGCAGGGGCTACTCTCAGTTGTGGTCTTCGCATTGAGGGGGCTTCTCTTGTTGCTGAGCACTGACTCCGGGGCATGCGGGCTTCAGTCGCTGTCGCTCCCAGGCTCTGGAGCAAGCTCACAGGCTCAATAGTTGTGGCTCACAGGCGTAGTTGTTCCTCAGCATGTGGGATCTTTTCAGATCAGGGTTCGAACTTGGGTCTCCTGTATTGGTGGGGTGGATTCTTTACCACTGAGGCATCAGGGAAACCCCTGCATTAGTTTTGAATAGTGAGGATGGGCTAATTTCCTGAGTCTTGAAAATAGAAGAAAACAGATTATTCAGTCCAGACTGTTGAATCTATTCTCAACAGCTGGGGTGTATTGAGTAGCTTGGACCACCATGAAAAGCAGATTGATTTATCAGGTTTTCTTGTGAATGTGGTAAATAAGCACCACTATTCAGAATCTGAGAACAGAAACAACTGTTGGGGTCTGTATGACCCACTAAATACACAGAAGGAAGTGAGTTATCTCTCTCTCTCCCTTTTTTTATCTTTTGAAACATGGCAGTAGTTTGAGTTGTGAAAATTGGCTCAGATTACTTCCTTTGTTATTCCTGTTTTTATGGTTTCGGATCAGGGTACCAAACTTTCTGTAGTCGGGTAAGTGCCAGATTTTTTGTACTCTTTATAGTACTTTTCCAATAGCCAGCCTTGGTTGATGAAAGTGCTTTGGAATAGTTTGTAGTCATTTGCCTTAATGAGCATAGATATTTTGTTGAATGCCTCATATATGAAGCTCTTATTTTCAATAGTGGAGTCAAAGACAATTTACTAGTATTTTTGTCTTTAAGCAAAGTTACTGTGGTTAAGTGGAGGACACTCAGATGTTGATAAAAGGCCCAGAGCACAGCTCTTAGTCTCCTTCTGGTGCCTGTAATTGCTTCTTCTAGACAGATTCTGTTTTGCTGATTTATATGACCTTTTAAGCCATGATTTAGAAGTGAATTTTCACATATATCTGTTTCTTTAGATGAGCAAAATGATTAGTGTATAGCTTTATGTTAAATCTGAGAAGAAGAGATTCTGTGTCCCATTTTTTTGTTAGGAACTGGTCGTGCTCAATTTTTGGCTCTGCCCCATGAAGCCATTTGATTTTGTTTTCATGAGTGGGAAAATAGCCTTGTCCTCCCCACTAGTTGTTGTCAAATACATTTTTATCTTGTAGGTCTAGATAATATTAAACAGTTGGCTTATTCTTTTCTAGGGACCTGGTACATATATGTCATGGATGTGTTCAGAGACTGAAAGCCAGGTGTACTTTGGACAGTTGTATAAAGTATTTTAGTACATTATCTGATTCCCAGGTATCCATACAAATTAGTCTAGAGCTGAATTGCCTAGAACAGTAGCTACAACCTACATGTACTATTCAGCACTTGCAATTTGCTTAGTCCAAACTGAAATAGACTGTAAAACTACAAAACACACATTAGATTTCAAAGATTTAGGATAAAAAAGAAAAATATCTTATAATTATGTTGATTATGTACTGAACTGATAATATTTCAGACTGGATTAAACAAAATATATTATTGAAATTAATGTCATTTATTTCTTTTTACTTTAGTATGATTATGTAAAAATTAAAATTACACATGTGGCTCTCTATTGCATTATATTTCTGTTGGAAAACTATGATCTAGATGACATTTTTGTGACTGTATATAGATGATTACAGATTGTTTTATATAATTTTTACTTTGAAATGTCAGTAGTTCCCAGCAACTTAGAGTTGTTCGGGCATATGTTGAATGGTCTCCTGGTAATGGTCATTCATTCATTCATACAACAGCCACAGCAGAGTAACGTGTGCAATACTGTACTAGACTCTGGACATACAGCGTAAAGGACACATTCTCTGTCCTTAGGAAGCTTGTGATTTTGTGCTGGTTGTGCAGACGGGATTCAGTTCAGTGGCTGGAAGAGTGCTCAGATGACCTTTGAGATCCTTTCTAACCCACTGCTCTGCAGATATTTGTCTACCTTGTAGCTACTTGCTATCCAGAGGATTTGCAGAGAATCATAGAATCAAGACATATAAAGGAGGCATTTCTGTTATTTCTTAGTCCATTTGCTATAGCTCTTGTTTATTCTTTAATGTAGTCTCCACACTGTAAACAGTGCAACTCTGTTTTTCATTTTTTTCTTCAGTTCAGACAACTTCATTACCAGAAATGTTTTCTTACTATTTTGTGTAAATATGTTCTTTTGTCTCTGGTTTCATCTGCTCATTATTACCATTTGCAGGGTTGCTTCATTCTGAGTGATTTCTTAGATTCACGGGTTGTAGGTTGTAGGCTGATTTCTTAGATTCATGGCTGTGCTGGTAAACCAGCTCTTTAAGTAAAGAACATTTGCTGATTTCTGTGGTGTAAATATTCCCACCAAGGCTGATTTGGGCTGTCAAAATTTTTGATTATCTAACAAGTGACTCGAGAGCCTGTAAAAAGACAGCACTAGGACAATCAGGTCCTTCCTCTTTGTATCTCTTTGTGGATAGTGATTCTGGTTTTCTTTAATTTTTCTGCTACTACTTCTCTGCAAAATAAATGTAAAAATATGAAAATAAGCAAAAATCCCAGTTGTTTCATCTATTAAAATATTCATACATTTAGTTTTCTATTCAGCAAATATTTATTGACTGCCAGGGACTTTTTATGATAACTTCATAATAGTTTTATGGTTCTATTATGGACTATTATGCCAGAAGTCACATTTAGAAAGATAGAATTGCCGAGGTGGATAGAATTTGGATGGTCAAGCATGAGACTGAGCTAAGTTTGTATTTGGATGTCTCTAGATTGGTCCTAGGAGAAGGCAATGGCACCCCACTCCAGTACTCTTGCCTGGAAAATCCCATGGGCAGAGGAGCCTGGTAGGCTGCAGTCCATGAGGTCGTGAAGAGTCGGACAGGGACTGAGCGACTTCACTTTCACTTTTCACTTCCATGCATTGGTGAAGGAAATGGCAACCACTCCAGTGTTCTTGCCTGGAGAATCCCAGGGACGGCGGAGCCTGGTGGGCTGCCGTCTATGGGGTCACACAGAGTTGGACACCTCTGAAGTGACTTAGCAGCAGCAGCAGCAGCAGCAGATTGGTCCTAATGTTAGTCTTCTGTATTGGGGGTTATAGACACATGATTTCTTCTTCAGAAAAGCTGAATGATTAGAAGTCCTGGGTGTTTGGGGTATTACCTTATCTCCTGAATGAAGAGCATCCTTATGTTTACCTGTTTAAGTGAGTAATGCAGTACATGGTATAACTATCACGGTAGATAAGGGTTGGAGCTGTAGTTTTCCCAGGCAGCATAGGATGTGCAACCTTTTTCCTGTGGTTGATCTCTGTAGGCTTTCAGTGGTCCTTTGTGAGGAAGGTGGAAAAACACGTGTCCTCTTATTCAACTCAGAAACTATTTGGCTCAATAAATATAAATGAATGCATGAATGAATGAGTAAAAAAGCAAATCAGGAGTTAAATAAACAAATGGGAACCATAACTGCAACAAAAGCTGTGGGAGTGTAAAGCTTTGTAGCACATTGGTATAGTGATTTAAATCCTAAAAGCTCCGTATAACCTCTCTCAAGTATCTAGTTTAAAATAAAAGTGTGTTTAATACCACTTGACAGAAGAAAAGAAAACTACTTTGAACATCATTGCTTTTAGCTTTATTCAATCAATACTCTTTGGCAAAGAGAACAGAGGGATGGTATTAATGGACAAAAGGAATTTTGGGTTAATGCAAAGAAAGCTCTTCTTGTTAATGAGAATTGAAGTGTTAAGAAGCCCTTGAGATAGCAAAAGTAGCTGTAGGATATTATACATTTTCTTGGGATGATCTTCCAAGCTTCTTTAATTTAAACACTTATTGACAAGCATTTATTGATTGTTTCATACCAGGCACTGTAACAGGTACTAAGGAGACAATAGGGGTAATAAACATATCTTCTGTCTCCTTCATGACTCATATATTGAGAGGCAGAGAATCAAATGAACACAACAGGATATAACATCAAACTGTAGTTAAGTCCAGTGGGGAAAAAATGTTGGGGATCTGATCTAGCCAGAGAGTGGGGTTGGAGGTTTTTCCACCCGAGACAAGTGATCTATGAGCTGGAAGCTGAAGGGTGAGTAGGGTAACCTAGGTACAGGCGATTGGAGAATGTGTGACCTGAGAGGCAAAGTTTCTGTGGTGGGAGCTGAGTGCTTCTCCAAGGAGCTCAGGGAAGGGCACCCCATCACAAGATGGGTGCAGAGAGCGAGAAAGGAGTGTGAAATGAGGGAGCGACCGGAGGGGCAGGCAGAGCCAGAGATCACAGCTCTTTTAGGATTTGAACCTTCCCTTCAGAGTGTGGTGGGAATCAGTGAAGGGCTGCAGCATCCATTTCAGAATTTGAACTTTCCCTTCAGAGAGCAGTGGGAATCAGTGAAGGGCTGCAGTATCCATTTCAGAATTTGAATTTCCCTTCAGACAGCAGTGGGAATCAGTGAAGGGCTACAGCGTCCACTTCAGGATTTGAACCTTCCCTTCAGAGAGCAGTGGGAATCAGTGAAGGGTGACAGCAGAAGAGTGGCTGAAGCAGACTTGCCTTTTATTTATTTTTTTTCCATTTATTTTTATTAGTTGGAGGCTAATTACTTTACAATATTGTAGTGGTTTTTGTCATACATTGACATGAATCAGCCATGGAGTTACATGTATTCCCCATCCCGATCCCCCCTCCCACCTCCCTCTCCACCCGATCCTTCTGGGTCTTCCCAGTGCACCAGGCCCGAGCCCTTGTCTCATGCATCCAACCTGGGCTGGTGATCTGTTTCACCCTAGAAATATCATGTTTCGATGCTGTCTCTCGAAACATCCCACCCTCGCCTTCTCCAACAGGTCAAATTCTGTTCTGTACATCTGTGTCTCTTTTTCTGTTTTGCATATAGGGTTATCGTTACCATCTTTCTAAATTCCATATATATGTGTTAGTATACTGTATTGGTCTTTATCTTTCTGGCTTACTTCGCTCTGTATAATGGGCTCCAGTTTCATCCATCTCATTAGAACTGATTCAAATGAATTCTTTTTAATGGCTGAGTAATATTCCATGGTGTATATGTACCACAGCTTCCTTATCCATTCGTCTGCTGATCAGACTTGCCTTTTAAAGCTATCACTCTGGCTGCCGTGAAGAATACTCTTTAGAAAGGCAAGGAGTGGACATGGGGAGGCTCTTGTTGTCTGCATGAGTGGTATTGCCTGAGAGTTAGCAGAACTGAGGAGAAATAAGTGCATTCAAGAGATGCTTAGGAGGGAAAAACAAGGCCGAGCACAGTAGGATATGAAAATGAGAGAGATGGAAGGACTTTTGGGTGCTAGCTTGAGTGGTTATGGAAGCTGTGTCTTTTACTGAATTAGGGTTGGAGGGCCAGGTTATTGTTGTTACTATTTTGGGGTGTGGGCATATTCAAGAGATTCTTCTTGTACAGTGAGACCCCATGGACTGTAGCCCACCAGACTCCTCCATCCTTGGAATTCTCCAGGCAAGAAGACTGGAGTGGGTTGCCATTTCCTCCTCCAGGGATGGAACCCAAGTCTCCTGCATTGCAGGCAGATTCTTTACCGGAATCTGGGATTCTTAGCTCAGATTCTGAGCCACCAGAAAAGCCCACGAGATGCCTTAAGACGCCCAAATGGAAACGTCATGTACGTGGTTGACTGTGCCATTTTGGAGTTTTAAATAATCTGTGCAAGAGAGATGCCCTTGAGGCTTATTGGCAGATAGATGGTAACTTATGTCAATGAGTTTGTATAGGGCAGTGATCCTCAAAATGTGGTGCCTCCTAGCAGAAGCACTGATAGTGCCTGGAAACTTGTTAGAAATGCATGGTCTCAGCCCCTTCCCCAGACCTACTGAATCCTAAACTTGGGTGGGGTCCAGCATTCTGTGTTCTAAGAAGCCACCTTGGTGGTGCCGATGCTGATGACATTAAAGTTTGAGAGTGCCCAGGCTCGGGGGAGAGTATGGAGTACGAAGAATCTGTGTCTGGAGTTGAACCTTGAGGGGAACTGGGAGGTGAAGGATGACTTTGCACAGGACATTGGGATGGAGTAGTGTTGAGAGGGGTAGAATCCAGAAACAGTGAAGAGAATATTCAGAGGGAATTACCTGTTCCTGACATATTAATAGTAAATAAAATGATGCTTGCAGAATGTTCCCTGGATTTAGAATAAGCAAATCCAGAGAGACAGAAAGCAGATTAGTGATTGTCAGCGATGGAGACGGGAGGGAGAGGGAATGAAAAGTTATTACAGATGAGTATAGTTTCTCTCTGGGGTGACAAAAATGGTTTGAAATTAGTGGTGTGAATTGTTGTTGTTCAGCCACTCAGTTGTGTCCGACTCTGCGATCCCACAGACTGCAGCACGCCAGACTTCCCTGTTCTTCACGATCTCCTGGAGTTTGCTCAAACTCATATCCATCGAGTTGGTGATGCCATCCAACCATCTCATCCTCTGTCGTCCCCTTCTCCTCCTGCCTTTTATCTTTCCCAGCATGAGGGTCTTTTCAAATGAGTCAGTTCTTCCCATCAGGTGGCCAAAGTATTGGAGCTTCAGCTTCAGCATCCGTCCTTCCAATGAATATTCAGGATTGATTTCCTTTAGGATGGACTGGTTTGATCTCCTTGCAGTCCAAGGGACTCTCAAGAGTCTTCTCCAACACCACAGTTCAAAAGCATCAATTGTTCAGTGCTCAGCCTTCTTTATTGAATTGTGACTGTACTGAAATTGTGAATTGTGACTATAGTAAAAATCACAACATTATGAATACACTGAAAATCACTAAGTTGTATACTTTAGAAAGGCTGAAATGATAAATTTTATTTCATTACAAAAATGTCACCTGGGCTTAGCAGTAAGGAGATCATTGGTGACCTTAGTGAGACATGTTCTTGGCATGGATGAGGGTAGAAGCAGAGTTGGTTAAGATGTGAGAGAAGAGAAAGTGGTAGCAGGAAGATGAGTAATTTTTCAAAGAAGTCTTATTTTAAAGAGGAAGCCACAGAGAGGGTACTGGTTGAAGTCAAGAAAAATTTTTATTTTTTTATTTTAAAGATGGTAGGAACCTGAAAAATGTTAAAATTCTATTGGGAAGGATCCAAGAGAGAGTTATAGGAAAGAAAGAAATCATTCATTGTGTTGAATAATGATGCAGTTTCAGAGTGGGAAGAACTTTTGAGTTTACTAGAGCCTGGTGTATTCCTAACCTTCACCTCCATTTCATATAACAATGTAGATGGAAAATATTCCTTGCAAGTCATCTTCCAATTCAAACTTGAATGTCATGTGGGTCAGGTATCTTGCTGCCTTCCAGTACCAACCATTTTATTTTTAGATGGTGCTGACTACATCAGGTGGTTGAGAAAACTCAACAGGAAAGATTTATTTATAAAATGGGAGATAATATGACTTGTGGACACAATGGGGGAGGATACATTGGGACCTATTGAGAGAGTAGCATTGAAACATATTTATTACCATATATAAAACTAGATAACCTGTGGAAATTTGATGTATGATGCAGGGAGCTCAAATCAGATGCTCTGTGACAACTAGAGGGGATGAGGTGGGAGGTGGGAAAGAGATTCCAGAAGGTGGGGACATGTGTATACGTATGGCTGATTCATGTTAATGTATAGCAGAAACCAATGCAATATTGTAAAGCAGTTGTTCTCTGATTAAAAATAAGTAAATTTAAAAAAAAAAAAATTTAAAAAAAAATAAAAATAAGTAAATTTAAATAAAAACTATTGCTTTTATCGAGTAAAATCTTTCAGCTTCTTAAGTGTACCTTCAAATTTATTTTAGTCCTTCATCCTCACTTCCTGAAGAGCCCAGTGCTTCCTGAGCATTTTGTGAATTATCTGGTATTGATTGGGTTGATGCTGATTTTTCCACTGTTGCCTTAGTATTCCATTTTCTTAGTCTTCTAACTTGTTGTCACCCATGTATCTGATTTCCAGCTTTCAGAATTTTATTGATATTGTCTGCTCTCATCTCCCTGACCTTGTTGGATTCCATTTTAAAAAGCCCTTTAGAATTCTCCTTTTAGTGGGGTTTTGGTAGATACATATATTTATTGTCACCTTCATCATTTTCTCTTTTTCCCACAGAGAACATGTAATGTGTTTTCGTGTCCCTTCACTTTTATGGTTGCTCTCCTTTGATTGTGTATGTGCCAGGTGCCATTAATAAGCCATTTTTCTCTTGCCTAGTTATGAGGGCAGCTTTTGGGAACCTCCTGCCTTCATGAGGATTAAATGTGTTAATGTGTCTAAATTACCCAGCATAGTAAGTTTTGGTAAGAAAGGTATGTCATCAACTTCCCTCAGTCCTGAGGATGTGACTTAATTTTATTGCATTATATTAAATGTCTGCCTGTCTTTCTAGCCTGCTGTGATTGCCTTGTATCCTAATTTCGTCAGATGGCCTATTAACTCTCCCTTCACCCTCAAGTCTACACATTTGGTCACCACATCACTAGAGTTGTCTTTTCAGTTGTTGATAGAGACTGTGGCTGTGCTAGAACAAAAGATACCATCATAATCTCACCATGCTTTGCAGACAGTAAGAAAGACTGGATTTGGAGCTTGTCTGATAACCTATATTTGTGCATCTATTTAGCTGAGTCTAGGTGGGAAGGTATACTTGAGGAAGTAAGGGGCACCTTCAATTCTTAGAATTTCTTTTATTCTTTTTAAATGCTGTTTTTTCTTTTCTTTACCAAAGCAGTAGTTTTTGATCTAGTGTCTGTGGAGAGAATTCAGAGGATCAATGGTTTTAGATGATAAAAATTCTTTATTTTCACTAAGCTTATAAGATAATGTGTATGTGCCCAGTTGCTCAATCATGTCCAGCTCTTTGTGACCCCATGCACCACCTGCCAGGCTCCTTTGTTCGTGGGATTTTCCTGGCGAGAATATTGGAGTGGGTTGCCATTTCCTCCTCCAGGAGATCTTCCTGTCCCAGGGGTTGAATGCAAGTGTCTCCTGCATTGGCAGGTGGATTCTTTACCACTGAACCACTGGGAAGTCCCAGTTTATAAGATTACATTTAACAACTGGGTTGGCCGAAAAGTTCGTTTGGATTTTTCCATAAGATAATTTTTCCAAAAGATGTAACAGCAGTAAAACCTGAACAAACTTTTTGGTAACCCAATATAAATGTTGTAAATAATAAACTATAGTAGTAGTAGCAACATAAGTGACTTTTTCACAATAGAAACTATAGACATTTTAATATTCCATTACAGCTGTTGTGTATATCTTAAGATATTTATGTTCAGTCCTTTAAAACTATAATCAGACCTACTACTAATATATTAAGTATGGTATTATACATAATTAAGTATTGTACTATATATTTGTTTTTTTAATGTTTTGATAACTTTAAATTTAATTACACTTGTCTTCTATCAGTTCTATGCATTTTACTCATTTGAAAACATTCGAAAAGAGGGGTTCACAGGCTTCATGAGAATGCTGCAGGGGTCCATGACACACAAAAGGTTCTGAACCTTGTCCTAAAAAGACAAGTTCCTACAAAGGAATGTGTTGTTATTTATATAAATTAATATTTTTTCTTAGATCCATAGCTACTACTTTCACTAGCTTTATGCATTAAAATTTGCTTTTTAATATATGATTTATGTCTTTACAAGATGTTTGAAAAGGGGGCTCTTTTGTTTTTCCGTATGTGTTCAGATAGCATTAAAAAAGAGCTCTTTAAATGAGGATGAAATACCTAGAATAACCCTTCCTTAACATAGGTTAACTTTGAAGTTTCAGGACTTAAACATTTCTGTTAGGCTGCCTTGCTTAGGTTAACCTACTATTTTTAAATTAGGTTATCAGGATGCTGAAACTCAGCGACGCTGATGTTGCATTTCAGTTCATGGCTTAGCAGCCATCGGCTCAAGTTCCCTTGACTGGTTGTGATACAAGACTTAGTTTTATGTTAATTGTGTGTTAAAACCTTAAAGGGTCATTTTCTCCCCATGAAGCGTCTTCTGTGGCGTTCCTGCTGGCCCCCACCCCCCACTTTGTGTGGTACGTTTGACTTTGTGATTGGCAGGTGCCTGACAGCTCTGTTCGTTCAGGTCAGCAGTGGGGGCTGGGCCGAGCAACTGAGAGCCTTGAGGTCAAGTTTCTTGCCTTGGACACCTTGGAACATTGTTAGTGTTAAAGCTCCAATGCCAGTTCTGCTAACTGACCTGAACTTGATACTAGAGTTTTATGTTGCCTAAAGAAGGCCTGCTAAGTTGCTCTAAAAACTTAAATAAAGGATGAAGCACTCAGTTTTCGATGCAGTAGGTCTCTACTACTTCTAGAACCCGAGAGGAGATTGGAAGCAGGATGGCATTTTCCTTAGCATTTTTTGTGGGTGTGAAGGTGTGGGGGTAGGGGAGCGGAATGGAAGTGGTGGCATTTAATCTGTGAAAGTAACTGCCAGGTTTTATTGACTGAATACATTGTCCCCTTAAACTTGTATGTTTGTATTTGCCTTATGGGCTTTCCTAATGGCTCAGATGGTAAAGAATCTGCTTGTAATGCAGGAGACTCAGGTTTGATCCCTGGGTTGGGAAGATCTCCTGGAGAAGGGAATGGCTGCCCAGTCCAGTATTCTTCCCTGGAGAATCCCCATGGACAGAAGAGCCTGATGGGCTGCAGTCCATAGGGTTGCAGAGAGTTGGACACAACTGAATGACTTTCACTTTCACCACTTTGCCGTATTCCTGACAGATGGTTATTTCTCTTTCTGAATACCTCTCATGATGATGCATGTTTTACTTAATGAAAAACTCATTGTTAATAAGAAGGATAATAGTCATAATACTTATTAAGTGGTTCCTTTGTGCTAGGCACTATAGGAAGGACATTATTTTTTTTAATGAAATCCCACAACAGTTCTGTGAATATTGAATTAGTAACTTCATCTCACAGATGAGGAAACCAAGACAGATAGAGGTAAAATTGGCTTGAGCTCCCAGCCAATCTGTGGCAGAGTTGGAATTTGAAGGCAATCTGATCCCAGAACTCTGGTTCCTAAGTCTGCTTCCTCTTAACTCAGCTTGTTGGATTCAAGCAATTTCAGAAGTGTTTTGAGTTAAGCTGCAGGAGTAGTTAACTAGTAGGATCTGATGTGTTATAGAAGTTTAACATGTTGACAGCTATGAAACCAAGCAAGCCTGTATTCAACTGACATATTACTTGAGTATTCAAAATGCATGTCTTTAATGTTACTTTTTTTTTTTGTCTTCATAGGGATGCTTCCTTTGGAAATTGCACTTACAATCTCACCATCCTTGACTGTTTGCAGGGAATCAGAAAGGTAATAACAATTTCCTTGCTGTAGCTGATATCGTAATTTAATAATATGAAAAAGGAGTGGTTTTGATATTTTTGTTGTTGGAGAGAAGGGAGAGGAGGCAGTAAGAAGGTGGCTTTCTACTTCTTGAATGATGGTTGATCTGTAAAATACAGACCACAGGGCCAACAGGGGAGGTGTTCTGGGGAATAACTCTTCTTATAGACGTGGAAGGGGTCTCCCTTTCTCACTTAAACTATTTGTGTTAGCATTTCTATCTGCTGCCATCGCTGTGACCTTGCTCTGTCATCTGCTCAGCTTCCTTATCAAGCTAGATCTTGGTGTGAGAGAGACAGGAAGTCATCTAAACCACAACTGTCCTCTGTCAGTGTGGAGAGCGTTTCCACCTTGTTTTTCTCACTGGATAGTATTACAAGCCCAGGAAGTAGTAAGCAGGTTATGTATTATTATCTCATTTTTACAGATGAGGAAACAACCCCAGAGAGGTTAAGTCACTGTCAGGGTCACAGGGAGTTATTAGGGCTCCTTCTAACTCAGATTTCCATATCAGTCTGGAGTTCCTTCTAGTATCTATCCGGGTATGTCGGAAACCCATGGTTATCCCAGTGTGGGAACTTGTGCAGAGATGCGGTTGCTCAGACCTCATCCAGTAGCAACTGGACCATAAACTCTGGGAGTGGTGCCTTGCTGTCTGTGTGATCTGATGCACTCTAAAGTTTACAGCCATAGTTATTTAGTTATTTATATACATTGTGGAGAAGTTAATCTAAAAGATTGTTGAGAACTTCGGAATATGTTTTAGAAACACTGATTTACAGTCTAAGTCATATGTGCTATGCTGTGAATTCTAAAGAAGCTTCAGAGTACATCATTCCATCTCGAACATATAGCTACGACTTTTACCAGCCAGAAATGTATATATTTCATATACATTGGCAAGGGTCATCTTGGACTGTAAATATAGTATCAGTAGTGAGCTTTGTTCTAGATGCTTTTCTCTGATGCAGTATAACATTGCTTTTGCCTTGTTTTAAGTTGAGAAAATTGCTATGGTAAAATATGCTATTTGTTTTCTGTATGTATGTTTTTGACTTTGTTATTTCATTTTAAAATGAACTTAAACTCTGTAAAACTTTAAAATGGTTTTCAAACATTTTTCGTTTCACTTAAAAACTATCAAGATACTCTAGCCTGTCTCCTGCAAGTAATATCACCAACCTACACTTACAATAACACTTCCAAGAACCCTTATGCATATTTCAGCCTGTTTACAATCCAGAATTGCAGCATTTAAAAAATATGATTCAATGGAGAAAGGTAATTTGTTTATTGTTACTATTATTATTATTGCCTATCCTGCCATCTGGTACAGGCTGTTTCTTTTATAATACATATGAAATTGAAGAAGAGTTCACACTGGAGAGTCCCTCCTGTTGTTATGGTAACTGATAACTTGATACAGACGTTTATGACATCCTTGCTTGTGTGAAAGGAAGACATGGCTCTGTTCATTAATAAGGTCTTCTGTAAATTTCTTGTTTCATTAAATGCTGGGGTTTATTTTACCCAAATGTAGATGAGATTTAGAGGATTTGATAGATAGTTCAACATGTCTCTAAGTAACTGGGACACATTTCCTCTCTGAGCACTTTATATGGGGCTTTCCAAGTGGTGCAGTTGTACAGAATCCACCTGCCAATGCAGGAGACTCAAGAAACACAGGTTCGATCCTGGGTCAGGAAGATGCTCTGCAGTAAGGTGGGCTACAGTCCAGGGTGTCGAAAAGAGTTGGGCATGACTGAGCGTGTGCACGTGTGTGCGCGCACACACGCTCTCTTATATAAAGCACTGTACGCTGGGCTATTTTTGTGGCAGTGGGTACTGTATCTCCTACGGAGGTTGAGTATGTCCACATTTTTGCCTTTTTAGAAAGCATATCTTTCTGATTTTGATGTGTTGGCATCACTATAAGCATAGGTTGTATGTGTGTGAACTACACATAGAGGCATACACAAACACAAACACTCTAAAAAAAGAGGAAGGGAAGTGGTAGTTTGGAGCCTGTATTCTCACTGTTTTGTCTGGAACGGTACATGAAGATGAAGTAAGTTGCTTTGTTTAAAGGTGAAATAATTGAGATAGGTTGTTCTGCTTGTCCTGTAGAGGTTGTCTGAACCAGTGTTGTCAGAGTCACTTAGGAAGGCATTTTAAAAACGATGATCCCACCCTCAAAAAACCTGATTTCATAGTTCTGCGATGGGGCCCAGGGGTCTGTATTTTAAATATAAATTACCTTAAGTGCAGGTGTTCTACGTTTTGGAAAACACTGGTCTCTAAGGTATTTTCAAAGATAGATGCACTAAACTTGGCTTAAAAGATTCTTCTATTTTTAATGACTTGATCATGTAACTTTTAGAAGTAACTTATTTTGTATTCTAAGGTAATCTGTATAGCTTCATGACTTATAAAACAAAAGATACCTCTTCAAAATATTATGTCAGAGTAAGCCAGATACTTTTAAATTCTAAATCATTGGTTATAAAAAAGAAGTATGAAAATTTTCTTTGTTGTCAAAAGATCGATTCTTCCTTCTAAATTGTAAGAGTAGTCATGTACATTTTTACTCTTTCAAAAACTATCACTGTAAAACAAATTCTCTCATTGTAGACTTTAGGAACAAATAAGGGCCTATTAAGTAAAAACTCCCTTTTTACCAAATATCTCATTAATGATAAAAGGAAAAAACCTAAGAATAACTGATTTTTCTTCCAGCTGAAAATTTAATCACTATTATATATTCTGTTATAGTTAGGTATGAATTAATTGCGTAGTTCCCAACAGGTTTTAACTATACATTTGCTAGTATGATCCATTTTATATATATGAATAATTTTAATTAAAAACTAATATATATTAGAACTCAAGAAGCATATTTTGTGGGACATATTTTCATATTTTTCTAAGTGTTTAGTCCCACTTGTAAGACAGTCCCAAAGCAAAATTATCTATGTTAGATGATTTCTAGATATGTATTACGAATTGAAAGTTTCAAATTTTCTCCTTCAGGTCAGGCAGGATCATTTGTGAGCAGAAATTCGAGAAATGCCTAGAAGTCGTTATCAATTTCACATGAAAAAACTAATTCAAATTCTGCTTTTAGGGATTACAACATGGATTTTTTGACTTTGAGACATTTGATGTGGATGAATATGAACATTATGAGGTTTGTACTTTTTAATTTTTTGTAAGCTATAATTTCACATTGATTAAATTGTTCTTTTATTCCTAGCACTCAGGTATTGTAAATTGATTGACTGCTAAATAAAAGCATTCTGCAGTTTTCTATAGTTGTCAGCTTCATCCTTTCAGCTTTGGTTATTGCCTTTGAACTAGGAGTTATCAAAATTTTAGTTTAGGAAAATACCATGTATCTCTATATTCTTTCATCAAACCTTTATTGACAATTACTTTGAACCTTTAGTTTATAAGAAAAAACAATTTAAAAGCATAATTTGGTAGTAAAGTCATGTTACTTTTATTTTAAAATCTGGGTTTTGATGAAAACAAAACCTGATTTGTGCCTTGTAATATTTTTGACTGTGTATATCTTGATTAGAAATGTGGCTGAATGTACTCAGTTCTGAGAGTTGGTTGAATTTTTTTTTTACCATGGCATCATTACAATGGGTTCCCCCAGAGGCTCAGCCATAAAGAATCTGCTTGCAATGTGTGAGATGCAGAAGAGGGGTTGGGAAGATTCCCTGGAGGAAGAAATAGCAACCCACTCCAGTATTCTTGCCTGAAAAATATCACAGACAGAGAAGCCTGGCAGGCTACAGTCCGTGCAGTTGCAGAGTCCAACATGACTGAGTGACTAAACACAGACACACACATTATTACAAAGGTTTTGAATAGTATCTTGCCTGCTCAGCAAGCCAGTTTAGGCAAAGGCTGTCCAAGTTTCATTGTGCTATAAGGAGGTGTTAGGGAAGAGCACTTCCGGGTTAGTAGAGGAGTCTTCAGTTCAGTCCCTCAGTCGTGTCCGACTCTTTGCGACCCCATGAACTGCAGCACACCAGGCTTCCCTGTCCATCACCAGCTCCCAGAGTTTACTCAAACCCATGTCCATTGAGTCGGTGATGCCATCCAACCATCTCATCCTCTGTCTCCCCCTTCTCCTCCCGCCCTCAATCTTTCCCAGCATCAGGGTCTTTTCAAATGAGTCAGCTCTTCGCATCAGGTGGCCAAAGTGTTGGAGCTTCAGTTTCAACATCAGTCCTTCCAGTGAACACCCAGGACTGATCTCCTTTAGGATGGACTGGTTGGATCTTGCAGTCCAAGGGACTCTCAAGAGACTTCTCCAACACCACAGTTCAAAAGCATCAGTTATTCAGCACTCAGCTTTCTTTATAGTCCAACTCTCATATCCATACATGACTACTGGAAAAACCATATCCTTGACTAGATGGACCTTTGTTGACAAAGGAATGTCTCTGCTTTTTAATATGCTGTCTAGTTTGGTCATAACTTTCCTTCCAAGGAGTAAGCGCCTTTTAGTATCATGGCTGCAGTCACCATCTGCAGTATTTTGGAGCCAAAAAAAATAGTCAGACACTGTTTCCACTATTTCCCCATCTGTTTGCCATGAAGTGATGGGACTGAATGCCATGATCTTAGTTTTCCGAATGTTGAGCCTTAAGCCAACTTTTTCACTCTCCTCTTTCACTTTCATCAAGAGGCCCTTTAGTTCTTCTTCACTTTCTGCCATAAGGGTGGTGTCATCTGCATATCTGAGGTTATTGATATTGCTCCTGGCAATCTTTTTTTTTTTCATTTATTTTTATTAGTTGGAGGCTAATTACTTTATAATATTGTAGTGGTTTTTGCCATACATTGACATGAATCAGCCATGGATTTACATGTGTTCCCCATTCTGATCCCCTCCCACCTCCCTCCCCATCCCATCCCTCTGGGTCTTCCCAGTACACCTTGTCTCCTGGCAATCTTGATTCCAGCTTGTGCTTCCTCCAACCCAGCGTTTCTCAAGATGTACTCTGCATATAAGTTAAATAAGCAGGGTGACAGAATACAGCCTTGACGTACTCCTTTTCCTATTTGGAACCAGTCTGTTGTTCCATGTCCAGTTCTAACTGTTGCTTCCTGACCCGCATACAGGTTTCTCAAGAGGCAAGTCAGGTGGTCTGGTACTCCCATCTCTTTCAGAATTTTCCACAGTTTATTATGATCCACACAGTCAAAGTCTTTGGCATAGTCAGTAAAGCAGAAATAAATGTTTTTCTGGAACTCTTACTTTTTCGGTGATCCAGCAGGTGTTGGCAATTTGATCTCTGGTTCCTCTGCCTTTTCTAAAACCAGCTTGAACATCTGGAAGTTCATGGTTCACATATTGCTGACGCCTGGCTTGGAGAATTTTGAGCATTACTTTACTAGCATGTGAAATGAGTGCAATTGTGCGGTAGTTTGAGCATTCTTTGGCATTGCCTTTCTTTGGGATTGGAATGAAAACTGACCTTTTCCAGTCCTGTGGCCACTGCTGAGTTTTCCAAATTTGCTGGCATATTGAGTGCAGCACTTTCACAGCATCATCTTTTAGGATTTGAAAGAGCTCAACTGGATTTCCGTCACCTCCACTAGCTTTGTTCACAGTGATGCTTCCTAAGGCCCACTTGACTTCACGTTCGAGGATGTCTGGCTCTAGGTGAGTGATCACACCATCATGATTATTTGGGTCATGAAAATCTTTTTTGTACAGTTCTTCTGTGTATTCTTGCCACCTTTTCTTAATATCTTCTGCTTCTATTAGGTCCATACCATTTCTGTCCTTTATTGTGCCCATCTTTGCATGAAATTTTCCCTCGGTATCTCTAATTGTCTTGAAGAGATCTCTAGTCTTTCCCATTCTATTGTTTTCCTCTATTTCTTTGCACTGATCGCTGAGGAAGGTTTTCTTATCTCTCTCCTTGCTATTCTTTGGAACTCTGCTTTCAAATGGGTACATCTTTCCTTTTCTCCTTTGCTTTTCACTTCTCTTCTTTTTACAGCTATTTGTAAGGTGTTTGCTCCTCAGACAGCCATTTTGGCTTTTTGCATTTCTTTTTCTTGGGGATGGTTTTGATCCCTGTCTCCTGTACAGTGTCATGAACCTCCGTCCATAGTTCATCAGGCACTCTGTCTGTCAGATCTAGTCCCTTCAATCTATTTCTCACTTCCACTGTATAATCATAAGGGATTTGATTTAGGTCATACCTGAATGGTCTAGTGGTTTTCCCCACTTACTTCAATTTAAGTCTGAATTTGGCAATAAGGAGTTCATGATCTGAGCCACAGTCAGCTCCCAGTCTTGTTTTTGCTGACTGTATAGAGTTTCTTCATCTTTGGCTGCAAAGAATATAATCAGTATGATTTCAATGTTGACCATCTGGTGATGTCCATGTGTAGAGTCTTCTCTTGTGTTGTTGGAAGAGGTTGTTTGCTATGACCAGTGTGTTCTCTTGGTAAAACTCTATTAGCCTTTGCCATGCTTCATTCTGTACTCCAAGGCCAGATTTGCCTGTTACTCCATGTATCTCTTGACCTCCTACTTTTTGCATTCCAGTCCCCTATAATGAAAAGGACATCTTTTTTGGGTGTTAGTTCTAGAAGGTTTTGCAGGTCTTCATAGAACTGTTCAATTTCAGCTTCTTCAGCATTACTGGTCAGGGCATAGCCTTGGATTACTGTAATATTGAATGGTTTGCCTTGGAAATGAACAGAGATCATTCTGTTGTTTTTGAGATTGCATCCAAGTACTGCATTTCGGACTCTTTTGTTGACTATGATGGCTATTCCATTTCTTCTAAGGGATTCCTGCCCACAGTAGTAGATATAATGGTTATCTGAGTTAAATTCACCCATTCCAGTCCATCTTAGTTCGCTGATTCCTAGACTGTCAACATTCACTCTTGCCATCTCCTGTTTGACCACTTCCAATTTGCCTTGATTCATGGACCTAACATTCCAGGTTCCTATGCAATAGGACCTTGCTTCTATCACCAGTCATATCCACAACTGGGTGTTGTTTTTGTTTTGGTTCCATCCCTTCATTCTCTCTGGAGTTATTTCTCCACTGATCTCCAGTAGCATATTGGGCACCTACCCAGTATGCTACTTTTCCTGAAATATGAGACACCTGTAGACTCTGAGTAGGTTGACCATTCATGAAAATGAACTGTTCTGTCAAAGTTCTCCAGGGTTATAACATTTATCACTCTTCTTAGCAGGGCTTTCCTGGTGGCTCAGCTGGTGAAGAATCCACCTGCAATGCGGGAAACCTGGGTTCGATCCCTGGGCTGGGAATATCTCCTGGAGAAAGCAAAGGCTACCCACTCCAGTATTCTGGCCTGTAGAATTCCATGGACTGTATAGGCCTTGGGTTCACAAAGAGTCAGACATGACTGAGCGATTTTCACTTTCACTAGCAGGACAAGGGTAGCCCTCACATTCTGGTCTCTAGTTCAGGATGTATCTATTCGGATATCCTGCTTCCATGTTACGTTTGGCACATCTGAGAAGAAACTAATCATCTTTCACCCAAACATGGGCTTTGGCTTCATTCATCTGTGTGAATGGCATCACCATTCTCCTGTTCACCCAGGCTCAAGACTAAAAACATCTCTTTTTTCCCCTCCGTAATCTGTTGACTATTTGAGTTCCCGTTGCTAGGGCCCCAGGGGTGTGTTTCATCTCTCTCTTCCTCTCTGTTCTCATTTCCTTCCCCTGGCTCAGGTGTTGCGTCCTCTCTGGTAGACAATTATAACTGCTCTTTAAGGAGCCCAGGCCCTTCTCCTCTTGGTCTTTCACACTTCACCGAATGGTCTATAAACAGAGTTCTTGTCTTGTCTTGTCCCCACACTGGCTGCCACTCCCACTACCTGGCTGGAATGGGGATAAATTCCCCTGTCCTGGCATTGTTCGCTTTGGACGCGGTCCAGCCCACCTTGCCGGCCTGTCTCCTGTTTCTTCCGTGTGTGCACTCTGTTCCAGCCCTGCTGGGCTGCTTATTTATTGTGTCTTGAATGTCTCTGCATCTTGGCTGAGCTTGTTTTCTCCAAATACCCGTGACCTTTAACATTTTCCTCTCGTGTGTGTAAAGTCCTACACAGATCAGCTCTCACTCTTTACAGTATCCTCTCCCCCTCAGTTTCATGTGTCAAGATTTGTGCTTTCCATCTTTCTTATATTATGGCTATTTGCATAAAAGTTTATTTTCCTTACTAGATTGTAAATTCCTTGTGGACTGAACATGACTAAATGGAACATATGTCCTGTGTTCTTGGATAGAAAGATTTAACATCATAAAACTGCCACTTCTCCCTAAATTAATATATGTAGTACAATTTATTAAAAATCTCCAAAGAATTTCTTCTTCTTAAATTGTAAAAACATTGTTATTGCGGCATTTTTATTGGGTTGGCCAAAAAGTTTGTTGGGGTTTTTACATACAATGGTACAGAAAAACCCGAATGAATTTTTTGGTCAACCCAATAGTACTGTCAAAAAAAAAAAAAAAAAAAAATCCTACTACCCTCCCCCACCTCCAAAAAAATTAGAAACAAAAAGATTGCATTTTAAGGGGAAGGTTGAATAAATTACTTGTAGTACGGATACACCATAGAATGTTATGTAGTCATTTAAAGAAATTGACTTGAGCTATGCTACTTTTCGTGAATGATTTCTCTTGTATATTGATTAGAAAATGTTGATATGGAAGAGTGCTTATAACCTTCTATTTTTTAAACAAACAATAACAAGACCCTCCTCCACCTTGTACATATATCTGTCTATATATATTATATGAGCAAAGGTATCAGTAATTTCCTATGAAGTGAGTGAAGTTTAAATTGTATAGGTCCCCATTTGCATGGAAACCATTTTTGTGTTCATAATTTTGTATTCTTTTTTTGAAATGGGCCTCCACATTAGATAAGTTTCAAGTTCCCCCAAAACCTGCATCTCTGTCCCATGTATAGGAACCTGGAGAAAAATATATGGCAAACCACTGGAGCCATTTCAATTAAAGGAGAGATTGGGGTGGAGGTTGGAGAGGGAGGAGGATAAGGACCTACCACAATAAAGAGAGAAAACTAGTTGATGATTTACTTACTGCTTTATCTTTTTCAAAACTTTGATGGTGATGTTGAGAGTCAGTTGAAAAAGCTATTGAAAAACCTAAACATAGTTTAATTTTATTTTTGAGAAGCAACCAACCAACTAACCAAAAATCTGATAAGAATGTGATCACATCTTAATCTGAGTGAATAACAATGACCATCAGCCAGGTAACAGGAAGAGAGGAGGCAGTTGGTGAGCACTTGAAAAGTTTTCCATCAAATAACTTCGTTTCGGAGAATGATTTGTCTATTCTATCATAAAGCCTATAAAGTAAAAAAATCACAAGTAGATGTGTGATCAGCAGGTAGTGGGCATTTCATAAATGCTATGTAAGAAACAAGTGGATAAATAAAGGGACTCTTCCTGACAATCTGTGGGCCCAATCAGTTTTTGTCATAACTTGTTCCACTGTTTGCTCTACTTTAGTGAGTCTGGACATTTGGTAAACTTGTGGAATAGCTAAGTTCATACACTTCATTAGCTATAACAAACTCAGGATTCCAACAAAGTCTATAGTTTTCAAAGTAAAAGTATTATCGTTGATAGCAAATTATGAGAAAGTAAGTCTTAGATGATAAGGAAATGCTCAAATTAAAGCTTCCAAAGGCACTTCTTGACTAAACCACATTTAATATATGACTCAAGAAAAAGCCTAAAAAAAAAAAGAGAGAAAGCCTAAATTGATGAGATGGCAATTCTATGTGAGATTAAAAGGGAGTCTTTTATTTGTTTACTTACTTTTGGCTGTGCTGGGTCTTCACTGCTACGCGCAGGCTTTCTCTAGCTGTGGCGAGCGGGGCTTACTCTGTGTTGCTGTATGTGGACTTCTCGCTGTGGTAGCTTCTCTTGCTGTGGAGCACGGGCACAGGCTTCAGTTTGCAGCACCCAGCCAGGCTCAGTAGTTGTGGCACACGGGCTGAGTAGCTCCTCAGCATGTGGAATCTTTCTGGACCAGGGATCAAACCCACGTTCCCTGCATTGGAGGTGAACACCTATCCACTGTACCACCAGGGAAATCCTAAGAGTCTTGTGATAAGAATGCTTCTTTTAATGCTGTTCGTGACAAGGTCAGCAGAACACAGGAACTACTCTGCTCTTTCTGCAAAAGGGTCTAGAGCAGTGCTGTCCAATAAAAATATGAGAATCATATTTGTGTATATAATATATATATTCAAAAATTCTAATAGCTGCATTTTAAAAAGTAAAAAGATATGATGAAATTGATTTTAATAATGTGTTTTCTTTAATGCGCTGTACCAGAAATAATATTTTGACATATAATCAATGTAACAATTATTAATGAAGTATTTTATATTTCTGATTTTGAATTGAGCCTTTGAAACCCAGTGTGTAGTTTATACTGTGGCACATCTCACTTTGGACCAGCTACATTTCAAGTGCTTGGTAGCCAGACATAGCTAAAGTGCAGATTCTTCAAGGACAGGCTTGTCAATGAACCATCATAAATGACATGAAGCCTAGGATGACGGAACAGGTTACATCTTGCAGCTTCAAGTGTTTTAATTTTTCATGTAAGAATTAATTTCAAGGCTCTATTCTATTTAGAAGGTTTAGACTAAGATATCTCAGGTTCTTACATTATTTTTATATGACTTACAAATAGTCCATTGTATTAATTATTGATAAACAAAAGTATTTTCTAAAATATGGTCTCTTTAGGTCCTTTGCCAAGCTGTTGTGGAACTATATTTTTGATCATATTTGCACTGATCAAATAGATACATTCTGGGAGCTATGCTGGGAGGATCAAAAAAGTAACTGCAACATGAGGGCCCAAAAACTTCTGCTAAGAATCAGTGTCCCCTTTTCCAACAGGTTTCTTAAGGTATTCTCCAAGAACTTGAGAACTAAGAACAGTCACTCCTTTGAAATCTAACCATCAACAAATTTATTTGAAAAATTAAAATAGACCTTTTACTCTAGGGAAAAACAGTGAAGATGAAAGAGTATGAGTATTCAAATTATGTGTCTGTAGGTACGTGAGGACGTGTATCCTCTCTAGCAGTAAAGCTTAGTGAATATTGCAAATATAGGAAAATATTCTGTTTGTAAGACCCTGAAGTAACACCCACACACAGAATCTGCCTGCGGTCAACTTCTGCTCCTTTGTGGAGAACTATCCTCACTGATTAAGACCTTGTTTGAATATCACTGCTCACTAATGATGCTACTCTTAAGCAGTCGTTATTCATCAAAGAGAATTTGAAGTTGTATCTTTAGTTTCTTATTTTGATTGTCCCCTAAACAAGATGGGACTTTCCACTACTTACGAGAAGGCTTGCCATATTTGATGACGTCCCTTTGTTGGGCATACACAGATGACTCACAGAGCGGCACCCTATTTCTAGTTGTGGGGAGGGGAGAGGGAGAGAAATGCACAGAAATGGAGCTTCCATGGCAGCCTTTGGAGTTGCCTTATCAGTGTGCCTTACATTTATAACTGCATCCAGAATTTGGCCTATGCAACTTTGAGGAGCTGCTTTAAATATCTTTTTGGGATCAGCTAGAGCTTCAAGTTACTGTAAAACCTACTTCAAAACCTAAAAGATTGCTTTGACTTCTTTCTTTGAGCTATTTCATTTCTGCCATTATGTTTTTCCTCCATAAATCATGCCTTTATTTTGAGAAAAATGCTTTCTCTGAAATAATTTTATGAATATGAGGATATTTCCCAGAATATCAAGTAATTATTAACTTGATCTGGTGCTTTTACATGCTGGCAAACCTGGGGCATTTCTTTACCACGGGTTACTTGATAGAAGTGGTTGGAGCTGGGTTTGGCTTCGGCAGGCCTGATGACAGACAGACTGGTTCCTGCCGATCTGAGTGTAGTCACTGTACAGGGCTTCCTTTTGTTTTCTCTCATCATGGCACATGTGGAAAATGTGACCATATTTAATCGGCACCGTGTGATCATAGTTCGTAGCTTTTGGCACTGACCTGGGAACCCAGGCTGCCCCAGCCCCAGCCCAGGCAACTCCATTCTGTTAAACTGGTCGGGAGGCTTTGTTCTACAGAAATAAGGTCTGCAGGTCAGTGTTTGTTATATGAGAACCAAGAAGCTGCATCACACTCTTTATGGCCTCAATTTGGTAACTTTTCAGTTAATTTATTGAACAGACATTTATTAAGTACTTCCTATTTGCTCATTATATTTGCTAGGCCAACATTTTTTTCAGAAGGTGCCCTGTAATTTCGTTTCTCCATGGGTGGGTTTAGAGGCTTTGTTCTTATCAACTGCTGTCATACGTTCCATATATTCTTGTGCCTCTTCTGCAGGTATTATCACGTTTGACCCTTCCCACACGCTTCCGTCTTTATGTTTGTCAGATTGTCTGTGCAGCATTTCTCGCTAATCTATGACAGGCTGAATGTGGAAAGTTTTGCTTCTGAGACTCTCGCAATTCAGCAATTCATAAGTTATCATTACTGCTATCATCGCCTCTTCTAGAAGGTGATTTCACATTTTCTTGGCTGCATTGCAACGGAGCCCATCTGGGAACTGTTTGTGAGAAAGTGTCGGTCGATTCTGGATGCTTGGGACTGGCTGGGATTTTCTTGGTCCTTGGGTGTCTTCCATCAAGTCTCCACATCACTCTCAGAGACCATGTTTTAGAGATTAAGTCTGCTTATATCACTCCCCTGCTTTAAGTCCTCCATGGGCTCTACCCTCAGGTAAAGTGGAGGAAATGCATACCCCTGAGTGCAGTGCAGAAAGCCCTTCTGGACATGGGCTTTGCCATCTTCCCGTGTTTGTCCTTGTGCCTTCCTCCTCACACCCCATCTGCATAGCTTCCTGGATGGCAGAGTTTCTTCATACCTTGTGCCTTCACACATACTCTTGTTTTCTCTTCCTCCTCCTTGTGACCTTTTCTCCTCTGCGCACAGTATTTATGTGTTTGCATGTCTTAAGCCTTGGACGGCAAGGAGATCCAACCAGTCAATCCTGAAGGAAATTCACCCTGAATATTCATTGGAAGGACCGATGCTCATGCGCCAATACTTTGGCCGCCTGATGCAAAGAGCCGACTCATTGGAAAAGACCCTGATGCTGGGAAAGATTGAGGGCAGGAGGAGAAAGGGGATGGCAGAGGATGAGATGGTTAGATAACATCACTGACTCCGTGGACATGAATTTGAGGGAACTCCAGGAGGTAGTGGAGGACAGAGGAGCCTGACATGCTGTAGTACATGGAATCGCAAAGAGTTGGACACGACTTAGCAACTGGAAAACAACAACAAAAACAACAAAGTCATTCTTAACTTGATGGGAACTCTTCTCACACAGCCTTGTGTGATGCTGTGTTTACACACCTGTGACATCCCAGCACTCTGGGTACTTGAAGTCAAGAACCGCGTCTCACTCATTTTTGTATCAATAAATAACCCAGTAGCACAGAATACTCATAGTGGGCTGTCATTAAATGTTTATGAAGTGAAAGAACTAATGAATAAATGAGCGAATAAGTTCTAAAAGCAGGAGTACAACACATTTCAAGATATTTTATATTATCTGTTAAAAGTAACTACTTTTCAATGGCAAATGAGCAAGACATATTAATTAAGAATCCATTCTGATTTTGTAGTGACACTCCAGGGAGAAAATTTATTGATTATGATAGGCAGCTTCTTGAAATGACATTTCTTTTTTTTTTTTTCATTACCAGCCAATCTGTGAAGTAAGAGTGAGTTGTTATTTTCTTTTTTTAAAAACACACTTGTTTGCAACACAGATTGCTAGATATTGTAATCTTCAACCAGGGCTTGCATGTAATGTCAGTTTAGTTTAATACATGAACAGAGACTGTCTCCAGGTTGACTATGTCATCCTTCATCGCAGTTAATAAGTAAATTGTCAAATGATCAGTGGGATAGATGCCCAATATTGCCCTTGTGTATATACCTTGGAAATAAAGTTTGTCAGGACTCTTATCTCGCAGTGTACCACCTCAGGTCCACGGCAGGAATATTTGTTGAGCATCTGAGGTATGAGGTTTCAAGGCTTTGCTTTCATTTAGAATTTGCATAGCAAATTAGAATGTAATCTAATGCTGCTTGGTTTGTCCTCTGTGAATGAAAGAACTGGAAAAAAAAAACCCAAAATGTGAATTTCTGGCACTGTAGTTTTGAATTCCTGTCATACGACTGGGTCAGGCAAGCTCCAGAATGCAGGTATATGAGCATGTCCTCACCCTTGGAGGGACTAGGGAGGCGAGCCCCCCAGGGTGAGGAATAGTTCTATTCAAAGCACTGTTAGAAGCATTTCCCTGCAGCCGTCCTGTAGGGTTGATTTTACCCCCATAGACCACAAGTTTAAGGAAGCAAGATTCAATCCTTCTTGGACCCAGTGTTTTCACATCTACTGAAACACTGTACCCATTGCTGCTTCAAAGATTATGTTGGTTAAATCTGTAAAGTGTCTTGAGGTCAAAGAAATTCTCCATTTTCTTTTTCTTCCTCTCTCTATATTGTTTGGTCTCCTTCCTTTCACCTCCACTTCTAAAAAGAGCAATCTTGACTTTGTTGTCAGTCAGTCAACTGATAATGGGTCTTGCCTTGACCCTTAGGATTCAATTGAAACTGTTCTTGCTTAATGCAAGAGTTAGCCAGACTGAATGGTTGACTTGGTCTTCTTCCTACTTGATTTACTCTGTGGCCACTCTCTAATTCTAGAAACTCACTTTCCTTCCCCAACTTCAAAATTCTGTCTCTCGCTTTTCTCTTCCTTCCATCTCTGGACATGTCTCGGGCTCCCTTGCAGGTTCTTTCTCTTCCTTTGGCCACCAGAAATACTACTGGTCCCTAGGCCATGTGATTTCTGGTTCAAGACATTCTCCATGAGTGAGGGGACTGTCTCCAAATTCAACAACCAAGTATATGCTGATGGCCTCAAATCTTGATGTCTTGAGCACTGGAAAGGCACCTACACACAGGCACCAGATTCTTGCTCCCTGCGGTTGCATCAGCAGGGGCATTCACTGGATGGGGCTGTGGGAGAAGGCCCCTAAATGTTTTCTGTATTTAGAGGTGATGCAGTCATCCACATGGGGCTACTCTTTCCCTCTACCACACCGTTCCTCTCAAAAGCAGATCTAAAGTAATGATCTGGAGTTTATTATTTAAAGCCGAATAGCGAGGTAACTTAAGTCAGATACCTCAAATATTTACTTTGCTTTAAGCTCCAAAGTGCCCGTCATGACAGCATATTTGTGTTTATGTAATACAACTATATTGTCAACACTATTTCATTGTTTCAGAAAGTAAGGAAATATAAAGAAGGTGTTTTAATGAATAAAAAAGACCCTATAGTTCTGTCTTTATTTTTAAAATAATCTTTGTGCCATCATGAAACCTCTTATGTATGTGTATGACAGCATTTATCAAAGTTTAATGCAGCTTTTTCTTTAATGAACGTCTTAGTTCAAGCTGCTGTAGCCAAGTATCGTAGACTGTGTGGCTTAAACAACAGACACTTATTTCTCACAGTTCCGGAGGCTGGATCAAGACACCAGCAGAACTGTTGTCTGGAAATGGCCCTCCTCCTGGTTCATAGATGGCCAGATTCTTCTATGTCCTCCCTGTGTCCTCACAGAGGGAGCTCTCTGGGGATCTCTTATAAGGTCACTAATCCTTTCATAAGGGCTCCATTTTCATGTCCTAATCTCCCAAAGGGCCCACTTCCTAATACCATTTCACTGGGGATTTGGTTTCAACATGTGAATTTTGGGAAGGCACAAACATTCAGTCTGTAGCAATAGGTAGAAGGGAGATGGTAATAACACCAACCTTAAAGGCTGCCCTAAAGAAACAAGTTGCATGTCGTGCTGTAGTGCCTAGCACACAGCCTGTGGTGTGTGTTTGCTGTTATTCTTATTAATGTTATTTATTACTTGTTTTCATACTCCTTAAGAGAACAGAGGGAATATTTTTTATTTTATGTATGATACCAAATTATAGTCCTTGATATATAATAAAGGCTTGGCAAATATTTTAATGAATTTTGAATCATGCTTAAAAACTGTTTATCCATATTGTATTAGAAAACACATCTGTTGATAAAGGGAACCAGTCCAGTAATTGTCAACCCAAAAGTCTATCTTTTCTCTCTTACTGTCTGTTTTTTATAGTGTTAAAATGGCCAAATGTTTTTCAGTATTCTTTTCAGAAACTGTGACCATCTCAACAGAGGCATGCCTTCCTAGAATTCAGATGTTCAAGTCAAATTAGGTTTTATTTAATTCTTATTCAGGAAAATTTTTAGTTTTAATGCTGTTTTTCTTTTACTTTGTAAGAAACATTGATTCCTTCTTTTTGCAAATTAATTTTTTTGCAAATTAAATGCACCAGGAGAGTTAACTATTCCAAAGAAATGTGGTGAGTCTTTTGTAAGCTCAAGTATCCCATAGTTACATGAATGTTAACACATAAATGTATCAGTTTCAAGAACTCAAATTTTCATTTTGGAATTTTCTTGCAGTGAAGAACATCTGCGGTTTCTCTACATAGGTTGTAGGCTTTAGATTGGAAGAGGTAAAATCATTCTCTCAGTTTACTTTTGCCTAGATGTTAGCTTGTAAAATGTGGTAATGTACCTTAAGTTCCTGTCTGATCTAGGTTTCTTGGAAGTGTGTGTGTGTATGTATGTGCACATGTGCACACTTGTATGCACAGGCACATACATTTAATTAGAAAAACCAGCTTGTGTCATCATAAGTATTTTATAATTGATAAATATTGACATTTGTATAATCTACTGTGAAAGAAGGCATGGATATTAATTTTGGAAACTTACCAGTAAGTTTAACGTATTACTCAGTTAAAAGCTGTAATTTTCTTACTAATTTTTTATTTGTTTGTTAGATTTGGATCTAAGACCTAAATCTCTTCGTTTACACCATTAACCTTATCCAAGTTACTAAATATAGCCCAGTGTTATCTAACGTTTATCTTTTTGGGTAGGCAGACTTGCAAACATATTCTTTTGGTTCTGTGAATGAGTCCGTTGCCTCTCTCCATATAATTAATTACAGAAGGTTACTATTTAACCAAATGGATGTCTATAATCCGAATAAACAGACATAGCACAATGTATTTATGTAGGCCCACTTCCTGTTCAAGGATATAGGAATGGTAAACATAGAAACCAGTTTTCTTCTACTATTCATAAATAGTTGGTTTTAGCCTTTTGGTGATTAGAGCATACCTTTATTTTTGAATTTTTAAAATGTTTTAAGCTTAGAAATTACTTGAGAGGGATACTGGGCCATTAATTTGACTGCTTTATTAAAATGAGAAAATGTTTAATTATCATAAACAGCTATATATTAGATTCTTTATTCAAATTGTTCTAAACAGATAGCTGTGCTTGGCATTTAATTTGGCGTGAACACTCATAGCATCTCTAAGACTTTATTTAGGACATTACACAGATTTTATGTTTATTATGATTAGATTAATGCAATTCAGACATTTACAAGGTGTCATGTAAAGTTTCATTTATAACTTTTTATATCTGGAAAGAACCATCTGCATTTTAAACATGAGAATTGTACAGCTAAGTTATGGTTTCTGTGAAAATCAAATCCAATGGGCAGTATAAGTAATTAAAGTAGAGGCTCCAGATTTCCTTGGTGGCATTATTCTAAACGGCTGAGTGGTGAAGAATCCGCCTGCCAATGCAGGAGACTCAGGAGAGGTGGGTTCGGTCCCTGGGAAGATCCCCTGGAGGAGGAAATGGCAACCCACTCCAGTATTCTTGCCTGGAAAATTCCATGGACAGAAGAGCCTGGCGGGCTGCAGTCCGTGGGATCATAAAGAGTCAGACACAGCTGGGCAACCGAGCATGCACGTGCACACATCAGCTCCTACAGCGGAGTGCAGACTGTATTTGACAGATGCCCGCACTGGGGTCTGTGCCAAATCATGGAGGACAGAGCCCTTTGTGTGGATTACCTTGGCCCAGCAGAGAGAACGGCCTTCCTTCCCTGCCTGGGGAGGTGCCCATGTAGTGCTGTCGAGGTGGAGACTTGGAGACTGGGAGCTGCATCTGGTGGTGGGGTGGGAGTAGGGGTTGGGGGTGGGCTACACGATGCTTGTGGGAAGAAGAGATTCGTATGTTTTGTGATGCACTGCACGACTGTGTCCCAGTGGCATGCAAAGTTTGGGTACCCTCAATCCTGCCCCAGTGTTCCATGGGTTCAGAGGCTCACCAGGAAGGAAGAAAGTGAAGGAGATAAAGGAGTAGTGGGAGGATGCTCGACCCCTTGCCTGGTTTTCAGGTGTTTCCTGAGGGTCCTAGAGTGTGCAGAGCAGAGACTGATAGCTGCTGATTAAAGTCAGCCCACTAATGTGTTTTATTTGGTTTGTTAGTATTTAAAAACTTAATTTGAAATGTTTCAAGTATAGAGAGATTTTATATGAACATCCAGTTGGAAGATCGGTCATATTCAATCAGCTTTCCTGTGGTCAGTTGGCTAAGACTGAAGAGCATTTGCCTTTGTTTATGTTTCTTGCTGTTATGTTTTCATGCTGTTCCTGGGGTTCTTAAGGCAAGAATACTGAAGTGGTTTGCCATTCCCTTCTCCAGTGGACCATGTTTTGTCAGAACTCTCCACCATGATCTGTCCGTCTTGGGTGGCCATACACAGCATGTCTCATAGCTTCATTGAGTTAGACAAGGCTGTGGTCCATGTGATCAGTTTGGTTAGTTTTCTGTGATTGTGGTTTCATTCTGTCTTCTCTCTATGGATAAGGATAAGAGGCTTATAGAAGCTTCCTGATGGGAGAGACTGACTGTGGGGGAAACTGGTCTTATTCTGATGAGTGGGGCCATGCTCAGTAAATCTTTAATCCAATTTTCTGTTGATGGGCGGGGCTGTGTTCCCTTCCTGTTGTTTGGCCTAAGGCCAAACTATGGTAGGGGTAATGAAGGTAATGAAGTCCTCCTTCAAAAGGACTTATGCACACATAGTTGTATTTAGTGTCCTGACCCTGCAGCAAGCCACTGTCTTGGACTTCAAAATCACTGCAGACAATGACTGTGACCATGAAATTAAAAGATGCTTGCTCCTTGGAGGAAAAGCTGTGATAATCCTATACAGCACAATAAAAAGCAGAGACATTACTTTGCTGACAAAGGTCCGTCTAGTCAAAGCTATGGTTTTTCCAGTAGTCACGTATGGATGTGAGAGTTGGTTGGATCATAAAGAACTCTAAGTGCCAAAGAATTGATACTTTTGAACTGTGGTGTTGGAGAAGACTCTTGAGAGTCCCTTGGACTGCAAGGAGATCAAAGCTGTCAATCCTAAAGGAAATCAGTCCTGAATATTCATTGGAAGGACTGATACTGAAGCTGAAGCTCCAGTACTATGGACACCTGATGGGAAGAACTGACTCACTGGAAAAGACCCTGATGCTGGGAAAGATTGAAAGTGGGAGGAGAAGGGGACAACAGAGGATGAGATGGTTGGATGGCATCACCAACTCTATGGACACAAGTTTGAGCAAGCTCTGGGAGTTGGTGATGGACAGGGAAGCCTGGCATGCTGTAGTCCATGGGGTTGCAAAGAGTTGGACACGACTGAGTGACTGAACTGACCTGATGTCTCTTGTCTGACCCTTGTAACTGTTGGGTTTGTAGCCCCTGCGGTAGACCTTGGCTGTCTCCAGTTTGTGGTATACCATGAGGGTTTGATGAGCCTCTGTCTCTCATTCTTGACTTCTGTTTCCCAATCTAAAGATCAGCACTGACAAAATATAGCAACCTACAAAAATAAACAAAAAATGGAGGTGTGTTCCTCATGACCCAGACATTTTTAGATGTTTTTTCATTGTTTAAAGGATGTTTACCATATTCATGGAAAGTGCTTGTATTTTATGTCTTCTGTTGTTTGCCTTTATTTCTTGCCAGGACAAGCAATGTTTGTTTTCATTTCATTTTCATTGCAGAGTTAGCCAAGAGATAAAATTATTTTCAGTGAAGTATCTCCACTTTAAATAAAGTTTTCTAAACTTTTCTAGATAAAAATTTTCTGAAGCAGATTGAATGCATGAACATTTTGAGAATCAGATGTGTTTTTATTTTAAGCTGTATTATTTTGTCTTCATGTATGTCCAGTTAGTCTAGTACTAATAGAGTGAAAAGCAGTTTTATTTGTAAGGGTTTTCTGAATTGTATAAGGATTATAAAATATTTTTCTTCTCTTTTCTCACAAAATCCTCCCAGCGAGTTGAAAATGGTGACTTCAACTGGATTGTTCCAGGAAAATTTTTAGCATTTAGTGGACCACATCCTAAAAGCAAAATTGAAAATGGTAGGTTTTTTTTTACTTTACCCTCCAAAAATTTGTTTTAGTTCATCTTCTTTCATTTCTTGGTTTCCTAAGATAATTCTTTCTTTTGGTAATATTCTCCAAAGAATATTTATTAATTAAAAAATTGAACAGTAGTAATTACTATGTTAAATTTAGAGTTTAGTAAGTGGAACTATAATCACTGTTTTAAAACTAGCAAATTTATAGGTTGCTGTTAATAGGGTGTTCACTTTACCTTGACCCAATTATTAAAGAAGAATCTGAGAAACCAACTGATCACAACAATAAGCAGGTTGA
This sequence comes from Cervus canadensis, assembly GCF_019320065.1. Classification (NCBI taxonomy): domain Eukaryota; kingdom Metazoa; phylum Chordata; class Mammalia; order Artiodactyla; family Cervidae; genus Cervus; species Cervus canadensis. Next base: position 41,059,532 of record NC_057387.1, on the reverse strand, counting down.
TGAATTCTATCAGCTGATCTCAGATTTATTTGGTGGTGGAGGCGTGCTGTACATCACAGTATCCTTTTGGGAACAACACGATTAATAATGTGATGATGGTGATGATAGGTGTCATTTATTAAGTACTTACTGTGTGCTAGTTACCAGCTAATCACAGCATCATCTCATTTAGTGCACACACAATTCTATGTGGTGTAGGCACTATCTCCATTTCACAGAGGAGGAAACCGAGGCTTATGAGCAGGGAATTTGCCTAGGTTCACAGAGTAATATGCAGAACTGGTGGTACTTCAGCCCAGAGTATAGCTTCTAAACCTTGTTACCGCACTGATCTGTTTAGTTACATCATGACAACCAGGAACAATCTTCCAGCTGACAAAAGTTAAACTACTTACTTGCAATCTTTGTATAGCCAGAGGCATACATACTCAGGGAAAAAAAAAGACGAAAAATAAGCCTCTTGAGGGAAGGGACACAGGTATACCTATGGCTGATTCATGTTAATGTTTGGCAGAAACCAGCACAATACTGTAAAGCAATTCTTCAATTAAAAATAAATAAATTTAATAAAAAATAAGCCTTTTGAATGAAATATGGTTGGCTATGTGAGTTTCCTCATTAGCATATATTTTTTAACTTATTTTTTTTTTAACCTCACATTCCCTAGAACACAAATAATGATAGGCACCAAAGGTTTAAGAATAATTTATGGGAGAAATACATAAAGTTAAAAAATATCACCTATGAACATAATAACTCATCTTTTTCCTGCCCCCATCTGGTCTGACAGTCGAACTCTAGTCCTCCAAAGAAACATAATTTAAAACCCCTATTCTAGATTTATTCTTCTTTAAATTATCATCATCATCATAACTATTTATTCCAAAATCTAGTTTCATTGTATATGGTTATTCATGCATTTGGATTTGATCATTTGTTTGAGTTTCCACACATGTGCTTATCATGTGTGGAAACTCTGCTTGAATTATGGTTTTCCTCTGGGGATGGGTAATCCTCCTGACAAACAGGAGGTCGCTGTACCGAAGCCAGAGTTAGATCTTCTTATTCACAAATTTGCTCATGAGTCTTTTTCACTCCAGACATTGACTGATTAACCTCTGTTCTGTTGGGTTGTTGGGAATAACTTGTTAAGTGCCTGAGGGAACTGCTTTTCCAGAGTTGGTCTTCAAGACAGGGTTGATTAAATCTCTCTTTGGTGCAAAATGACCCAACTCAGACCCAGAAAACTTTAGTAGGCATATGGTTTCTGTAGTGGCTTTGTTTTTGCATGTTCATTTGGTGAAGCTGAAAGAATTTTAACCATTTAGGATTTCATTTTTAAATGAAATTTCCTTAAAGAGAAGCTGAGGAGTATAATTTTAAAAAACCATTTAAAATATATTTATAGATGTAATGCCTGATTATCATTTTTAAAAAGAGAAGAAAATGCAGATGAACTAATATTAGCAGCATAAAAAGTGAAAGTGAAAGTGAAGTCGCTCAGTGGTGTCCTACTCTTCACGACCCCATGGACTGCAGCCTACCAGGCTCCTCCATCCATGGGATTTTCCAGGCAAGAGGACTGGAGTGGGTCGCCATTGCCTTCTCCATTCTGCTACTAGGTTCCCAAATAATAAAGAAACAAACTCAAAAGCAGCATAAAAAGTGATCTATAATTGTAACTGTGTTTTCTAGGTTTACTAGTTGGTGGTGGGATTATTGAGGATTTTAATTTTCCGTTTCTTTGTTTTTTTTTTTTTTTGTTTGCACACATTTTTTTTCCCCTAGAGAATACACACACACACACACACACACACACACACACACACACACACACACACAGAGACTTACAAAAATATTTCTTTTTTTTTTTTTAAAGACATAGTTGATGTCTTATAGCAACTTTTTTTCACTTAACGTATCATAGACTCCTTTCTATGGCAAGGAGATCTTCATTATAAATATAGATAATGATAAATCTTCATGATAAATGTAGATCTTCACTATAATTTTCCATGAATGTATTCAATGGCTATACCATAGTTTTGCTAATCACTTGATTAATTTTTGAATGAGATCTGAGTTAGTATAGGTTTTCACTTTTTAAAACCTGTAGTGGTTGGCATACTTGTCCATGTATCTTTTTTGCAGCCCCAGTTTGTTTTCTAAATTCTCAGAAGAAGAATCACAAGGTAAAAGGACATGAATGCTTTATGTGTCAGTTTTTAATTGTCAAAAATCTTAAAATTATTTTCAGTACTATTTAACAATATGGAGAAATCATTAGCTACCATTTGCTTATGTGCAAGGAGTGGTGCTAAGCCTTTTGTGCACACCTCATCTATTTAATAATCAGAACCACTCCCTGGAGCAGGTGGTAGCTATTTTGTGGATGAGAAGATGGAGGCTTGGTAACCTAACTTGCCCAAGTTGACATAGCTGGAAAGTATTGTGTGGATTCAAACATAGGTCTCTTTGATTCCAAATTCTGTGTCCTTTTTTTTATTTTACTTCAGAGGAAGAACATGTTCACTATAGAAACTTTAAGCAATCTAGATAAAAAGTCACTTGTAATTATATTATCTAAAAATAACCACTGTCAAATCATCACTCTATATACATCTTTTCTTTTCTGAATGCATATATTGTGCCCTCTCACATTGAGGGGGGAAAAAAGGTCTGAAAAGTGCTGCTTATATAATACTTGTCAGTTTTTATGTCTAGAGCAATTTCATTTAAGGCTGTAGTTGGTAGAATATTGATATTTTACCAGAATCCCCATTTTAAAATCTGATATTCACTGAAAGTGTCATTATATTTTTTGCAGAGGGTTTTAATTTAAGGTAAAGCGTCCTTTTTGGACTTAAGAAAATATTTTTTGATGTAATTAGTAAACTTGATCCAGTTACAGTGAAATCCTGGCACATTCTTTTTTCTTTTTTGAGTTGAGAAACCCTATGTTTCCTGGGGAGGCTGAAAGTCGTTTAAGGGTGTCTGTTAGTAGAAAAGGTATACTTTTAAGAAATTAACACTCAAATAACTGTTGCTAGGATGTAGTAAAAGGAAGCCCTAAAATCTTGGGATCTGGCAGAAAGCATTATAACAGTCTTAAGTATGTGTTGTGTCAGCAGAGACTAACTAGGAATTCCTTTCAACCACCTTTGTTCACATTTTTTTTGATGGGTTGGAAGGTTTTGGTTAATAAACTTGACTAATGTAGCAATAGGACAAATTCGATTTCAAATTTTTTTCAAAAAATCCCCCAAATTCCCAGGTGGCAGTGTCCTTCTCATTTCTACCTTAGAAAGAAAGTAAAAGCACAGAGAAAGACAGCTTGGAACAGAGAATCCCAACAATTTGAAGCGTCACCTGGCTCATTTAAGGAGAGAAGCTCAAGGTGTAGAGCCTGAGCCGGTTGAAGCCTGGCTCTGCCCCTAACTGGCTGTATTGTCGTTCAATCGGTCAGTCATATCCGACTCTGCGACCCCAGCAGCACGCCAGGCCTCTCTGTCCTTCACGATCTCGCCAAGTTTGCCCAAGTTCATGTCCATTGCATCGGTTAACTGGCTGTGTTAACTTATACCAGTTCCTCAACTTCTCTCAGCGTCAAAAGGGGGAAAGTAGCATACACATTGCAGGCATTTGGTGAGGATTACAGATATTATAGCACAGTGTAAAAAAGCCTGCCTGGCAATGCAGGAGACACAAGAGATGTGGCTTGGATCCCTGAAAGGGGAAGCTCCCCTGGAGGAGGAAATGGCAGCCTACTCCAATATTCTTGCCTGGGAAATCCCGTGGACAGAGGAGCCTGGTGGGCTACAGTCCATGGGGTCACAGAGTCGGGCATGACTGGGCAACTGAGCATACACAACCGAGGTTTTTTTAGGAAGTGTCTTGCAGTGTTGGGCACATTAACAGGTGTTACCAGAGAGCAGATACTCTGATTATATTTTTATCATTAGAGAACCTAAGAAACATATTTTATTGCTTTCCAATTTGCCTGCCTATATTGCCGTTTTAACTTTTAATAAAGAATGGGTGGATTGGTCATTTGACTTCACTGTTCTGAAGTTTCCTAATTTTAAATGGGGGGCTGGGAAGAGATGCATTTTTCAGAGTCCTTTCTGAACATCTTTCTGGTCAGCGCCAGGGCTCTGCTTGAGCTTTATGATGCCAGGGCTCCATCTAGCGGCCAGATGGAGGAAGGTTTGTTTGAGTGCTCCATCCACTCACACTCCACATTGCTAAAACCAGTCCCCTATCAGAAGCATCTGAACACAGTAAAAACACCCACAAACAGTTGTATAGAAGTCAGAGGATATTGTCATTGTTGGTTATAACTTTTTTGAAACACTTTTTGAGGATTTTTAAGATATATGCTCACCAACTCTAGGAGGTGCAGCCCTTAATGTTCATATAATGTCCCTTTTTCTAACATAGAATGGAGTTGGGTTTTGCCTGAAATCAGCCCCAGCACAGGCCCTGGAATCTGACTGTCCCATCGCTAGGTTGTGTCCGACTCTTTTGTGACCCCATGGGCCATAGCCCACCAGACTCTTCTGTCTACGGGATTTCCCAGGCAAGAATCCTGGAGTAGGTTGCCATTTCCTTCTCAAGGGGATCTTCCCGACCCAGGGATCGAACCCAAAGCTCCTGCCGTGACAGGCAGATTCTTTACTGCTGAGCTGTTAGGGAAGCCTGTTTATTCCTATTATCAACGGTAAACTGAAAACATTCATTTGGGAATCTGACTGCTAGGGTTCAAACGCTGCCTCTGTCTCTTCCCAGCATGAGTCAGTTCACTTTTCCAGGCATTGGTAACTGAGTAATTGTAAGGTTTATTGAGATGATATACATGAAACACTTAGCTTAGGGACTGGCATATGAAAGTGCTCAATATATGTTAGGTATGATTATTACCATTATTGTTATTTTTTTCAATGCCCTATTGCCAAATCTGGATACTTGTTCAGTGTTCTTCTCTCAAAAGATACACATAGTTTCTCTTAATAGCAGATTTAGGTATATTATCTGTAATGCTGTTTACTCATGATGGAAATTCATATATGAAGAGAGAAGATCTCACAGCTTTGGTGGAGGAGGGGAGGGACAGTACCAAATGAACCATTAGCACACTTCATGACAGGTGCTATCATGGAGGTGCCAAGTGTGCTAGGAAGCCAGGGTCAGAAGCCCTTGTCAGCCCATCATACCACGGGAAGGTTCCCATGCCATGAATTCATGAACCCATGAATCCTTCCCATTCCTTACACAATAGAAGAGCTCTTGTTATTTCCCCCTTTAGGCCGGGAAATGATTTGAGCACATAAACCAACTAGGGAAACAGATCTGGTTTTTTTTCCTAAGTTGAAAAGCATCTGTTTTCTCTAAATGTGTGTAAGTCACTGTTTCTACACAGAAGATTATAAATAAGCTCTGTATTGTTTGCTACAAAGTAGCATGGTTTGTGAAAAGCATGTATTTGGGCTGTGTTAGGCCTGTCTGCCAGTTCTGCCTCCATCCCTTGTGTGACCTTGGCCAAGTGTACCAGTTAGGGCTCTTGACTGAAGGCAGCAGAACTCTGGTAAATTAAACCAAAAAGGCATATTGGAATTATACTTGGGAGCTCACAGCCTCCAAGGGAAGGCTGGAAAATGAGGTTTAGGAAATGAGCAGGATCTAAGATCATGTCTCGGCAGGATCCAGGCAGGACTGGAAACCACTTTATCTCAAATAGGAGGAAGGGATGTGATAGAAGGAATTTGCTAGAAAGTGTTAGTTGCTCAGTTGTGTCCAACTCTTTGGAATCACATGGACTGTAACCCTCCAGGCTTCTCTGTCCAAGGAATTCTCCAGGCAAATATACTGGAGTGGGTTGCCATTTCCTCTTTCAGGGGCAACTACCACACAACTGCACTCATTTCATAGGCTAGCAAAGTAATGCTCAAAATTCTCCAAGCCTAGGCTTCAACAGTATGTGAACCAAGAACTTTCAGATGTTCACGCTGGATTTAGAAAAGGCAGAGGAACCAGAGATCAAATTGCCAACACGCATTGGATCATAGGAAAAGCAAGAGAATTCCAGAAAAACATCCATTTCTGCTTCATTGACTACGCTAAAGGTTTTGACTATGTGGATCACAAAAAATTGTGGAAAATTCCTAAAGAAGACCACCTTACCTACCTCCTGAGAAAACTGTATGCAGGTCAAGAAGCAACAGTTAGAACTGAACATGGAACAATGAACTGGTTCCAAATTGGGAAAGAAGTATGTCAAGGCTGTATATTGTCACCCTGCTTATTTAACTTATATGCAGAGTACATCATGAGAAATGCTGGGCTGAATGAAGCACAAGCTGGAATCAAGATTGCAGGGAGAAATACCAATAACCTCAGATATGCAGATGACACCACCCTTATGGCAAAAAGTGAAGAGGAACTAAAGAGTCTCTTGATGAAGGTGAAAGAGGAGAGTGAAAAAGCTGGCTAGAATCTTAACATTCAAAATATGAAAATCATGGCATCCAGTCCCATCACTTCATGGCAAATAGATGGGGAAGCAATGGGAACAGTGACAGACTTTATTTTCTTGGATTCCAAAATCACTGCAGATGGTGAGATGAAATTAAAAGATGTTTCCTCCTTGGAAGAAAAGCTATGATAAACGTAGACAGCAAACTAAAAAACAGAGACATTACTTTGCTGACAAAGGTCCGAATAGTCAAACTTATGGTTTTTCCAGTAGTAATGTATGCATGTGAGAGTTGGACCATAGAGAAGGCTGAGCATTGAAGAACTGATGCTTTTGAACTGTGGTGTTGAAGAAGACTTTTGAGTGTCCCTTGGATTGCAAGGAGATCAAATCAGTCAGTCCTAAAGGAAATCAATCCTGAATATTCATTGGAGGGACTGATGCTGGAGCTGAAGCTCCAATACTTTGGCCACCTGATGGGACCAGCTGACTCATTAGAAAAGACCCTGATGCTGGGAAAGATTGAAGGCAAGAGGAGAAGAGGACGACAGAGAATGAGATGGTTGGATGACTCAATGAACATGAGTTTGAGCAGGCTCCAGGAGATGGTGAAGGACAAGGAAGCCTGGCATACTGCAGTCCATGGGATTGCAAAGAGTTGGACATGACTGAGCGACTGAACAACAACTTCCAGAGGATCTTCCCAGCGTAGGGATGAAACTCGGGTCTCCAGCTTTGCAGATAGATTCTTTATCTTCCGAGCCACCAGGGAAGCCCAAGGAATTTGCTAGAAAGAAAGTTGAAAAGTAAAAGGGCAACACTGAAAAAAACAAACCAGCATATTCAGGAAGTTATTGCCTTTAAGGGCCAGGGTTAGGGGAACAGAAAGGAAAATGTGAGACCAGCAACCTGGGAGCTCTAAAGGGCTGGTGCTTGCACTTGGGGCCTGAGGAGTGGGGACCGTGAGGCTCGGCTGGTGCTGGGAGTGCCTCTCTTCTGCAGAAGCCATGCTGGCAGGAAAACAGAAGGTGTCTCTTCCTCCTCTGGCCTCCAGTTGTTCCAGTTGTGTTTTAGTGCCTCCCATTTTTCAAACTGACAGGAAGCCAGTGGGAGAGGTAGTTTGGGAAGTGTTTCATGTATACCCAAGCCTCTTGTTGGCTTGCAACTGAGAGAAAATAGGAAACAGCCAGCATATTCGAGGTTCGAGACAGCAGGAGACACAGCCAAGGACACAGTGCAGAAAATGCTGGTTCGCCTTGCTGGCTGCTGCTGCCCACCACACTTGGAGTCCTGAGTGGTGAATGAGTCCTGAATGAGATCATCTCCCTTGGTGTGCCCTGAATGGGTTACAGCCGTGGAAATCAGTGTGCTGAGAACTGAGTCCCTTTAACCCCTGGGGCCACTAGGTAAGGCTTGCAGTGGTCAGAGCCCCCAGTGGTCACCTTCGTGATTGGCCAAGTGTCGGTCATGCGTAGGGCTTCCCAGGTGGCACCAGTCGTAAAGAATCCACCTGCCAATGAAGGAGATGTAAGAGACAGGGGTTCCATCCCAGGGTTGGGAAAATCCCCTGCAGGAGGGCATGGCAACCCACTACAGTATTCTTGCCTGGAGAATCCCATGGACAGAGGAGCCTGGCGGGCTACAGCCCACAGAGTCACAAAGGACACGACTGGAGTGACTTAGCACGCACGCACAGGTCATGCATCTGTAACCCAGCTCCCAGCAAGAGTCACATGGTGCTGGACCCACTCACAATAGAAGGTATTCGGAGGCTGACCACCTGTTTGCCTCAAAAGAGAAAATCTCTCTTAAACTGATTACTCAACCTCTTTTAGTTAACTGTTACATGGGGTTTACTATTTTTATCTTAATAGGTTGTTCTGAGGATTAAAAGAACTTACACGCACTCGTGACTTGTACATAGTAGGTGTTTAGTATACTCTTTAGTGGGGGAATGCACTGTAGGTTAAAACTATACATCTGGCAAAAAGGCTTTAACTGTAGTTCAAAAGTATTTGTCAAGAGGAAGAAAAAACACAAGTCCTCCCAGGCCTAGTGAGCACCCTGAGGGCCTCATGAATGCCTTTGTTTTTGGCTTGGAGGGCGCCTGCTCCTGGGATTTGAATCCTAAGAGGTTGAGGTTTTGAACTGTTAAAGAGTTTCTTTACAATACTCAGATTTTTTTTTTTTCTTTTCTCCCTCCGATGGTGTTTTTCTCCAGTTATTCAGATGGCTGCTTTTAGGAAGGTGCTTCGACCTCACCCTCTCCAGAAATGCACTTTCTTCCTAAGCTCTGTTGAGACTGATCTCTATCGTGAAGGGTGTTCGTGTTCCTGGGTTACATGAGACGACCTTCGTGCCTTTTGCTTACAACTCCTGCTTCCCTTTAGGTTATCCTCTTCACGCCCCCGAAGCCTACTTTCCTTATTTCAAAAAGCATAACGTGACGGCGGTCGTGAGGCTGAACAAAAAGATCTACGAGGCGAAGCGCTTCACGGACGCCGGCTTCGAGCACTACGACCTCTTCTTCATCGACGGCAGCACGCCCAGCGACAACATCGTGCGGAGGTTCCTGAATATCTGCGAAAACACCGAGGGGGCGATCGCCGTCCACTGCAAAGGTGCGAGAGGGCGGCCTCGGTGGGCGCTGGCAGGGGCGAGACCGAGGGCAGCACAGCGGGCGAAGTAAAGCCAGTTAGCTTCTGAGGAAACAAACGGGTTTGGTTTCAGAACCCTGGAACACAAGCCCAGTTAAGTAAGCTCTTCCTGGAGAAAGTGTTGCCTGGATGTGGGCAGTGGTGGTGTGTGGCTTTCTGGACACAGCAGTTTTTGTGGCCTCACCTTTCCCAATTCATGTTCGCTGACACTCGGTACCACGAGGAGGGGAGATCACAGAAGCAGCGTCACCAACCGTTGTCAGGAGGCAAGGGGTGTTTGTTGTCTCCACCCATTTAATATATAATGCTCCCATTATATGGCCCGGCTCTCTGGAGCTCTATTTAGCCTGCCGCTCCCGGCCCCAGCGCAGCTGGTAACAGGAGACCCCAGTTCGATTCCTGGGTTGGGAAGAACCCCTGGGGAAGGGATAGGGTACCCACTCCAGTATTCTTGGGCTTCCCTGGTGGCCCAGATGGTAAAGAATCCGCCTGCAATGCCAGACTCCTGGGTTCAATCCCTGGATTGGGAAGATCCCCTGGAGGAGGGCATGACAACCCACTCCTGTATTCTTGCCTGGAGAAACTCCATGGACAGAGGAGCCTGGCGGCCTACAGTACATGGGGTTGCAGAGTCGGAAACGATTAAGTGACTAAGTACACAGCATCCCTCCCCCCATTAGTCTTTAGCATCATGGAACCGAATGTCTTCCCCATTGCTCGGGAGCGGTAATGTCCTTGGCTGGCTCATCCCTAGCTTCCTTGCCACAGGTGTGTAACTGCTTGTGAATGACGGAAAGGCTTGTGTAAATGCATCTCTGGCCTCCAGGAGAAGGTACTTTGGGACAGGAGTCGCCAGATTGGCAAATAAAAATACAAGATGCCCAGTTAAGTTTGAATTTTAGATAAACAGTGAGTCCTTTTTTTTCTTTTTTTTTTTAGCATGTCTCAAATATTGCACCAAACATATATTCTGTATTTTACCTGGCAACCATGTGTCAGCTACTCAGAAAATATGAAATAATCTTTGCTTTAAGCCTAGTTGTTGGGCTTTGAGGAGGCTCGCATTGTAGATTTTCCAGCAGGGTGGAAGGTATTTTACCGGGGTCTTTGGTTTCAGCGAGGAGAAGCCGTTTCGGCCATCAAAGGCGGAGCCTCTCGTTGCTCGCATGCGGCTTCTCGTACTGCCGCTGGGTGGTGCTGTTCTCCGGGGTTGCGTCTGAGAACCCGGTTTCCGCGGCGTTTTATGCAGATTGTCTAGTAGGTGTTGGGGATTGATTGTACTGTTCTTTTCCTGTGCCTAGTGCTGCTGTAACTGACTTATTCAGACGAGCATGGCCTTGGTTCTGACAGAAATTAAAATACCGTTTTGTAGGCCCTTGTTTCTATGTTTAAGCGTTGAGTAGGTGGAGGTACTTTGCTGAAAATGTGAGCAGCACCTGAAAGCTGCATTTTGCGAGAGGCCTGGCGATGGAAACGAGCTGCATGTGGCCCCGGGTTCAGCTGGGGGCTCCTGGGTTGGGTCAGGCTGCCTCCGCGTGCACGGAAACCCCTCCCTCCCCTCCGCGTTTCTCAGCAGGATGGGGCCCCCGGCTGGCTGGATTTCCTGTCTCCGGGGTGGTGAGGGAGTGGGAGGGTGTCTCTGCTAGGAAGGTGTCTCTAGACGGGTGCTCTGCGTTTTGCCCAGGTCACGGCGGGGTGGCGGGGCTCTGGCTTTCCCCCGTGTGATCCCTGCGGCACCTGGCTTTGCCTCTCCATCCCATTTTGTTCAAGATTGCCTAGACCCGAGGCAAAGCCTGCATTTCTCATGCCGTTGGCCAGCTTTAGTATGCGCAGGGTGCGCGTCCACCAATGTGACTGGAAGGGACTTGAGCATCCGCACATTTTAGAATCCGCGGGGATTCCAGAACCAGCCCCTCGCGGACACCAGGAGACCACTGAATGTCAACTGTCGGTGGAACTCCAAAGCTAATGAGAATAGGGCAGTTGCTAACGTTTAGTAGGAGCTATTCACATGCTCTCTTTCAAAGCTTACTTTTGTGTCGTAAAAAGCAGTATTTCTTACGGGATTAGTTTGCCCTTATTTCCTAATCAGTTAGTTTTACGGTTGCCAAGGCATGTAGTTTCTCAGCCTGTTGTGTCTTCGTGGTTTAGTTGCTAAGCTATGTCCGACTCTTGTGATCCCGTGGACTGTGGCCTGTCAGGTTTCTCTGTCCATGGGATTCTCCAGGCAAGAATACTGGAGTGGGTTGCCATTTCTTTCTCCAGAGGATCTTCCCGACCCAGGAATCGAACCAGGTCTCCTGCATTGCAGGCAGATGATTTACCAGTTGAGCTATGTTATGTCTTGGATTGACAGATTCAGGGGGGGGGAAATGCAAAGCTTTCATTAAAACTGGGCATATCTCTTGATGTTATTCCTCACCTAAGAAACGTTGGGAACATAAGATGCTCTGGTGTTAAACATTCTTTTTACAGGTATTCTCTTTATTATATCCTTGAGCTGTAATTGTCGACCTTGTAAGGAATATTTTAAGAAATACATATATTTTATATTGCAGGTTTTTAAAAAATATATTTTAATCAGAACCTTTAGCATTGAAGTCAGTTCTTGTATATGAAGGTCACATCTACAGGTGGTGACATTTTTTTGAGTTATTTCATTTGCTTCCACTTGTACACACATGTAGGATTCTTTCACAAGGATTACACCTTTGATTTAATTACAGCTGTAATGCTCTTAATAGCATACTTAGCTACTATAGGCCTGTTAATTATTTTGACATCTGCCCTAATTAAGTCAGTTTAATTTCCTGGGAATTAAAACAGCACAGAGCATTTTAATTGAATTCTAAGGAGGAGGGAGAGAGACTTATCCATGTCAAATGAACTTTGGTAGCTGCTGAAAAGAGAATGACTATTTCATGCCTCAATGTAAAGTACTAAAAATAGAGATAAACTGGAAACTAATTTTCTGGGAATGTGCAAGGTCTTATAACTATTGAGTATCTGCAGCTTGCCTTCTGGTTGATAAAACAAATGGCCATGATTTTGTGAAGTTTTCCAGCACAGATAATCATTAAACAATGGCAACATTGTGATGTTCCACTATGTGATTTTTGATGATCTGTAGGGGTTTCAGAAAACGCCTGAAGCTGTAAGGCAATCAGGATTTAACTTGGTATAAATAGAAGACTTTTCAGCATCTTCTCTCCCTGTGCCAGGGAGCCCTTTAATTATGAATGCTTTAAAAAATTTGTTAAAGTTTTTATAGAAACTTAGTGAACTGTTCCTATTCTGTTGGGTTGTGGTAAGAGCTCCTGACTATTGAGTGCTAAGTAGGTTCTTTTTATAGATCTAAATTATAGACTCTTTAAAAGGGGAAGCAACTTTTAGTTTTAGAGAAATTTGAAAAATTTCTGTGCCATCTTTTTCTTTTTGGTTGTGAGTTTGTGTGATGAAGAGCCTAACCAAGGGAGCAGGTAACCTCCTGCATGGGAGGGATACAGGGGGAGACAGTGTTATCTTGTAGAGAAGGCCATCTTCTCCCCAGGCCGAGACCCAGATTGGTGACTTAAAGGAGTACTCTGGAAACCCACTGGGCTTCCTGCCTCAGGCTGTCCAGCTGTATTGTATCAACATGATTACGGGTTCAGTAGTCTTGTCAGATGTCTGAGGACTTAACAACTCTGCAGAAACCTAACATATTCACTCTGGGCACAAACATGAAAGCTAATATTTTTTATATTAAAGGAAGAGAGTCCTACTGAGACCATGATTAAGCTTCGCTCTTTTCTAAAGAATGTTGATGTTTGGGGGCAAAATGTACTTCGGATGAAAACAGGACACACACACACACACACACACACACAAACCTTATCTAATAAAATAGTGTAAACATAATTTTTAAAAACAAAGAGTTAATGGGAAGGGAATGCCAAGCATCCATAAACTTGAGCTTGATTGTAATTTCATTGCATTTTTGATATGTATCCTCAACCTCAGGTGATATTACCCTAAAGGGAGAAAAATTTGTTTTGGGGTGGTAAACAAATGTTTTCCTTTTCTGTGTAAAGAACACATTTATACACAGTACACATAGAAATATGCGATCTGTCTGTGACAGTAAAATTTCATGGGGGACAATTAGGAAAAAAAATGCCTAGAGAGGCTCTTGGCTGGGCAAAGATTGAGAAACACTGATTTAGAGAGATCCCTTTTTACATTTCCACATTTTTGAGACTAGGATGGATCTTAAAACTGATTGCGTATCATAGTTTAATTTTTTTCTCAGTGGAACTTAAATAATGGTGTGTGTCACACCATTAGATGACATGTTTTGTTTTGTTTTTTTTTTGCTGAAAAATTGTATATTTCCAAATGCTGAGAGATTAGAGAAGATTGTCTTTATTATTTGAAAAATGATAGGAAAAGCTACAAAAGGACACCTCCTTTAGAGCTGGGGAGATTCTGAAACATAAAAATCAAGCCACCAAGTTTTTCCTGTTTCCTTTTCTAACTACATGTTTTCACGGATGACATTATACCAGTTTTCCAGGCTAAAAGTATCAGTTGCCTTTCACCTTCCGTGTGACCCAATCAGAATGTCTTTCTAACTCAGCTCTTCCTTGTTATCACTGTCTCTCCCTGCCTCTGCCTGGCAGCCAGCCTTCCTTCTGCCCCAGCCTTCCTGCTCCTCTCTCTGGCTTCCATCTCTGACTTTTCCCATCCTGGAAGTATGCTGCTGCCTCACCCAGCTACTTTTATCATGTCAATTTCTTTGTCCCCAAATATATGGTGGTTTTATTTAGGGCGTTTTGTTGGTTAAAGGAAAAATCAGATATTTATATGATAATAGCTGTATGTTTATTATTAATAGTTGATAATATCATGAATTCCTAAATGAGCTGAATTTTGCTCGTTAGAGCCTCATCTACATATATTTGAGGAATAATAGCACATATATGCACAAGGTGTGACCTAATCAGTGTGCAGATGGAGCGCTGTGCTTCTGAATCTGGAGAATCCTGAATACCTCAGCATCCGTAGTGTCTTCAGCCCACAATTGATAACCTGCCTTCCCTAAGTACAGGCTCCTCCACTTGACTCCGAGGTGCCCCTTAATCTGGCCCCTCCATACCCATCTGGCCTTATTTTCCACTCAACACACACTGACACATTCTCCAGGCCATCTGGCTTTCACTCATTGGACCCTTTGCTGAAATTGTCTGCAACCTTCCTATACTTTAGAGTCAGCTGAAGTCCTTGTCATCAATGACACATTCTTTGAAGACACCAGCAACTCACACAGTCCCTTTCTGTGAGAGCCTAGCTTCAGTTTAAACTTAACTTCTTCACTTGTTGGTTATTATTCTTGTGTCTACAACTATTTGATAAAGTATTGTGGTCAAAAATTATATCCTCTACTTGCTTATCTTCTTAATCTCTGAGCAAAGCCCTGACATGGGTAGCTGGTAGACAATCAGTCAATAAACATTTGACCAGCTGAATCAAATGTTTGAAAATAAAAGACAGAGCCACTGTGTCATTCTATAGGAAAAAAAGTATATGATAGCAAGAGATTAAGTAGTGGAAAAATAACTCAGCATAGTGCCTTACTCATAAGTGGTACTTAAATAAAAGTTTATAGTGCTGAGTTTAACTCCAAGAAGCCAGATATGGAAAGATTTAGAAAATGCTTATAAATAAGCATTAGTGGCTCAGTGCTGTATATCTCAAGAGAGCAGGCATCCTGCTTGTCTTCATGTTTCTGGCCCCAGCATCTGTCAGTGTCTCATACTCAGCGTTCTTAGTATTTGTAGAATGGAGTGACTGAGCAGATGAGCCAAAAGTGGAAAGAACTCTGGGATGACAGCAGAATCCCCAGGGAATTTTAGTCCCAAATTCCACAGTCATTTGTTATGCTAATATGAGTGAATTAATTAGAATCTTGGGCCTCAGTTCTAATGTATAAACAGCAAGTCACCGTATTTTGAAAACTTTTTTAGTTTGATCAAATTTTTGAGTATTTTGGGGAAGGGGGAAGCCAGTGTAGATTTAAAAGAATTGTTTAAAATGTAAAGTCCTATCACTTTTGTTTCTCTGGAGAGAGGAAAAAAATAGCACAATTTGTGAAAACACTTTGAAGAATGTTTTGATCATGATAGTAACCAGTACTTCTTTGACAATAATTTCTAATTTTATTGATTTCTCCTACATAACAGAAATTGGGTTTGGCATAAGGAAAATAGCGTGACACAAAAGTTTTTGAAAAATGCCAGAGCCTCAGGAAATGAAACTTGAGCACTTCTGTTGACTTGGTTCTTTCTCAGTGGACTGTATGTCCTCACTAGGGCGGTGACCACGTGTGTTTTATTCATCACCTTATCCCCAGCTTCTAGCACAACACCTGGCAGGTAGTAGCTGCTCCATCAGTGCGTGCTGGCTGAGGAAGTAATGAAATCCTGGTCTCTGAAAGAGTTACATAGAAGTTAGGACAACCTAATGGAAATAGTATTGAAACAGTCCTGGGCTAGGCAGCTGATGAGGTCAGATGATGCTTATGGTGTTGTCCTATTTGATTCTAGAATTCCTTATTCTACAGTAAATTTTTAAAAAAACCTCACCATTTAAATAGGTTTAAAAAATGACCATGATAATATAATCAGTTACACTTACTGGCTCAGCATCGCATATACACAGACTGTTAACTGAAGGTTCATCTCAGCCTGGACTGGAGCTAAGGAGTGGGAGCATGGAGGCACGCCTGACAGCTGATATTTTGCAAGTGCTCGTCTGGAACCAGCATTGCCTTAACAATGTTCACAAAGGCAGTCATTCTCAAAGGTCCCTGGGAGTTGAACTGTCCATAATTTTCAAGACCCTTGCTCTTATATATATATATTCCATATGTTTATTTTGATCATATGATCTGTGTTTTTTCTTGAGTTAGAATTATTATTTAGCCCATGATCATGTAAAAAGCATTACATTATTGCCGGGGTTTAAACACCTTGCCTTGTATTTCAAACCATAGCAATTTCTGGACATGGTATGATTTCAGTATGTTTGTGGATGTATTTGCTGAATTTTGTATTTCTTGTTCTTTTCCCCTCTCCTACAGCTGGTCTTGGAAGAACGGGGACCTTGATAGCCTGTTATGTCATGAAGCACTACAGGTTTACACATGCAGAAATAATTGCTTGGATCAGAATCTGCCGGCCCGGCTCTATTATAGGACCCCAGCAACACTTCCTGGAAGAGTAAGTATATTGTCTCCATTATTACATGGTGTCCTTGTTCTTGATTATTTCTGCCTCTTGTTGCCCAGTTGTGGACCCTGTCAAGCCCGTGGCTGTGAAGTGGCTGCATTGTTAGAGAAGGCTGAGCCTTAGTCTAATGGAACATTGTTGATTTGACAGCTAATGCATTCTAACTTTGTACCTTTTATATCTCTTAGATCAAGTGAGAGTGAGAAGAAAATCACAGAGCTAGCTCTGCCTACCTCTTTTCTGTCATTTTTTATGTGTGATCTGGCTACAGTGCAATTTTCTTATATCATCCCACTTGGCACTTTTCATTCTTTTGTTTGCACGTCTAAAAGCAGAATGAGAAAAAAAACACGACTAAGGTCAGTCAGTGATTTCAGCGACATTACTGCTCCCCTGACAACTGACTACACTGTTCATGTAGCTGCAACTTATGAGTAACCAAGGAGGAAAGGAAGAGAACTGGGATTTAGTCCTGGCTGTACCACTAACTAGCTTTATGACCATCATTTAGAAGAATACTTATAAATTTCTCCTTTCATTTGTTCACTCATTCATTAACTATTTGTCAAACCCCAGCCTGCAAGGAGAAGTTTAACCTGTATGGGTACACCCCTTTCTAGTTTCCCTTTACAATTTCAGAAATTACTGTTAATTTACCCATTAATAAAATGAGATAAAATTAGCATGAGCTAATTTAGGTCCAACTCTAATATATTATCAATTCATGTCTTATACTGAAATTTCATTTTTCTTTTTCTAGGATGGATTTATTTGCAATAGCATTCTTTTTTAGATAATTTCTTTCCCATTTAAATCATTTTGTGTTGCTGAAAAACAAATGATCATGAATTGCATAGAAATATGCTGTAAGTAAGCTACAAGCATTCAAATGGTTAAAAGAATTTGAGCTGGCTGAGGAGTTACCTAAGTTGCCAATCCCAGAGGGAATAAGTGACAGGAAAATAAATGCTGAAACATGTGCAGTTATACCTTAGACTAAAAGAACGAGGTGGAAGTGTAATGAAGACACAGGGGAAAAATACTCAAAAATAGGACCATTAAGAAGACAATTTCTAGGTTGAATATCGTGTGAGATATTAATACAAATAAAAGAATCGTATTCTTTTAGAGTTTTCTTTTTGTCAGATTCCCTGCCCGTGATTTCCACTATTTTGCCTTATGTGTGCCTATAGCAGGGGACTTGGTGCTATATATCTGCCAGGGGCTTGTACTAATTACTTACTAAAGTTGAATAAATGGCCTTACAGTTAGAATACAAGAGACATTCCTAAACCAGGGTCTTTAGGCCATCTTAAAATCATCGTTTGGGAAAAAAAAAAAATCATCGTTTGGAAGACACAGTTGAGTGCGTTAGTGACATTCACTTACTCAGCAGACACCTGTTAGGTGCACACTCTCACTAGGCAGTGCTCCTGATTCTGAGGATGCAGCAGTGAAGGCGACAGGCGAGGTCCCTTCCTCCCGGGGTGCTGGTGTTTCTCGTGGAAGGAGCGCACAATATACAAGTTTTAAGTTTGGTTTCCAAGTGGCTCAGTGGTAAAGAATCTGCCTGCCAATGCAGGAGACTCGAGTTTGATCTCTGGGTCGGGAAGATCCCCTGGAGGAGGAAATGGCAACCCACTCCAGTATTCTTGCCTGGAAGATCCCATGGACAGAGGAGCCTGGCAGGCTACAGTCCACAGGGTCGCAAAGAGTCAGACACAGCTTGGTGACTAAACAACAACAATGTGAGCTGCATCTATTTTTTGAATGTAGAGCAGGATGGTCATGATGTGCTATTATTTGTTCCTATGACTGGATCTGATATGCCAGTGTTTATTAGCATATTAAGATTTCTGTGGCTGTACTTATGAAGGACAATTGGTGTGTGATTTTCTTTTCTGTGTAATAATACTTTGCTTAAGTTTTGGTATCGGGGTTGTGCTTTCTTTGTAAAACAAGTTGTGAAGCACTTCCTTCCTTCTCTGTTTTATACAAAGAATCTATGTATAAAATAATATTATTAGATTTGAGGGGGTGGGATGGAAATGAGAGGGTCATTGGGAAATAAGGGCCTGCTTGATATTGGATGGTCTGGAAGGGTTGATCGTAAACCAGGATGTGAGCCGTGATGGGTTTGGTTCTGAAAAGCTTTTCGAGCTGGATGGGTCATCAGTAGAGGCCTGAGTGTATGAGCCGTCTGATGACTTTCTGCCCAGCAGTCTATAGGGTCTGGTGGCCAAGGGAATGAGGAAGGTTCTCTACTGGGCTGCTTGCTTAGGTGGGTAGGAGGGGAGCATGAGGTACTTGGGTAATCTCTGCTGCTCTGCAGGGCAGGGTTGTGGTCCCCTGGGGAAGGGGAGGTGCTGGGCCCCAGGGAGCCTGGGGGGTTAGTTGGCCAGACACTTGTGTTCAGTGCATCCCCTGACTGTTTCTAACATCCTGCCGGGAAAGCTTATTTAACATACCTTTCTCCAGGCATTCTGTACACAACCTCAGGCCTTTTCCTAAGCTACATTTGATGGCAGTATCAGTTTTTCTCTTACCTTTCTCATGTTGCTTGTATTAGTTGATAAAATTTACTTCCTCTATCATGTATAAATCATTAGAAGTGAGGGAAAGAGTTCGTTTATGGTTCTACTTTCTTTTAACAAGTTTCTCTACGTTCCTAATGATGGAAGTTTAAAATAATTTTCCATTCTGAACATGACTGTTATAATTTTCTGTTGATTTTAAGTTTTTTTCCAGTGGCTTTTAACATATCTGTCCATGTCATCCTTGACCCAGTTTACAGAGGTCCCTCCTTTCTTCCCTCATTTCCTTTATTCCTTTCTTCCTGCAACAACTGTTGATAATTGTTGAAAGCCAGTGTTTGGCAGTGTTCTTTGCACTTGGGATGTTGCAGTGAAAGAGTAATTTCTGACATATGGAGATGGAAGAAAAAGAATGAGAGGGAGGGGAGGAAGAAGAAGGCGGTGGTAGGGGCAGGGGGAAGTTGATTGGTTGTGTGGTTAATAAACAAATGTATCAATTATATGGGCTTTCCAGGTGGTGCTAGTGGTAAAGAATCTACCTGCCAATGCAGGAGATGCAGGAGACCCAGGTTCCATCCCTGGGTGGGGCATGGCAACCTCCATCCTGGAGGAGGGCATGGCAACCCACTCCAGTATTCTTGCCTGTGAAATTCCGTGGGTAGAGGAGCCTGGCAGGCTACAGTCCATGGGGCCACAAAGGGTCAGACACAACTGAGCGATTATAGTTTCTCTGACCATGATCGGTGTGATACAGAAAAATGAAGCACAGAAGAATAGCCAAAAGCAGAGAAGGCAGTTTTAAATAATGTGGTAGTGGTGGGATGCATTGAAGGCTTTTGAGCAAATGCCTCAAAGAGTAAATGGTGGATGCTCTCGAGAAGAGGGTTTCCCTCCAAGGGAACAGCTGCTGAGGCTCTGAGCTGGACTGTTCCACAGGCCACCATGGCTTATGGGGCAAGGAGGAAGAGGTCAGAATACACATTCTGCTAGGCCTTTGTAGGAGTCTGACTTTTCTTTGGGTGAGATGAAAAGTCATCAGAGGGGAACCTCCCTGGTAAAGAATTGGGCTTGCGAAGCAGGGGATGCAGGTTTGATCCCTGGTTGGAAAACTACATGCAGCAGAGCGACTAAGCCCACACACCTCAAGCTAAGACTTGACACAAACAAGTAAATACTAAAAAAAAAAAAATCACCACCCTTAACCACTGTATTAAAAAAAAAGCAGAGGATTTTGAGCAGAGGAGTGATGCAATCTGACTACAACACGCACACAAACATACGGATACTTTTTTAATTAACAGTTTTACTTTGGGATAATTGTACATTAACATGCAGTTGTAAAAAATGACAGAAAACTCTTGTGTACCTTTTACCCATTTTCTCCTAGTACTACCATTTTGCAAAGCTCTAATATATCACAATGAGAATATTGACGTTGATACAGTTAAGATATATAGTTAACATTTCCATCCCTGCAAGAATCCCTCATGTTGCCTTTTTATAGCTACTCTCCCTTTCTTCCTGCCCACATCCCCTCCTTGACTCCTGACAACTGCCAATCTGTTCTTCCTTTATATGTTTTGTCATCTCAAGAATGTTATATATATGGAATCATAGAGCATGTAACCTTTTGGGCTTGGTGTTTTTTGCTCAGTATGATTCTCTGGAGATTCCTCCAGGTTGTTGCATGTATCAATAATTGTTCTTTTTAGTGGCTGAGAAGCATTCCAAGGAAGGAATGTACTATTGTTTGTTAACCACTTACCTGTTGAAGGACAGCTGAACTGTTTCCAGTTTTTGGCTATTATGAATAAAGATGCTGTAAATTTTCATGTACAGTTTTGTTCAAATGTAAGTTTTCATTTCTCCTGGCTAAGTGCCCAAGAGTGCAGTTACTGGACTGTATGGTACCTGTTTACTTTTATAAGAAACTTGTCAAACTGTTTTCCAGTTTGGCTGTATCATTTTGTATTTTCACCAGCAGTGTTTGAATGAATGAATTTCTTTTCATATTTTCGAGCATTTTCTTTTAGCCGTTCTGCTAGCTGTGTAATAATTTATCATTTCTCAGTTTGCATTAAAATTGTAATCATCAGTAATAATGAACAACTTTCCATGTACTTATTTGCCATCTTTATAATGTTTTGGCAAAGCATTTGTTCAGATCTACCTATTCTTTATTTGTTTTCTTATTGTTGAGTTTTGATAATTCTTTAATGTTCTAGGTACTAGTCCTTTGTCTTACAAATGGTTTACAGATATTTTCTCTCAGTCTGTAACTTGTCTTTCATCTTCTAAATAGGATCTTTCACAGAGTAAAAGTTAAATTTTGATGAAGTCCAATTTATCAGTTTTCCTTTTTTTAGCTCATGCTATTAGTACCAAATCTAGGATCTCTTTGATTAGTCACAGGTCCCCTTAAGTTTGTGACTCATTTTGAGTTAATTTTTGTGTAAGCTGTGAGACTTAGGTCAAGGTTCATTGTTTTTTTTGTTTTTTTTTTTTTGCCCATGGATTTCCAGTTGTTCTGGTACCATTTGTTGCAAAGGTTCCTTTTTCTCCATTAAATTGCTTTTACATCTCTGTTAAAAATTTGTTGTTGTTCAGTCGTAAGTCATGTCCGAATCTTTGCGATCCCATGACTGCAGCACACCAGGCTTCCCTGTCCTTCACCATCTCCTGGAGCATGTGCAAACTCATGTCCATTGAGTTGGTGATGCCATCCAGCCACTTCATCCTCTGTCACCCGCTTTTCTCCTCCTGCCCTCAATCTTTTCCAGCATCAGGATCTTCAAAAATTAGATAGGCATATTTGTATAGATCTGTTTCTCTGTTCTTTATTCTGTTCCACTGATATATGTGTCTATTCTTCCTCCACTACTACACTCTGTTGATACTGTACTTATGTAGAGACCCTTAACAGAAGAATGATTCCTCCCATTGTTCCTTCTTTAACAAAACTGTCTTAGCAATGCCAGTTCCTTTTCTTTTCCATATAAATTTTAGAATAATCTTGACCCTACCTATAAAAAAAATCATGTTGCAATTTTGATACAAATGTGTTAAATCTCTATATCAGTTTTGGGAGAATTGACATCTTTACTGTTGTTGAGTCTTTCAATCCATAAACCCAGTGTGTATTTATTTCTTCACTTATTACTTCATTTATTTCTATCTTCTTTGATTTCTTTCACCAGTATTGTTTAGCTTTCATCATATAAGTCCTATTTTGTTAGATTTACGCCTAAGTATTTAATTTTTTAAGTGATTATCAGTGATACCTTTTCTCATTTCAGATTCCATGTAATAATTGTTCATATGTAGAAGTACAGTTCATTTTCTATCTATATTTATTTTGTATCCTGAAATTTAAGAGAGAGAGAAGGAGAATACGTATGTGAATTCTTGGGGATTTTTTGCATAGACAAGTGTGTCATCTGCAAATAGGGAGAATTTTGTTTCCTTTCCAATCTCTCTGTCTTTTACTGCTTTTTCTTCCCTTGGTGCACCAGCTAGAAGTTGAATAATTGTGGTGAATGCAGACATCCTTCCCTTGCTCCCAGTCTTGATGGGGGAAACATTTAGGCATTCGTGATGAAATATTAATTGGAGGTTTATCAAGTTGAGGAAGTTCCTCTTTATTTCTATATTTCTGAGAGTTCTTATTATGAGTGAGTGTTGAATTTTGTCAAATGCTTTTTCTGCATTGATTGATAGGATCATGTGACTTTCTTCTTTAGCCTGTTAATATGGTGAATTATTTGTTTTTCTTGTTGTTGAATCATTTTTTTGTTGAACCTTTTTTTTTTTTTTTTAATATTGAATGAGCCTTGCATCTCTGGAATAAACCCCATTTGATCTTATAAGTGGAAACTTTGCAAATGTGATCAGGTAAAGGATCTCGAGGTGAAGAGATTATTCTGGATTATTCTGGTAGGTTGAGTGTAATCACAGGGACACAGGAGGAGTTGGACAAGAAGGTGGTGTGAGGATGGAAACAGAGATTAGATTGAAGCTGGAGGAAGGGACCATACACCAAGGAGTATGGGCAGCTACTGACGGCTGAAAAAGACAAGGAAACAGATTCTCCCTTCATAGATTCTAGAATGAACCAGCCCTGCCAACAATTTGACTTTGGCTCAGGTGGCACAGTGGTAAAGAATCCATCTGCCTGCCAGTGCAGGAGACAAAAGAGCTGAGGGTTTGATCCCTGGATCCGGAAGATCCCCTGGAGGAGGAAATGGCATGCACTCCATTATTCTTGCCTGGAGAATCCCATGGACGGAGGATGCTGTAGCCCATGGGGTCTCAAGGAGTTGGACATGACTGAGTATACCCATGCACATACACAGTGAAACTGATGATAGACTCCTGACATCCAGAACTGTGTGAAAGTAAACATGTTCTTCTGAGCCACTGAGCTGTGGTTATTTGTCAGAGCAGCTTTGTGCAGACAAGAAACTAATCCATCTGTGCACATTGTGTAAATTTGTGTAGATAGTAAATATGTGCAGTAAGGTACATAGATCCTAATGTGCACTCGTGTATTCCAGACTTCTCTTATTCATCATATTTCAGCTTTGGAGTATTTGATGTTGTTGAGCCCCATGATTGACATGTTATTTCAGGAAGATTGGGCTGCAGCAATGTATAAGATGAATTTAATGGAGGGAGATTAGAGTCAGAGAGAATAAAAAGGAGACTGCTAAAATCCAGCAGATGGGGACTTGTCGAAGGGGCTACAAGTTAGACTGAAGAGTTAGAGATGGGCACCAGAGCCTTTCAAGGAGATAAATCTCGAACTTTGAGGACTGACTAATGATATGAGAGATGAAGAGCTTTGAAGTCTGACTAATGGTATGAGAAATGAAGAGCGTGATGTCAATGATGACGCAAAAGCATGAATAAGTAACACATTCATTAAGGAAGAAAGAAGAGGATTAAAAAGTTTTCTGATAGGTTTTCGACTGTCAAAAATGACTGAACAAGTTAGAGGGATTGTATTCTTTCAGAAGTGAAAATTCCAATCAGTGCTTTTTAGGTAATGTTAATTCTAAATCTGTGACTTTATGAAAGCTGTTTTTCACATTCTTCTAGTCCTTGTACACCAAAATATGTCCAGGTGTTGGTTTCTATGCCGTTAAGGAACCTTCCTTTCATGTCACCGATGGTAAGAAAGATGTTTATTAGCATCCTTGTAGGCTGGTGAATTTATGTACTGGCAGATCAAGACATCTTTTTTGTTGTGGTCTGAAATTTTATATTTAAATTTTTCTAGGATATAAGTAAAGCTATTTGCAAAACAACCATCAAGTGTTTTTCTTCTACTAAAAGCTCATGTTCTTAAGCTAAAAATACTATTCTGCACCCAAAATATGTCTTCTACCAGATATCCTCAAAGTTCTTAAAATGCTGCACAAACATGACTCTTATTACTGTGCTAAGTCTAAACTCATCCTTCTCAGAGAGAACCTGTAGAATATAGATAGTATATAGATGGAATCAGGCTGCTTTTATGATTTAATGTTTGAATCTTTGCTGTCTGGTAGTCTGCTGACTTCTTTAATGGTCGTGATCCATTAAAACGTTCTTTCATTAGAAGGGGTCCTTGCAGGACAGGCATGCAATTCCCGTGGGGACTTTTAGCTCACAGAGATCTTTTACTTGTGGGTACTCATGTGATGTGGAGGAGGAAATGGCAACCCACTCCAGTATTCTCGCCTGAAGAATTCCATGGACAGAGGAGCCTGGCAGGCTACAGTCCACAGGGTCGCACAGAGTCAGACAAGACTGAAGCGACTTAGCATACGCGCATGCACCCATATGATGTATTGTTGTTTTTATGTTGTAATTTCCTCCCGAGACAGTAAGAATGCAGAGCTTAAATCTGGACCCTATCTTTGCACAGTAGAGCTTCCACTTTGAATGAAGTTATCTTTAAGGAATCAGTGTTGTGGTTGAACTTTTTTAGTCTTAGATCCATAAATCAGAATTTGACCTATTCCGTTTTATCATAGATACTGGGCTTCCCTGGTAGTACTAGTGGTAAATAACCTGCCTGCCAATACAGGAGACATAAGAGATGCAAGTTCAATCCCTGGGTCAGGAAGTTCCTCTGGAGGAGGGAATGGCAACCTAGTATTCTTGCCTGGAGAATCCCATGGACAGAGAAGCCTGGTGGACTACAGTTCATAGGGTTGCAAAGAATCAGACATGACTGAAATGACTGAGCACATCATAGATATTTTCATTAACTTCCAGTAAAGTTGGGTATTTTTTCACATTGTGATTTAGTTATAAGCCTTCAGTTGTCTGCAGTACTTCTCAGATACTAAGGTCTCCAACATTCATTTGGGGATCTTGGGAAATGCGGTTTCTGGTTCAGGATATTTGGGGTGGGACTTGAGATTCTATCTTTCTAACAAGCTCTCAGGGAATGCGATGCTGCTGGTCAACCAGCCACATTGTATAACAAGGGTTTGTGGCTCATTTTTACTTGTAGCTTATGCAATATTTAGTTTGGTGTTTATGGCATTTGGTGAGTTTCACAACTGGATTGAGCCACTGAATTTCACAACTGGATTGAGCAACAAAAGAAATGAATAGTTCAACCATTGTTTTTCATTTCAGGAAATTACCAAAAATAAGATGAAGAAAACCTATCCAGAAAAATGGAAAAATGCTTTAAAATGTCTAGCAATAACAGCTTGAATTTTAAATTATAATTTATTTATAGTATTTTTTAAAGATACATGGACTAGCTCCAGTAATATGGATTAAATTTTTTATTAATTTCTTTTGAAGATTTGAGAACTTATCTTTCCTAAAATACAGAACTTAAAATCTGAAATATTGTGAACAAAAGAATTTAAAATAATAATAGGAAATAATGTGATTTGTTTATTAAAATAACAAGCACATTGCATAGACTTGAGTTTGTACTATTTATTTGACAGTCACATTTTTTGCAGTAACACTTGATTATGTTGCTTTTCAATATTTACTGCTATATCACTTGATCTATTTATTGGCTCTGAGCTGGCATTGTATCTACTGGATAACAAAAGTAAAATTCTAACACGGATCTAAGTAAAAAGGATAAGGGCTTCCCAGGTGGCCATTGCAGGAGATACAAGAGACATGGGTTTGATCTCTGGGTCAGGAAGATCCCCTGGAGTAGGAAATGGCAGTCTACTCCAGTGTTCTTATCTAGAAAATTCCATGGACAGAGGAGCCTGGTGGGCTACAGTCCATGGGGTCTCGAAGAGTCAGACATGACTGAGAGATTGAGCACGTACATACACACACACACACACATACACAAAGGATAAGGTTAAAAACGAATTTTTGGCAATGGTGGCATTAGAAATTTGTCTTGAAATACTCCTGTCAGTTACTGAAGATAGAAGATGGAATGATTTTTGTTTTGTCTCCTGTGTAAAAGAGTTAAAGTTGGGGAAAAAATGTAAACCATAAAACATTAAGTTTACCTACAAAGTTTGTATTTTGATATGTTACCAGCGATCTAGTTCCTAATTGTGAGGTTCTATCCCTAAATGTGAATTAGCTAGTGAATTGAATCTTTTTGGGGATTCCCTAAGTCATTTTCCCCCTCTCCTTTTGTATTTCAGAAGTAAGAACTTTCCCCATTCCCTCATAAATTCTTCCTAAACCCTATTAAATCTTCCCTTCATACAAGATAAGAGTAGAACTTCTTGATTACCTATCTCGTTCCCACCTACTGAGTCTTGGGTACTGCTCTCTAGTCTGTCTTCCTTTGATATCAAGTTAGCCCGTTTCATTAGCCCAGTTCTCTAAACCAGGAACTGCTTGTTACCATAATAACAGAGCAGTTAGTGGAGTAGGCACAGGGAAGGCTGGGGCTCAAGTCACAGCTGGAGGAGGCCCAAGTCGAGCTAGAGAGTTGGTTGAGTTTCTATATGAAATGACTAAATGGTGGCTTTGGATGGACACTGAGGTCAGGGCTAGGTCATACTAGGGAAATATGTGTTGAGGATGGAAGAAGTGATAAAGAGGAAGAGTTATGGTGTGGAGATGGGGTTAAGTTGCAGTCAGGGAAGTTTGGGAGAAGAGGTCAGCTACAAACAGAAGTTGCACAACAATGGCTGCCACTGTGCTCTGAATTCAAAACCAGAAGTATCTACAAGGCAACTGAAAGCAGATTTTTTTCCTTAAAGACTTGTGAAGGTTTTATGTCATAATTAACTATGAATTGGCTTGTAATAAGTCTGAATTAATTCTTTTTCTTATGTCCCAAGCTTGGCTGGCCCAAACCTGAATAACCCAGGGCCAAGACGTGGCCAAAACTAATGACCCCAGTGCTGGCTACTTTTCCCAAGACTGTTCAAAGACACTTCAAAGCACAAGTTCTTTTTTAGCAGAGGGTCAATTATATCATGCTCTCTCAGAAAATGCACTATTTTACTGGAGGATTTACTTTGAGTTGTTACATTAGCTTCTTAGGATTTGATTTTTAAATGCTAACTACTTAAAAATACATGTTTTACTTCTTCTATTTGAGATGAGGCTTTTAAGGAGTAATAGATACCACAATAAAAGCTAGCGTGGTTTCCACTGTCAGTATAAAAGGTATTTGCGTGAAGTGCTGCTTTTTCTTAAGGAGCACTTGAGTATCGCATCGCTTAGCAACACACAAATCCGCTTTGACACCTTATTCATCTGTATTTTCAAGTTCAGATCAAGTCTTTCCACTGATGGTACAGATTGAGTCTTTTAAACTGAGCAAGTGAAAGGTGTCACTTTGTCATTTTCATCTTTAAGTTGGCAGCAGCAGCAGAGTTTTCACTTTATAACACTTCAGAATTAGAATTTTTTTCAATTTATCCCCTTGGGCCTTCCAGCTTCTTGCCTTCCTTCCTGTCTCTGTGTTTTTTTTTTACCCCAAGACCTTCTCAGGGCCTTCCCTTCAGTTTTGAGATCTAATGTGAATTTCTTAGTAAGGCGTGCAGAGCCCATTGTGAGCTGGTTCTCACCTCCCCTCCTCTCCTGTGAAGGAGGGGGCCTTCAGTCAAGTCAAACAACCCAGTTTTCCGTACGTACAGTCTTCTTTGCTATCATTGTTTCTTCAAGCCCATGTGGTTTTCTTTCCCAGGGGATACTCTTGCTAGCTAAGCCCTGCTCATCGTTCTAGATGCTTCTGGGTTCTCAGATAACTTGTGTCTGAGTCTTTCAGTTTGAGGCAGGGGCCCCTTCCCCTAGGCTCCTAAGCACATCGTGGTCATGGGGCTTTACCATGGGATTTCAGTTGTTTACTTTTCACATACTAAACTGGAAGTTTCTTGAGGGACAGGAATTCTGTCTTATCTGTATATTTCTATCCTTTCTGTGCATTTCATGTAGCTGATTTTTTCATTATCTGTGACAGGGCTAAGTCTTCTCTCCCTGTGAAGAAGCAGTTCTTTATTACTGGGGTTTTGACCAGAGGCCCAAGACCTCTACTATTTATGAATTTATTTTTTGAAGGATTTGTACAGTGCCAAGGACTTTGCTTTTGTTTACTGCTATTGGAAGGACATAATATTCAAGCATCATATAAAAGGTTATGCCGGATGTTAGTAGTAAGTGAGAAAAGTTTGGAGGAGTGAAAAATTAAAGCAAGAATTTTTGAAAATGCAAAGTATCAGGAAGGCTATTGTATGATTTTTTTTTTTTATTGTATGATTTTATGAAAATTTCCACAAAGGAAGAAAAAGTTAAGAGTTTGTTTTGAATACATATTTTTACAGCTGGTATAGAAGAATTAAATATGATTCAGTGGTTATGCCAGCCTCATCAGTTATGTATCCTAAGTTTAGGAAATAATCCTCGAAAGTTTGCTTCCAAGAAGCAAAAAAAAAAAAAAAATTTCCCATGGTAGAAGGTAGATATTGCCATACTCCCTAGCGAATTGATGTGTATAGATTCCTGGAAATTAAATTTTATTCATATATTTAAAAATTCACCAGATTTTTATTTTAAAATTTAATCTAGTTAGACACATGGTTTAACCTAGTTTTGATTTTAAAACAATATTAGGAATGATAAGTTACTATTATATATGGACAACATATTTTATATCTATACTAGCTAAGTATATCTAAATACTTACATCCATAAAGGCTGTCTCAGAAATTATATCTAAAGGCATTTTTTTCTCTCTTTTGCTTTATTTGAAAAATATTAAAAAGTGAACAAAAGGTAACAGAAAAATAAAACTTATTCTTTGAAAGTAGGGTGAAAAAGTGGAAGTGAGTCGCTCAGTCGTGTCTGACTCTTTGCAACTCCATGGACTATACAATCCTTGGAATTCTCCAGGCTAGAATACTGGAGTGGGTAGCCTTTCCCTTCTCCAGGGGATCTTCCCAACCCAGGGATCAAACCCAGGTTTCCCACATTGCAGGCGGATTCTTTACCAGTTGAGCCACAGGGGAAGACCAAGAATATTGGAATGGGTAGCCTATCCCTTCTCCAGTGAATCTTCCTGACCCAGGAATCAAACCAGGGTCTCCTGCATTGCAGGGGGATTCTTAACCAACTGCGCTATCAGGGAAGCCTTGAAAGTAGGGTGGGATATTATATTTAAATAAAGAATGCCCCCCCTCAACCGTTCAGTTGCACCCTATGCTGTTAAAATTTTGGCATTTCTTCTTCCCCTGACTTCTAAAGGTGCTCTTGTTAAGACAGTGTAGTAATGTACTGCTTGCTGTCTTTTCTGGTAACAACGTTAGGGGTTCCTTTTCAAACTTACTCTATCTTTGTTCTGCTTTGATCTATATTTTTATTTATTTTCAAATCTTTCTTTTTTAAACAAAGGCAAACAGCACACTGTTTTTTAAAAAAAGTCAAAAAGTATAGACATTATGAAGTGGAAAGCAAAGTTTCTTTTGTTACCATTCTTGAGGGTAACTCATTAATATTTTGGCATATAATCTTCCAAATAACTGTGAACTGTGAATTGTAACATTTTTCGCTTTTTTCCCCCCAAAAGACAGGATCACACTTTCCACACTCTGTCACTCAATTTTTCATTCACTAATGTCTTGTTTCATGACCACTCTCCCCTGTCACCACATGTAGGGCCATCCCAGGCTTTTTTGACTGTATAATATTTCACAGAATAGCTTTACTATAATTTAATAAACCTGTTGTCCACTATATGCCTCTATTATTTTACTCTTACAAATAATATTGTATCAAGCATGTTTATATCTTGTACACAAGTGAATATTTCAGTAGTATGATGCCTAGGTATGGATTTGCTTGGTTGGAGAGGTTACATATGTAAATTTTGCTGTAATTTAAAGGTTAACTTCTTCTTCAAGATTCTCAACAATTTTTAACCATAAACACTAACATTCTGATTTGGGAATAAACTTTGTTTAGAAGGAAAGATGGATTCCTTCGCTGAAGGCCCAATGAGACAGGACATTTCAGGGAGGGTTGTTTTCCTTTCATATTTTAACCTGAATTTCCTGTGATATGTGGAACCTTTGAGAGAAAGTATTACTGGGTTTTCCTGTTGCCTCAAGAAAGAACTCTGTATTCTTATTGGTGACATCTCCTTGATAATGTTATTATTTCTTTGCTTGTTGGTATTCCTTATGATGAACTATAATGTTTTTAGTTGAATTCTAATCTGTACAGTATGATATAGTATGGAACTATGGGGGTGTATGAAGGTGACCCCATCAATAAAAATAGTAGCCCAAAATTGTCATTTTGCTTACACATTTTAAATTATTTTCTTATAGCCTTGAAAATAGTTGTAAATATGCCCTGTTTGAATAAAGGGAAGCTTGTAGATGAATGTCAACTGCATTTTCTTTTTCCCAAAAGATAATCAATTTGAGGCTATAAACCTTATTTTTAGATCATAAGAGTGGGTTTGTAGTTATGTGTTCATGCCTTTTTATGATACCACGTACAATTAGGTGTGTGGTTAGTACTTTTTTAAGGTGATATCTCCATCTAACTTAAGTTCATTCACCTATGTCTTTGAGTCCATTTCACTCCAGCTATTTTCACAGATGTATCAAATTGCTATTTTAGAAATATATTACAGATTTCAAATTAATATTTAAAAGAGAAATTAGCTCTGTCTTTATTATTGTGGAAGTTGTTCTAAGCATCTAAGACCCTTAAAAGTCAACCCATGTAGGGCTGTACAGACATATATTGAAAGAAGGGTGTTTGTGTTTAATATAGAACTTTAATTTATTTTGTCATTCAGAAAGTGACTTTATTTTCTTTATTCCAAGACTTCATAATCTTTCTAGTCTGATTTGCAAATATCTATCTGCTATATCTTTTTGTCTATGAGATGTCATATTTCTGAAGAGATGATAGTCATTTATTTTAAAAATTATTATTTTTTTCTCCTTTTTACAGGAAACAGGCATCACTATGGGTCCAAGGAGACATTTTCCGATCCAAACTGAAAAATAGACCATCCAGTGAAGGAAATATTAATAAAATTCTTTCTAGCTTGGATGATATGTCTATTGGTGGAAACTTATCTAAAATACAAAACATGGAGAGATTTGGAGAGGTGAGTTTTTTTCTAGGAAGATTTTCCTATCTCCTTAAGACTGACATTCTGCATTTCTTCATTTTTCAATTGAACACACATAACATAGCCATATCTCTTCTCTAAATGATGACAGTACTAAATTTTTAGGTGTGGAGGCACTACCTATAAAGCAAGAATAAAAGCGAAGAAAGCAATTATCCTTACAAGAAAAAAAGCTGTAATTTAAGGAGTACAGTTATAAAGGAGTCTACTCTGGTTTGGAAACTACTTGCTAAAGCAAAATTGAAAAGCAGACTTTCTATTTGCAAATGGAAATAGATATTAATCAGAAAAATCTTAATGTGATAATTGGATAGTACATACCACAAATGATACATTGCAACCTCAAATACATGATTTCTAAAGTTAAGTCCAGAGTTGAAAGCATAACCAGGGGCAACTTTTTTTTTTTTTGAGACTCCAATAGAAGCAAATCACTTTAAACAGTTGACATACATAGTTTGATTCAATCAGTATAACTAGAGATTAGGTGAGTTAGGCAACATTATCTCTATGTTATAATAAGGAAACTGAATATTAGAGAAATTCTAATCTCAGTGTTAAAAACATAATTCGATCCAGGTCTATCTGATTTTAAATCTATTTTTTTCTATTATACCTCCTACCTCTGAATAAAAATGGTAGTGATTTACTAAGAATTAGGCTCATGGGCATTCTTGGAACTAAAAACAACCTGGAAATAATTTGTTCTAATTTCTTACCTTGTGTGGATCAGAAACCTGAGTTGCATAAAATTCCATACTTGCTCAAGGTTATAGAGTTTTTAAGTAGTGGGACCACCTTCAGAGCAGGTAGTCTAGCTGCTAGTTTAGCTTTTTCTACCACAATATGACTATGGGCTTCCCAGATGGCTCAGTGATAAAGAATCCACCTGCCCATGTAGGAGATGCGGGTTGGACCCCTGAGTCGGGAAGATCCCCTGGAGGAGGAAATGGCAACCCACTCCAGTACTCTTGCCTATAAAATTCCATGGACAGAGAAGCCTGGTGGGCTACCATCCATGGGGTCACAAAAAATCAGGCATAGCAGAGTGAGTATGTGCACATGCATCACAGTATTGACTAAGGCGAAGGTAAGCACCTGGTTTATATTTATTTTTATGTCCCTAAAGACACAGGAAAGCAATTAAAATGTTTAAGCAGCAAATGCAGATGTGCATTCTATTAGGCAGTGACAGGGGCCTCGACCAGGCTTAGCCCTCGAGGATGGAAAGAATGTATCATAGCTGTGTTAGGTCAGCAGTTGGCAACCCAAACAGTTTTGTTTTTTTCAAGAATCTGTTTGATTCAGGAAATCAAGCAGATTTCCTTTCACCAGGAAAGATAATGAGAGTGTTTGGAGATAGGGAGAGTGTTTTCTTCAAGAGGAAGGATGGAGACTGCTGCAGGAACTGAGTTTTCAACCCTGTGGTCTGTTCTCCAGGACAGTCACCAATGAAGTGGCTGAGTTTAGTGGTTTGACCAGGCGTAAATCTTTTTAGCCAAGGTCGCGTTGACATTCAGAGCCTTTGGAGACCTTTTCTTGTCTTTGTGTTATAGTTTGACCTTTTCAAAGCAAACAGAAAGGATATGGATGGTCATTTTAGTGAGATAATATAGCTAAACAAGAACACTCTGTTGTTCTGGTCAGCATTTCATCTTCAAGTTGAGTTTAAGTAAATAAGACTTTTGAGTTATGACTTCTGAAGAGGCACATGTGAAACCTGTCCGTCTATCTAAGAAATACATTTATCTTGCAGAAACATAATGCTTTTACTATTATAATCTGTATTAAATTGACATCTGATAGTTAGAACATTTGTTCTCATAGTTTTTTGGAACCCAGTTTGTTGAACTTGAGATCAGTGAACATTGATTTATCACTGAAAGGGTGATGAATGCAATATGATTGAAATTTAAAATATCAGTTTTAAATATGAACATATATTCAGATGTTGGTTGTTTTACCTCCTTCTTTTCAACACCCCTCAAATTAATTACTTTAGTTCTCATTCAGAAGTGCTATTATTTTTGAAATTAGAGGACAGAAATGAAAGGGTTCAGAAATACTAGGGAATGATGGTATGGTTAAGATTGTAGGCATGACATATCTATGGGTTTATAGTTAGCTGACCACTTTATAGTTAGCTGATGCTTTGTGTAAACACCTCTTATGATTCTCAATCTCTTTATTGCCATGCTTATCTGGTGCTGTCTCCATGAATGTGGGGAGTTAGTTTACTCAAGTGAGTGTATATGAGTTAGTGGTTTCTTTATCATTCTTGTAATTGGGAAAATACTTTAAGAATGCTGCAGAAG
Organism: Cervus canadensis; assembly: GCF_019320065.1. Taxonomy (NCBI): domain Eukaryota; kingdom Metazoa; phylum Chordata; class Mammalia; order Artiodactyla; family Cervidae; genus Cervus; species Cervus canadensis. Next base: position 41,025,694 of record NC_057387.1, on the reverse strand, counting down.
TTTTTATAACATGTTTCAAGTTCGATACCAACATTCAGGATAGAAGCCTGTGGAAACCCTGGGTGTATTTAGTTTATGTACAAAGAAATTGCAAAAGGCAGTAATCTTCTAAAATCCACTTTTTTAAAGTCAGATTGAAAGCAGAGATAGCAAATTATCTTTTGATTTCTAGGCCTACAGGAATTTTCCTGTGATTGGTTATTAGGAAGCTTAGGAAACTCTGTAGTTACCTGATTTGGAGAGCCTGAATGTGTAGTTTTCCAGTGCTTATAGGGTGAGTAAAAGGAAAATAAGCAAAAGTATCAACTGGAATGATTCAGGCCATACTAATGGAATAGGCTATGGTTTTAATGAATTCCCTTGGTCCACTCAGAGTTAGGAGAAACCTTTTAAAAACAGAGGTTTTACCTTCATTGAACCTGGCTGTTAGTACTGGCTAGGAGCAATGAAATATACTCAGTGGATATATGTGGGTCTGGAGTAGGCTCCCTGCTCCATGCCCCTGCCTTTGCATGGTCTTTTTCCTCATGGTCCTCACTCACCTTCCTTGCTGGGTGATATTCTTTATAAAGATGGAGGCGTCTATCTGCCTTCATCATAATTCTACTCCTAGCCCACAGGGACTTTGTAAATATTACCTGAATGAATAAAGACCGACAGTGTCACAGAAAACAAATAAGAATACAGACATGAAATTGGGAATAATGATTCAAGCTCTCCAAGGGTATCACATACTCAAATACAAAATCGTTCCAGTGATAAGTGCTCGTTTTGATCATCAGTGGCCTTAGGATCAGTTGTGCATTGGGCTTATAAAAAATGGCTTTAAGGGACTTCCCTGGAGGTCCAATGGTTAAGACTTCACCTTCCAATGCAAAGGGTGTGTGTTCAGTCCCTGGTTGGGGAGCTGATATCCCACATGCCTCCTAGCCAAAAAACTGAAACATAAAACAGAAATAATACTGTAACAAATTCAATAAAGACTTTTAAAAATGGTTTCAAGAAGATGAAATTTAATGCACCTTATTTAAAGTGCCAGGTATATAAGGAGTTAAATGAGCTTACAGGGCAACAACAATAGCAACCTAAACAGCGCCTGCTATATGCCTGAGTGTTCTAAGCACTTAACGTGGATTAAATTTAGTCCTTACAACAGGTGTATGAAATAGGCACCTTTACTAGGTCTGTTCTACAGATGACATAACTGAGGCAGAGGAAGCCACCTGCCCAACATCACAAAGTACAGAGTGGAGCTGTCATTTGAACCCAGGGACTCTGGCTCCAGAGTTAGCCCCCAACCCTGAGGCCTCTCACTGTACCCCGCTGCCTCTCCATGGGTTTCTCTGTGTGGCTCTAGTACATAACCTTAGCCAGCCTGTCCTCAGAAATTTCCCCTGGAATCACGATTGTTTCTATCCTTTTCTTTTCCTACTCCAGGGTGATAGTCCAGTATTAGCACATCAGTCAGTATATGCTCTTGACTTAGAGATATTAAGCAGATACAGGTGCTGCTGATGTGCGGCCGAGTTCACATAAATTGACAATCAGATAAATGAGAATGTGGTGCTTTAATTACCTCACTCAGTTACTATGATTTATAAATATCCCAGTGAACAGGGTATGTCTTAGAAATCTGTGAAATACAAATTGAATCTCTAAGGCCCTACCTTTAAGCACCTTTCTTTCCACTCGTAGGTCCACTGAGACATTCCAGGTCCAATCTGAGAGTTGCTGGGATCCACCAGAGGCTGTTAGTCAGGGGAGATTCCCCATTTGGGGAGCTCACCCTGGCTGTGCTGTTGAAGGGGTGCTGGGTCTGTGTGTGGCTAGAGGTGGAAGGTCACAAGGCAGTGGTCCAGGTGATAAGAGGTCTGAACCAGGGGCAGGAAAAAGGAGGGAAGATGAATTTGGGTTGTTTTTGGTCAGTCACCCAGTCATGTCTGACTCTTTGCGACCCCATGGATTGCAGCACGCCAGACTTTCCTGTCCTTCACCATCTCCTGGAGATTGCTCAAATTCATGTTCATTGTGTCGGTGACACCATCCAACCATCTTGTCCTCTGTTGTCCCCTTCTTCTGCCTTCAATCTTCCCCAGCATCAGGGATGAATTAGGGGGGCTCTGATAAATCCAAATTTTTTATTATCAGAAGCAACTTATGAAGATGACCTGTTTGCCTTTCCCCAACTTTTATATCTCATAGGTTTAACATCTGCGAGCTGAAAAGAATTTTAGAGATGACCCAGTCATTTTTCCTGGCCAAATCATTTAAATCTGCAAAAAATGCTATTTTCGTCTTTTTCTTTCAGTCCTTTGACTTCTATTTTTACTTGTTTCTATTTCAAACTCTCCTTTTATGTCATTTTTCTATTATAACTCTTCCATCTTATTCCATGGTGTGCTATATTTCATCTAAAAGATCTTTCCTTAATGGCTTACACGACGGCCTCCTTAGTAGCTTTCCCTGTTTTATTAGTATGTTAGTCAGTAATTTATCCAACTGAAATCTGTGAGCACAATTTATTTGATTTTGGTTTTCATCTTGTCTGTATATAGTGGACAAATGGTAGAATAAAGTACATCTTCATATTTTATGCTGTTATTTGATTCTTTAGCTAGACCATCACCTGTAAATAAGAATATCTTAAAAAATTTTTTTTGTATTAATTAATTTTTTATTGAAGGATAATTGCTTTACAGAATTTTGCTGTTTTCTGTCAAACCTCAACATGAATCAGCCATAGGTATATGTATATCCCCTCCCTCTTGAAGCTCCCTCCCATCTCCCTCCCCACCCCACCCCTCTAGGCTGATACAGAGCCCCTGCTTGAGTTTCCTGAGCCATACAGCAAATTCCTGTTGGCTATCTATTTTACATATGGTAATGTGAGTTTCCATGTTACTCTTTCCATGTATCTCATCCTCTCCTCCCCTCTCCCCATGTCCATAAGTCTATTCTCTATGTCTTTTTCTCCATTGTTGGCTTGTAAATAAATTCTTCAGTACCATTTTTTTAGATTCCATATATATGCATTAGAATATGGTATTTATCTTTCTCTTTCTGACTCACTTCACTCTGTATAATAGGTTCTAGGTTCATCCACCTCGTTAGAACTGACTCAAATGCATTTCTTTTTATGGCTGAGTAATATTCCATTGTATATATGTACCACAACTTCTTTATCCATTCATCTGTTGATGGACATCTAGGTTGCTTCCATGTTCTAGTGATTATAAATAATGCTGCATTGAACATTGGGATACATGTGTCTCTTTCAGTTTTGGTTTCCTCAGGGTGTATGTTTATCAGTGGGATTACTGGGTCATATGGTAGTTTTATTCCTAGTCTTTTAAGGAAACTCCACACTGTCTTCCATAGTGGCTGTATCAATTTATATTTCCACCAACAGTGCAAGAGCATTCCCTTTTCTCTACACCCTCTTCAGCATTTATAGTTTGTAGACTTTTTGATGAGGGCCATTCTGACTGGTGTGAGGTGATATCTGATTATAGTTTTGATTTGCATTTCTCTAATAATGAGCAATGTTGAGCATCTTTTCATGTGTTTGTTAGCCATCTGTATATCTTCTTTGGAGAAATGTCTGTTTAGGTCTTTTCCCCACTTTTTGATTGGGTTGTTTGCTTTTCTGGTATTGAGTTGTATGAGCTGTTTGTATGTTTTGGAAATTGTTTGTCAGTTTCATTTGCTATTATTTTCTCTCATTCTGAGGATTGTCTTTTCACCTTGCTTACAGTTTCCTTTGCTGTGCAAAAGCTTTTAAGTTTAATCAGGTCCCACTTGTAATTTGGGTCCCACTTGCAACTTGTACATTTGTTTTTATTTCCATTACTCTAGGAGGAGGGTCTTAGAGGATCTTGCTTTGATTACATCATTGAGTGTTCTGCTTGTGTTTTCCTCTAAGAGTTTTATAGTTTCTGGTCTTGCATTTAGGTCTTTAATCCACTTTATCTTTGTGTATGGTGTTAGGAAGTATTCTAATTTCATTCTTTTACATGGAGCTGTCCAGTTTTCCCATCACCACTTATTGAAGAGGCTGTCTTTGCACCATTGTATATTCTTGCCTCCTTTGTCAAAAATAGAGTACCCAGAGGTGCATGGGTTTATCTCTGGGCTTTCTATCTTGTTCCATTGGTCTACATTTCTGTTTTTGTGCCAGTACCATATTATCTTGATGACTATAGCTTTGTAGTATAATCTGAAGTCAGGAAAGTGATTCTTCCAGTTCCATTCTTCTTTGTCAAGACTGCTTTGGCAGTTTGGGGTCTTTTGTGTTTCCATATGAATTGTGAAATTTTTTATTCTAGTTCTGTGAAAAATGCCATTGGCAATTTGATAGGGATCACATTAAATCTGTAGATTGCATTTCATAGTATAGTCATTTTCACAATATTGATTCTTCCTACCCAGGAACATGGGACATCTCTCCATCTGTTTATGTCATCTTTGATTTCTTTCATTAGTATCTTTTAATTTTTTGTGTACAGTTCTTTTGTCTCCTTAGGTAAGTTTATTCCTAGATATTTAATTCTTTTTGTTGCAGTGGTGAATGGGATTGATTCCTTAGTTTCTCCTTCTGATTTTTCATTGTTAGTATATAGAAATGCAAGTGATTTCTGGGTGTTGATTTTGTATCCTGCAACTTTGCTAAATTCACTGATTAGCTCTAGTAATTTTCTGTTACTGTCTTTAGGGTTTTCTATGTACAGTATCATGTCATCTGCAAGCAGTGAGAGCTTTACTTCTTCTTTTCTGAACTGGATTCCTTTTATTTCTTTTCTTCTCTGATGACTGTAGCTAGGACTTCCAGAATTATGTTGAATAATAGTGGCAAAAATGGACGTCCTTGTCTTGTTCCTGCTCTTAGGGGGAATGCTTTCAGCTTTTTTACCACTGAGAATAATGTTTGCTGTAGGCTTATCATGTATGGCCTTTACTATGTTGAGGTAGGTTCTTTCTATGCCCATTTTTTGAAGAGTTTTAATCATAAATGGGTGCTGAATTTTGTCAAAGCTTTTCTATTGAGATTATCAAATGGTTTTTATCTTTCAATTTGTTAATGTGGTGTATCATATGGATTGATTTGCATATATTGAAGAATCCTTGCATCCCTGGAATAAACCCAACTTGATCATCATGTATGAGCTTTTTGATGTGTTGCTGAATTTTGTTTGCTAAAATTTTGTTTAGGATTGTTGCATCTATGTTCTTCAGTGATATTGATGTGTAGTTTTCTTTCTGTGTGTTGTCTTTGTCTGGTTTTGGTGTCAGGGTGATGGTGGCCTCATAGAATGAGTTTGGAAGTGTTCCCTCCTCTGCAGTTTTTTGAAAGAGTTTTAGAAGGATAGGCATTAGCTCTTCTCTAAATGTTTAATAGAGTTCTCCTGTAAACCCACCTGGTCCTGGGCTTTTCTTTTTGGGGAGATTTGTTTTTTAATCACAGCTTCAATTTCAGTGCTTATAATTGGGTTGTTCATAATTTCTGTTTCTTTCTGGTTCAGTCTTGGAAGATTGAACTTTTCTAAGAATCTGTCCATTTCTTCCAGGCTGTCTATTTTATTGCCATATAGTTGTTCATAATAGTCTCTTAATAATCCTTTGTATTTCTGCATTGTCTGTTGTAACCTCTCCTTTTTCATTTCTAATTTTGTTGATTTGATTCTTCTCTCTTTTTTTCTTGATGAGTATGGCTAAAGGTTTGTCAATTTTCTTTATCTTCTCAAAGAACCAGCTTTTAGTTTTATTAATCTTTACTATTGTTTCTTTCATTTCTTTTTCATTTATTTCTATTCGGATCTTTATGATTTCTTTCCTTCTACTAATTTGAGGGGTATTTTTTGTTCTTCTTTTTCTGGTTGTTTTAGGTGTAAAGTTAGGTTGTCTTTCAATGTTTTTCTTGTTTCTTGAGGTAGGATTTTATTGCTATAAACCTCCCTCTTAGAACTGCTTTTGCTGCATCCCATAGGTTTTGAGTTTTCGTGTTGTCATCGTCATTTGTTTCTAGAAATTTTTTGATTTCCCTTTTGATTTCTTCAGTAACCTGGTGGTTATTTAGAAACGTGTTGTTAGTCTCCATGTGTTTGTGTTTATTACAGTTTTTTCCTTGTAATTGATATCTAGTCTCATAGCACTGTGGTCAGAGAAGATGCTTGATACGACTTCAGTTTTCTTAAATTTACTGAGGTTTGATTTGTGACCGAAGATGTGGTCTATCCTGGAGAATGTTCCATGTGCGCATGAGAAGAAGGTGTATTCTTCTGCATTTGGATGAAATGTCCTGAAGACATCAATGAGATCCATCTCATCTAATGTATCATTGAAGACTTGTGTTTCCTTATTAATTTTCTGTTTTGATGATCTGTCCATTGGTGTGAGTGGGGTGTTAAAGTCTCCTACTGTTAATGTGTTACTGTCAGTTTCTCCTTTTATGTCTGTTAGTGTTTGTCTTATGTATTGAGGTGCTCCTATGTTGGGTGCTTAGATATTTACAGCTGTTACATCTTCTCTTGCATTGATTGATCCCTTGATCTTTATGTAGTGTCCTTCCTTATCTCTTATAATCTTCTTTATTTTAAGGTCTATTTTGTCTGATATGAAGATTGCTACTGCAGCTTTTTTTTGTTTCCCATTTGCATGGAATATATTTTTCCATCCTCTCACTTTCAGTCTATATGTATTTCGAGGTCTGAAGCTGGTTTCTTGTAGACAGCATATGTATGGCTCTTGTTTTTGTATCCATTCAGCCAGTCTGTGTCTTTTGATTGGAGCATTTAACCTATTTACATTTAAAGTAATTATTGATATATATGTTCCTCTTTCATTTTCTTAATTGTTTGGGGTTGATTTTGTAGATCTTTTTTCTTCTCGTATTTCTTGACTATATATGTCCCTTTAATATTTGTTGTAAAGCTGATTTGGTGGTACTTTTGCTTGTCTGAAAAGCTTTTTATTTCTCCATTAATTCTGAATGATATCCTTGCCGGGCACAGTAATCTTGGTTGTAGATTTTTCCCTTTCAGTACCTTAAATATATCCTGCCATTCCCTTCTGGCCTTCAGAGTTTCTGGTGAAAGATCAGCTGTTAAACATATGAGGTTTCCCTTGTATGTTACTTGTTGCTTCTCCCTTACTGCTTTTAATATTCTTTCTTTGTGTTTAGTCTTTGTTAGTTTGATTAGTATGTGTCTTGGCGTGTTTCTCCTTGGGTTTATCCAGAACGGGACTCTTTGTGCCTCTTGGACTTGATTGACTATTTCCTTTTCCATGTTGGGGAAATTTTAAACTATAATCTCTTCAAAAATTTTCTCATACTCTTTCTTTTTCTCTTCTTCTTCTGGGACCCCTATAATTCAAATGTTGGTGCATTTGATATGGTCAGGTCTCTGAGACTGTCCTCAGCTCTTTTCATTCTTTGTCCCTTATTCTGCTCTTCAGAAGTTAGTTCCACCATTTTATCTTCCAGCTCACTGATTCATTCTTCTGCTTCAGATATTCTGCTATTGATTCCTTCTAGAGTATTTTTAATTTCAGTAATTGTGTTATTTGTCTCTGTATGTTTATTCTTTAATTCTTCTAGGTCTTTGTTAATTGATTCTTGCATTTTCTCCATTTTGTTTTCAAAGTTTTTGATCACTTTTACTATCATTATTCTGAATTCTTTTTCAGGTAGTTTGCCTGTTTCCTCTTCATTTATTTGGACTTCTGTGTTCCTAGTTTATTCCTTCATTTGTGCAGTATTTCTCTGCCTTTTCATTTTTTATTTTTTTAACTTATTGTGTTTGAGGTCTCTTTTTCCCAGGCTTCAAGGAGAGTCGAATTCTTTCCTTGAAGAAGGTTGAATTCTTTCTTCTGTTTGGTTTTTGCCCACCTAAGGTTGGTCCAGTGGTTTGTGTAAGCTTCTTATAGGGTGAGATTCGTGCTGAGTTTTTGCTTGTTTGTTTGTTTGTTATTCCTCTGATGGGCAAGGCTGAGTGAAGTGGTACTCCTGTCTGCTGATGATTGGGTTTGTATTTTTGTTTTGTCTGTTGTTTAGATGGGTGTCCTGCACAGGGTGCTATGAGTGGTTGGGTGATGCCGGGTCTTGTATTCAGGTGGTTTCCTTTGTGTGAGTGCTCACTATTTGATACTCCCTAGGGTCACTTCTCTGGTAGTCTGGGGTCTTGGAGTCAGTGCTCCCACTCCAGAGGCTCAGGGCTTGATCTCTGTGGCGCTGCTCAGCAGCAGACACAGCGGCCCCAGCAGCCACATGGCATGGCTGCCACCCCCACTGCCCAGTGCCTTCCAAGAATATCTTTTAAAATGCTCCTTCTTTATGTGTTTTAGTTGACTCTCATTTTCCTGTCTTTAAGTAAGGCAGGCTGGCATCCAAATGAAAAGCTGCTGATGCTCAGACCCTCAAGAGTGCAACAGGGAGCCTGAGAGCAGACCTCTTTCCTTGGGGAGCCAAAACGTAAGGTCTTCCCTGGACTAGGCTTCTTCACCATCACCAGCAACCATGCGGCTTTGTTTCAGGGGATCTGCTGCTCCTAGAGCAGCTGAGAGCAGGAGGTGGGGGTTGCACTGGGACTCTGGAGAGAGGGGCTGAAACCCAAGAGCACAGGGAGGGCTGGGTTAACCTTTGCTGTCTGTGACTTTGCTCATCATTAGTCATCATGAGGAATGACTTTGGTATAAAGAATGAGGTCTAACAGTACCCGATCAGAAACATCCTCAGAATCCCCCAGGTCTGTCAGTTCTTGGGATTGACTTATGCCTCATGACAAATGGAGCTGTATTTTCTAATACATCTTCCCCCACGCAGGTGCTTATGACCCAGTATATGTTGCGCTTGTGCTCAGTTGTATCCCACTCTTAGCAACTCCATGGACTGTAGCCCACCAGGCTCCTCTGTCTGTGGAATTTTCCAGGCAGGGAATACTGGAGTGGGTTGCTATTTTCTTCTTCAGGATATCTTCATGACCCAGGGATCAAGCCCTCATCTGTTGCATCTCCTGCATTGGCAGACAGATTCTTCACCACTGTACCACCTGGAAAGCCCCCTAATTTATGTTATAGATACCCTAATAAATACAGGATTTGGTTCTATTCCTATCTGCATGTCTTTTTCAGGGTTCCAGGAAGCTCAAATCCCCTTCTATATTAGCTTTTTGTTTCTTTTCAAAAATACTTTAAAAACAAGTATAGTTCATTTACAATGTTGGTTAATTTCTGCTGTATAGCAAAATTATACATATGCATACATTCATTTTTTACATTCTTTTCCATTATGGTTTACAATAAGATATTGAATATATTTCTCTGTGCTATACCAGTAGGACCTTGTCATTTGTCCATTCTGTATATAATAATTTGCATCTGCTAACCCCAACCTCCCGCTCCGTCCCTCCCACTCCATCCCAACCCCTTCCCCTTGATAATCTCCAATCTCTTCTTCATGTCCATGATTCTGATTCTGTTTTGTAGATGGTTTCATTTGTGTCATATTTTAGATTCTACGTATAAGTGATATCATACGGTGTTTGTCTTTCTCTTTCTGACTTACTTCACTTAGTGTGATAATTTCTAGTTGCATCCGTTATCCAAAATAATGTTGACATTATTTTGTTCTCTTTTATGACTGAGTAGTATTCTGTTATATATTCATTCATCGATTGATGACATTTAGGTTGTTTCCATGTCTTGACTATTGTCAGTAGTACTGCTGTGAACATAAAGGTGTACGTATCTTTTTGAATTAAAGTTTTGCCAATATACACCCAGGAGTGGGATTCCTGGATCAAATGGTAATTCTACTTTTAGCTTTCTGATGAAACCTCCATACTGTTTTTCACAGTGGCTGCACCAACTTACATTCATACCAACAGTGTAGGAGGGTTCCCTTTTCTACACACACTGTCCAACATTTGTTATTTGTAGAGTTTTTGACAGTATGAGGTGGCATTTCATTGTAGTTTTGATTTGCATTTCTCTAATTAGTGATGTTGAGCATCTTTTCACGTGCCTGTTGGCCATCTGTATTTCTTCCTTGGAGAAATGTCCATTTAGATCTTCTGCTCATTTTTCAATCTGGTTGTTTGATATTATGTTGTTGAGCTGACTGATCTGTTTGTGTATTTTGGAGATTAAACCCTTGTCAGTTGCATCATTTGCAGATATTTTCTCCCATTCTGTAGGTTGTCTTTTTGCTTATGGTTTTCTTTGCTGTGCAAATCTTGTAAGTTTGATTAGGCCCCATTTGTTTACTTTTGTTATTATTTCTATTGCCTTGGGAGACTGATTTAAGAAAACATTGGTACGATTTATGTCAGAGAATGGTTTGCCTATGACCTTTTCTAGGAGTTTTATGGTGTCTTGTCTTACGTTTAAGTCTTTATTTTGAGTTTATTTTTGTGTGTGACGAGAGGGTATGTTCATTGATTTACATTCAGCTGTCCAACTTTCCTAGCACTCTTTACTGAAGAAACTGTCTTTTTCCCTTTGTATGTTCTTCGCTCCTTTGTCAAAGATTAACTGACCTTAGGTGTGCAGGACTTTTTGTTTAAATTAATTTTGTAATTTAATTTAAATGTGTTTTGAATAACATTGTGTATAACAATTTTTGTCAAGAGTGTGAAGGCTGTTAATCATTTACTAAGAATTTTGTAGCTCATATGTTTTATATTCTTCATCCTAAAAATGGCTAAAACTTCTTACAGTAGCCACAGAAATAAAATAAGGGGTGACAGATCGAGATCAAAAGAAATAAAATAAAAACTCCATATTTAGATTTTAGCAGATTTTTTCAGACCTCTACTGTGTGTCCACCTCGTTTTCCCTCCCTCTTCCTTCCCCAGGTCCTGAGTTCCAAGCCATTCTCCTTGCCTGGTCCAGTCTGTCATCTCTCATCAGACCACTGCTGTTCCTCCCCACCAGTCTTGATCTCTCTAATTTACTCACCTCACAGTAATCAACTAAGAGGAAATAAATTGCATCACATTCAAATGAGGGTTTTTCTTTTTTTTTAATGTAAAGAGCTCTTAAAAATCAACCTGAGAACTCCATGTACGCAAATAAAATGGGAGCCCTTATGGTTGGTAAATATAAAAAAAAAGTTCTACTTCCTTAGGAATAAAGAAAACACAGATGCTATTTATGCCTGTCAGGTTATGTGAGATTAAAGAAATGTATGCTGTATTAGCAAGGGTTTTGGGGATTAAAAAGCTCTTAAACATTGCTAGTTGGAATTTAAAATGATGTAGTCTTTCTGGAGGGTGGTTTGGTAATATATAGCAGGAGACTTTAATCTAGCAATTCCACTTCTATCCATTTATCTTAAGGCAGCAATAATAGGACGGGTTCAAAAACCATGTGCTTGTATAGAAGGATGTTTGTTGGAACTGTTTATAATGATGAAAGACAGAAAACAGCCTGGCCTAGGGAAAAATATATAAAATTTGATACATCTAGACAGTGGAATTTTACAGAGCCATAAAAATAATAATGTAGAGGATCCTAAAAATTTACCCTGAAACACTTCCACAGTACATTTAAGTGAAAAAGTAAGTTACAAAGCAGCATGTATAATTCAACCTCCTTTTGTGAGGAAGAAATGTGTTGGTGGGGTGTGTGTCCCACAGGGAACAGTCTGGAAGACTATAAGACAGAATGCTGGTGTGTTTTACTTTGAAGATAAATATGTAGGTGGCTTTAATGTTTTTTTTGAGACAATATTTTCTGTAGTTTGTTGTTGCCTATGACAAACAAGTACTATGTGGTAAAATATATATATTTTTTCTTTAGAAAAGTTATAGTTTCTTTCTCCAGAGGTTGAGAGCTGGGACTTAATATATAATGTTTTCTTTTTCTTTGAGAGCTAGTGTACTGAAGTAAACTCCTTAAGGAACGAAAGAAAAAAAATATGTTAATTCTGGATAGTAAGGTACATGACCGGCTGTTACATCATTTACTTGTTTTCTACATGTTTAAAATGTATTATAATTTAAAAAAACTTTCACCTTTAAGATTTATAATAAAGTAGGAGAGATAAACACACATAACTATAATATAAAAATGGTTACTTTAACTATATTTTAAAGTTAATGTTTATTTTTAAAAATCATGACAACAGTTTTTGAAATTTCAAAAGTATTGAATTCTGATAAAAAAGAAAATCAGTTCCCTATCCCACCTTGCTGTATCCCCAGACCCACTCTCAAAGGAGGAAAACCTTTAAGCAAATTATACTAATATTTTCCCTGTCATATTTCTAAATATCTTACAATAACACTTTTTAAAAATTTATCAATTTTGAGCATTTTCCTGTTGTCTGCTGGTTATGGTGGACAAGAATAATTCTTCTACCTCAATCACCTTTAATCCTCCAGCTTCCCAATATAGCTATATTATAATTTTCAATTCAGTTCAGTTCAGTCACTCAGTCGTGTCTGACTCTTTGTGACCCCATGAACCGCAGCACGCCAGGCCTCCCTGTCCATCACCAACTCCCGGAGTTTACCCAAACCCTTGTCCATAGAGTTGATGATGCCATCCAACCATCTCATCCTCTGTCGTCCCCTTCTCCTCCTGCCCTCAATCTTTCCCAGCATCAGGGTCTTTTCCAATGAGTGAGCTCTTCGCATGAGATGGCCAAAGTACCGGAGTTTCAGCTTTAGCATCAGTCCTTCCAATGAACATCCAGGACTTATCTCCTTTAGGATGGACTGGGTGGATCTCCTTGCAGTCCAAGGGACTCTCAAGAGTCTTCTCCAACACCACAGTTCAAAAGCATCAATTCTTCAGCACTCAGCTTTCTTTATAGTCCAACTCTCACATCCATACATGACCACTGGAAAAACCATAGCCTTGACTAGACGGACCTTTATTGGCAAAGTAATGTCTCTGCTTTTTAATATGCTGTCTAGGTTGGTATACATTATTACTATGTAAATATTGCTCACTGTTGAGCTTAATAGCCCACTATAACTGTTTTCTTTGTTGAAGCTCTCTTTTTTCCCTAGAGTTATTTGCCATTTTTATTTGCATGGTTTTCTATATATTTGGGAAAAAAGAATGCTACTCTCCACCCTCCCCCACCACAAATTGTGTCAAGCAATTTAAAAATTTTCAAAATCTCAACACAGCAAAAAAATCTTACCAAGTCCATTCTTTTCCTGGGGACACTTATACCTTCCAACCTGGACTAACTGTTCTCTAGTGCAGACATAGAGTTCTGACTCAAGACCTTCTCTTCACAGCCTTCAGTCCGGTCCCTAATTTTCCTGGATCTTACATTGTCTTCTTTTTTTTCCCTGAAGCACATCCTATAGTAATTTTCCCAGAAAGAGTGTGTAAGAGGTAAATTTTTGTACCTTTGTTCTACCTTTACACTTGACAAATAGGTTGAATATTGCAGTCTCAAGCTGAGGATCACTTTCCTTAGACTTTTGAAGGTACTTCAGAGCTGGGAACACAAAGATCCTCCTTGTTGAATGAACAAACGAGCGTTCCTGGCTTGCCCACAAAGACACTCATTAGACTGTGAAACTGATTGGGGTGAAGATCCTGTCAGGCCTTCCAGAAGCTTTCCTTGCCTATCTTAAGGAAGCTTATAATGTGGGAGACCTGGGTTCGATCTCTTGGTTGGGAAGATCCCCTGGAGAAGGGAAAGGCTACCCACTCCAGTATTCTGGCCCAAAGTATTCCATGGACTGTGTAGTCCATGGGGTCGCAAAGAGTTGGAGATGACGGAGTGACTTTCACTTTCATATACTTCTTGGTCCCCCTCATATTCTGGAGACTCTTGGCTGTGTTGTCCTGTGTTGTCCTTCCATCAGGAGCAAGTAACTCCTACCAACCCAGCATGCTGGGTGCTAGGTGAAGCTAAGCTCAACTTCTCACATGTGCCATGCTTCTTGGAAGCCTAGCCTGCAGGCGTGCCTGATCTCTATTCCTGCAGGCTTCCTTGGGTGAAAGTGGATTTACTCCCACTGGGACTGTATGGACAAAGATGAATAGTATAATTGATTTCTTGGGACTTTATAGGTAGACATATCTCAATGACTCTAAGAGAACCCCCTGACTTTGAGGTTCTGTGATCCTGTGACTGTTGAACTGATGTTCTTTGCCAGGATGGCTCTTCCTGTTGGCTTGGTTTGGCTTGCTTCACGTGTACTCCCTCTTTAAGACTCAGCTAAGGAATTGCTTCCTCTGGGAAGCTTTCATCTTCATTTCTTTTTCTTTCCTACTGGCTGTGTATTTCTTTTTTGGTTGCATATTTCCTTTGTCTTTTTTTCTTTTTTAAGATCAGAGCTGTAGTAATGAGGTGTAATCTTTTTACCCAAGACATGCCTACTAAGCTCCAGATGCATCCATGGACCCCAACATAGGTGGCAGGGAACAAAAAAGTGTTTTGATTCAGGAATTGCTATCAAAAATGACTAGAATGTGACAGAGGGAAGTGTATTTTTGTACGTCTTTCATCAAATAAGAATTCTAGCTTTAAAGAGGAAAGGAGTCTTGTGGCTAGAAATGATCTTAGCAAATGCAAACCTTTTGATTTTTTTTCAGGTGAGGAAAAAACAAAATACAGTTTTTATGGTGCAAAGTTAGTGTGCAGTGGCATATATTTTAGAAAGAACATTGTATCTGAGGACAGAAAACCTGATTTTAAAATCATAGCTCTGTCATGAAGAGTTTAGGGGAGCTTCTTATCTTCCACTAGCACCTCCTTCTCTCATCTTTAAATTAAGTGTCCTCTACTCCCCGGGTTATGAGAATTAAATGTAAGCTGGCATGCAAAAAGGGCTAGTGTGGTTTCCCAGGCTAGTAAAGTTTAACTCCTTTTGGAAGAATCTTGAGTGCTTTTACTAGTGTTAAACGATGTTAGTAAGTTACTATATAGATATCCTAAGTTGTTTTATCTGTCACTTATGTAAACAAATTATGGAATTTGCAGTGATGGATTCTGGTAACTTCTGGAAAAATATTTGTACTGTATCTTTTGAGCCAGCTTATATTTAAGCTATATTCCAAAGTGTGATTTTGTCTGCAAGAAAGCCTCCGTCGTTGTGGTCCATTTTAACAAAGCTCCTTCTAAATTTACCGCATCCATAATCATGCTTCTTTGATTTGGAATTTGGCTAGTATATTTAATTGGTGATTAATACAGTGTTCTTTAGTATATATGTGACCATTGCTGAACTTATAGTGCCTTTATCCTTTTTAGATAATCAATGTAAAATGTATCCATATACAGAGATAATCTATAAGTGATTAAGAGTTCTATATAAAGTAGAATTATTTGTAATGACCTTTCTGTGGAACATGAATTTTTTTTTCAGAATAATTTAGAAGAGGATGAAGATGTGGAAATGAAAAATAGTATAACCCAGGGAGACAAACTACGTGCCTTAAAAAGTCAGAGACAGCCCCGCACCTCACCATCCTGTGCATTTAGGTAGATCTATTTTAAACTTTTAAGTTTGTATTTTACCTCCATTTGTGGGTAGAATATTTAATTTCTTCTGGTTATCATTCTATAAGTACCATGTTTACCTCTCATTTTTTTGACTTATTACTATTTTGTGTTATTTATTATTTTAATGTTGTGGGGAGTAGATAAATTTTAGAAGCTTATCAAAAGCAGCTGCTGCATCCTAATTTCTGGAATTCCCCCTAAAATTGCTATGCTGTTGTTGGTTGTCTCTGGGACTCTGTTCAAAATTCTGTTGGAAAAAAAAAAAAAAAAATTCTGTTGGGAATGCCACTCTTTTCCTGTGAATGGGCTTCTTATTCTGTGGCGAATCCTCAGAGGTGTGCCAAGCGTTTGTATTTAATCTAGAGTATGCAGAAAAGTATTGTATGCCGAGCATTTGGTATACCCTAAGTCATTAGTCTGACTTACTATTTCTGGGAATTGAATAAGCAATTCTTGTCAGTTAAGTTACAAACAATCTTGATTTGGAGATCTGAAATTACTCATCAGAATCAGTTGGTGGGACTTAACTTCAGACCACAACCTTTGAAATCTTCTGCTAATTCAGACTAAGTGGGAGAAATAAAGCTTCAGAATTAATGTAGGTTCAAAAATCTCTAAATATCAAGATTCTTTATTGTAATGTAAGAGGTGGCAAGTCCACAAATAAATATCATGGGAAATGGTTATTTTCCTTTGACTTTTAAGTGAGAGAAATGCATAGCAAGAAGGGTATTTTGCTATGATAAATGTCAAGCAGACTACTCACAGAGAATTTAGTTTTATGTATTATCTGGGGGGATTATAACACTTAAGTCAGATTGGGTCTGGTCACACCATTATCTGTGCTTTGAGTACTGGTTTCCTGCCCTGAAATATGAAGGTTCATATATAGCTTGAAGTTGAGGTAATTGTTTTAAATAGTAGGATGGGAAGATGGAATAGAAAGTCTGGTACTTAGTGATACTCACCAACTGCCACTGAGAGATTGAGGAAGTGTAGATCTACCGACGAACTGCTGTGGGGCCAGGAGTTACACTAGGTGCCTAGTTTGGACATGAGCATTCACTGAGTAAACACAAAGGTTGCACAGTTTCCCACATTTGTGTTGGTTGCTTAAGATTAGAGAGGGTAAATCGCTTCCTAGCTGATACTCAAACCAGTTCAAAGTTTGAATACTGTTCAAAGTCCATGTTCTTTTCACTGTATATACTGTCTTAGTGAAAGTTTCTTCAAGACCAATAAATATATTACCAATCTTTGTTATTCACCATTTTTCCTTGAAACTCTAAGAAAGTGCTTTATATTAATTAAAATTAATTTCAAACAGATTTATATTTGATTTGTAAGAAGCCATAGTGGGAGGAAGGGTAAGTTGGGGTATAACTTGGCCGATAAAATGGCAAAAGAAGCAAGAGAAGCTTCACTAGACTTCAGAAGGCTCATTCCAAGATGGTGTTTATCTCTTTCTTTTCAGCCTTAGAAATTTTCTCATTTTTCTGAATATAATTTTTCTTAACAGCATCATGGCCCCATCATCAAACTTTATTTTTTCTCACTCTGATAGATGCAGTACCAGCTTCTGATGAAAAAGAATTTTACTGTAAATGAAATTCAGGATGAAACAAAATGACTTAAATGGATTTCCCACTGGCTTTAGGACTTACAAAGTTAATAAATACTAATATCCATTTGCAAGGTCTATCCCTCTTGCCCATTTCATAATTTTGCTGGTCTGACTCCAGAGGATGTGACTTTTGGTCTTGGCTTAAATGTGTGACCCTGGTGATGAGTGAACATTTGTCTTTGGTTTCTGTAGGTTGGAGGATATGAAAGGGCATCCAAGAGCAGTGTCCCAGCCTTCCAGGTACTGTCAACCAAGTTGAATTTCTAGTAGGTTATAGGCAAATGCTGCCCTTTAGATGGGGTTCCTCAGGTGGCTCAGTGGTAAAAAATATGCCTGCTGCAACATTAAGAGATGTATGAGATGGGGGTTCTATTCCTGGGTTGAGGGAAGGAAATGGCAACCCACTCCAGTATTCTTGCCTGGAAAATCCCCTGGACAGAGGAGCCTGCGGGCTACAGTCAGACATGACTGAGCACACACACATTGCCATTGGGAGTGACCTAGGCCACTGAGAGCCGTGGCCATGGCAGAGACCTTGGACTATTACTAGATTATGACCCTTTAGATACATTTCCCAACTTTAAGCCCATGGAAATAAGCTGCACACAGCTTTTCACTTTTACAATTCCTTTGTTTCTGTTCCAGATTGTTATAATAGGCTTTATAGTTAATGCTCACCATGAGCAAGAGTGTCGTTTTCCTGAGGTGCCCGCAAGGCTGCGTGGCCGTGGGAGTGACGCCAGCGTACCCTGTGTGCCCAGAACCTGGGGGGTCTCTCAGGAGGCCAGAGTTGCTCTGCAACATGCCTTTCAAGCCTGTGATAGATTTTGCCTTGAATTTTGACATTTCTGTTCTTTCCTCCTATTTTTGCATGTGTCCGTTCCCTTCCTTTGTTTTCTAGTTTTATTTCCTTCCCGAGTCTCCATTGGAGGAGGAAACATTAGTGTTTTTCTTTGGAAAAATGTTCCCCGGACACTTCTGGTGGTCTCGGTGGTATCGGGATTGAGCATAGGCCTTGGTGAGGGTTGTAGAAATATTTGACCAAAACTGTCATCAGCAGATGGGGAAAAAGCTAATACACCCCTCATCTCTGTTCTTATTCAGCTCTAGGTTTAGGGTTGGTTACTGGAGGCAGTTCTGAGATGACCCAGACTTATCCAGAAGCTGGAGCTGCTTCCCTGTTCAACTTCTTCGGTCGTTAATTTAGAGGCAAACCATATTGTACGCTCCTGTTTGGAGGGAAGATGATGAAAGGAAGAGTCTACAAGTAAAGCAGCTTTTCTGTAGCAGATAGGAAAAAGAGTCCCTCTTCATTAAAATATCTGTCCAGGACAAAACAGATTTGGTATTAAAACCATGCCTGGGCCTTGACTGTCCAGACTTGAGTCAATTTTCCCTCTTTGTTCACTCAGCAAACATTTACTGAGGACCTGCTCTGAGTCTGGCACTGTGCTAATCACTGGGAATTGAAGTGAGAGAAAGTTCTTTGCTCCTGATGGAGCTTATTTTGAGGAAAGTAGACAGTACCAAACAATTCAAGATGGTATAAGAGCTATGATTTACTGTGAGGATATATGATGAAACTGCATGCTGACTCCACCTGGGAATTCAGTGAAGGCTTGCTGTAAGACGTAGCAGCTGATTGGACTATTATGAAAGGCTAAGCAATAGGAGTGAGGCAGATGGCAATGGAAGAGAAAAGTATGTGTGGGGGTGAGGTAAGGGCAGGGAAAATAGTGTATGTAAACTGGGCAGGGGTATTGATGTCATCCATCCAGGTATCTCAGGGCATTTTATGTAGCTGGAATAGAGGAATTGGTGGAAATGTGTGGAGAATTGGAAAATACCAGATTTCAGAGGGTTTTATAAGCCAAGCCAGGAAGTTTAGCCTTTCTGGGCACTGGGGAAAGATAAAATGGTTTAAATAGTGAAGGAAGGAAGTGAAGTAGTTCAGTTGTGTCTGCCTCTTTGCGACCCCCTGGACTGTAGCCTACCAGGCTCCTCCCTCCATGGAATTCTCTAGGCAAGAATACTGGAATGGGTTGCCATTTCCTTCTCCAGGGGATCTTCCTGACCCAGGGATTGAACCTGGGTCTCCCACATTGCGGGCAGATGCTTTAACCTCTGAGCCACCAGAGAAACCCTTAAATAGTAAAACTACATGATTAGATATCTTAGATTTTGCTAGAGGCTGTTCAGAAGATGAGTTTCAAGGAACAAGATTAAAAGGGGCTACTAGGAGTAAGGATAAGAAATAATGATGCTTACCCTGGGCAGCTGCAGACTGGAAAGGAGAGGAGAGATTTAAAATATAGAGAAGTAGAATCTAAGGACTCGGGAGGGATGAACACCAGTCCAAGGGAGGGAAATGACCAAGGATGGCAGGATCATGGTTACCACGGGACTTTGGTTCCTGCGTTTAAATCCCAGCTCTGCCTCTTCTTATTCGCTGAGAGGCTTTGAATGAGGAGCTTTTGCTCCTCCCGTTTCCTGACTTGCAAAGTGCAGTCTTCGCTCCCTCATAGGGTTGTTGTCAGGATGAGCTGAGTTAATGCCTGTAAGGTCTTAGGTGAGCACCCAGCACAGAGTGAGGGCTGCGTCAGTTTTGGCTGCTGTTATTAGGACCTGACCTGATCTCTTTTAACATTTGTTAGTTTACTTTGTCCTAGTCGATGACTGAATGTTACGATAACACGGTTCCTGTGTGATTCTTTGCCCATTTTCCCCCACAAAGATTGAGTTCTTCCCCACAAGGATCTGCATCTACTTTGAAGACCTCGAAAGTGGCTTTGTCCCCTTCTGCGATGGCCAAGAGGATAAACAGAGGCCCTGTATCCTCAGGCGCCAGTGTAAGAAGGTAATTTTTCTCTCTTCTCCCGAGGCACTGCAGGAGGAAAGGGAAGGCCGCAGCGACTGCAAGTTTGTCTGAAGTTTGTCAGAGGAGGAGACGGGAGGGTGGGGAGGGGAACCACCAAAGGCTCTGTGACCCCCTAGGCTTCTGTTCCTGTCTTGAATTGTGGGGAGGCCATGGAGGGAATGCCATCCAACATGCCCTTCCACAGCAGGCCTACCGTGATCCCGGGAATGGCGTTCAGTTGCACAGACTGATATTATATGATACTGTTGTCCCCTCCCTGATGCACAGGGGCAGAACTCAACTGGGCAGGGATGTTTGATGCAGTCATAGGATTGAATATATATTAATAGAAGTTACATCTTGTACTTAGGGCTGCTCTGTGCTCTCCCCTTACACAGTCCTATTCATTTACTTCCTGCCTCAGGGCAGAGAGAACCCCCACATATTCTATTTCGGGATCTCTGGTCAAAGTGAGTCTGGTCTAGATTCTTAACTGATTTTGACAGAGGAAGTTGCCATGTATAACTGAAGACCACATATTATAAGATCACCAGGAACTATTCTGTCACCATTTGCATTGATCCGAACTGTCTGCATCGCCTTCCCTGAATGTTCTGATTGATGGGTTCTAGAAACTTGAACTCTGCATGAGTATACATGTCTGTCTGTGTCCTCCCTGCCCCCCTACCTGTGTTTTTCGTTCAGCTTTTCCATCAACTCCCGGCTAGCCAGTTCTCTAGGGAACTTGAATGCTGCAGCCGACGATCTAGAGAACAAAAAGACCGCATCACCCTCCAAGATGGGTTTTATCGCCAACCCGTTCACCAACCTCTTGAATGGCAGCTCCCAGCCGCCTGCCAGAAATTACCCTGAGCTCAACAACAACCAGTACAGCCGAAGTAGCAGCAGCAGCGGGAGTGCCCCAAGCAGTCAGCCGGGCCCCCACGGCGCTAAGACCACGGAGGGACACTCCACCGCCCTGCGGCCCTCCTACACCGGCCTGTCTTCCTCCTCAGCGAGATTCCTGAGCCGATCAATCCCCGTAAGTTCGCAGACACCACCTCTTGGCCCCCAGAACCCTGAACGCGACTTCTGTGCCTTGGCTGGGACCGCAAGTTCGCAGACACCTCCTCTTGGCCCTCCGAACCCTGAGCTCACCTTTTGTGCCTTGCCCTCCCAGCCAAGGCTGCCACCAAAGAAATTTAATAGCGCCAAGGAAGCCTTCTGATCTACGCCTCCCTCTGTGCGGTGAAACTGTCTCTGCACGCACATTCTGCTGGCTCCTCTTCAAGTAAATGCCAAGTTTCAACCTGGTTTTCTTTCCTCCTCCTTTTTCTTCTCCTCTTCCCTCTCCTTTGTAAGTGATATCTCTAGGAAAGGAAGCAGCTTTCATTCCCTTCATTGTGGGCACTGTTGACTTCAGTTACTTTTCAGTTTCCTTCTCCAATCACTCTGAGTATAGGGTGCAAGGTCAGGGGCTGAGTCATATGGCAGGCAGCATCTGCTGTGGTGGTGGTGGTGTCCCGGCTTTTTCTACATTGTATGTCAATGAATGTGGAGTATTTAAACATGTAACGTGCTGATGAACAGCATCTTCTCAGAAGGGACAATTTAAGCCCTGACTGTGTCACCTTCTGGCAGGAAACTGACCCAGAATTGACTAAATGGCAAATGGAGAGTGTTGATAAGGAAGGCTTATGGGTAGGTACCCGGGATGTAGGAGAGGGGAAGGCAGGGTAACAGGAAGATGTTCAAAATGAGCTCTCACTCTTCTAGAGACAGGATGAGGATCTCCATACACATTTTACCCAGGAGTTCTTCATTTCAGTCCCCGAGCCCACTTTTTAACCAGTAATCCTTGTTAGGATAAAATTTTGTTGGTTCACCCCCCTGTCAAGAATCACTTTAATCACATATGTTGATTGCTTCAAAGGGAATTGAGATCTATGTGAATGTAAGTTTTGATTCGAGAGAATGAGGACGAAATAGGAAGGGGAAGTAATCCCACACAAGGCAGCATCAGTCAGTGTTAGAATGCAGCCTCGCCTCAGGCACAGGCGAGCCCCTAGTGTTCTGGGAAGGCTGTGGTCCGGTGCCCCTCATGCCCACTGTTCTTCAAACACTTCCTCAGCCTTTATTACCCTGGGAGAGGGCTTCCCAGGTGGCATTAGTGGTAAAGATCCCACCTCCCAATGCAGGAGACATAAGAGACATGGGCTGGATCCCTGGGTCAGGAAGATGCCTTGGAGGAGGGCATGGCAACCCACTCCAGTATTGTTGCCTGGAGAATCCCATGGACCGAGGAGCCTGGCACAGACTACAGTCCATGGGGGTCTCAAAGAATCGGACATGACTGAAGTGACATTATCCTGGGGAGGTGGATCTTTGCAGGGGAGGGAAGAGGAGGAGATATGCGGGCGGCAGTGGGCCTCTCAGGGCCTTTGGTGAAAACCCATACCCCACGGTATTAGCTAAGAGGACCCACTTTCCTCATATGGCAGTTTAGAAACCACTTTCCCAATGTGAAGACGCAGTGTGTGTGAATACTCATATGTGTGTGCTTCTGTGTGTGTGTTGGACTCATTACTACGCCCATCCCTACCTCAGGCCTCTTTTCTAAGTTTTTTTTTCCCTGCTCTGTCCACCCACAGTCCTTTCTGGCACATATGATTCCCCCCATCTGATTTTATTCCCAATGATGTTTTTCAACTTTAGATTCCTATATAGATTATAGCCTCAGCCGACCCT
Organism: Cervus canadensis; assembly: GCF_019320065.1. Taxonomy (NCBI): domain Eukaryota; kingdom Metazoa; phylum Chordata; class Mammalia; order Artiodactyla; family Cervidae; genus Cervus; species Cervus canadensis. The sequence goes on along the minus strand of NC_057387.1, from coordinate 41,002,993 downwards.
ATCCCTTAATTTGACTCTAATCCCACTGAGTTATTGATATACGTGTATCAATAAAACTTAAATCCTAGTAACTGGGATTAGATGGAAAATGAAGTGTATTTACATTTTTATAACTAGGTTTACAAGTCATGTACTTCAGAGCAGGAGTTGAGTTCAGTTGATATTTTCATGTACTGATTATGGGTCAGCCTCTTTTTTAGACCATAATATGAACCTTTCCATTTTCAGAAAAAGTGTTACACATGTAGATAATTACATGAATATCTTGCAGATTTTGTGGCGAAAGGTTTCATGTACAGTAAGTCCCCTCCATAAGAACTAGTTCCTTCTGAGAGTGCATTCACAAGTCCAGTTTGTTCTTAAGTACAACAAAGTTAGCTTAGGTACCCAACTATTAATAATGCAATCAGCTATATAGTACTGTACTGTAATAGGTTTATAATACTTTTCACACAATCATAAGAAACAAACACAAAAGATAAAACATTTTCAATTTTATAGCACCATACCTTGACAAGTGCATAGTATAGCACAACAGTACAGTACAGCTGGTATACTGGCATCAAGTAACCAGGCAAGAAAAGAATTACTGGCTGGAGGAGGGAGAGGAGATAGGAGATGGAAGACTCGAAAGATAATCAGCAATAGAAGACGGAGGGCAGGATGCAATTTCACTCATACCTTTACGTTGTTGGCACAGGTTCTGTTTCCTTGTTGGATTCAGTTCTATCTACCCTCTTGAAAAAAGCAATCCAAGATGTCTGTGTAGTAACTCTTTTTGTCTCATCATAGATGACACAGTAGCACTGGACTGCATTCTGAAGGGCTGATGCAATCTTCCTGTACTGTTGTAGGTTGGGTCCTGGCCTCAAAAACTAACAGTGCCTCCTCAAAGAAAATCTCCTTGCCATTTCCTGCATCGTGAATCTCTTCAGTTCTTCACTTACTTCTTCCTCTTGTTTCTCTTTGTCCTTTCTCTGGGCCTCCAAGTCCTGGTGCGTCTTAGCAGTACCAGCTACATCACCGCTGCTTTTATGCTTGCTTCTGGACATCCTGGGCTTGAAATAAAGATACTGTGCTACTGTACCCTGTACAGTCCTGTTCAGTAAAGTACATGAAAGGACAATCCCTTGTAGAAGATGCGTGCATGCGTGGAACAGTATGCGCCAGACTTGTGAACTAACTTACATGATTGGACATGCGAACGCACGTTTGTGTCTTTGAAAGTTCAGAACTTGAAGATTCGTATATAGGGGACTTAACTGTAATCCACACTTATAGCTGAACACTTAGCTTGGTATTTAGCTTGGTGCTCAGTTAGGAATACCTAATTGGTAGGTAGCTGAATGCCTACCAATACAAGCATTGCTAGTTTGATGAGAAGAACATTCTACTTGTTCTGGATCTCAGTTTTCCTCTTTTCTATTGGCAGTGTGGGGACTGCCTAGCTCCCATGTTGGTCCCACTAGCCACTCTGTCTATATACCTTAATTTTGGCTTCATTCCATATTTTGTTATTTTTCTTCACCTCTCCTCCTATGCCTCATCTCTCTCCTGGCCTGAAGAGAGTGACTTTCCAATAATGAAATTTAAAGTAATACTCTGTGTGGGCAGCTGCTATTCTTCCCTTTTCTCCTTCTTAAATTTGTCACCTTATTGCAAAGAAAAGCATTTATAAATAGAATTGCCAGCAGGACAGCGTTTTCCTCCCTCTCACCCTCCCAGGAAGTAAGAACAGTAGGTGTCTTATAGCCGATTTTCCTTCCTTCATGTTTGCCTAGAAAACCTCTGTGAGAGGGAGAGGTCCAAGCCCTATCCCTGCTGGCTCGCTGGCAGAAAGTCTAAATTAAGATGGAAATTCCCATTTTATGCAGAATAAAGTAGGTGGTTGAGTGTTTTTCTTTTATTGCTTCAATGCAGCTTTTGTAATTCTTACAGGTTTCTTGTCTAAATAAGATGGTCTTTCTTTCCAGTGCTTCTGAAGATGTGAGACATAGGACTATATCACTCAGCAAAAAAATGTTTTTAAATCCTCAGGTAGGGAATGAAGTCTAGATTGCAGTATCCTTCCCCTACCTTTAAGAAAGACCCAGAAACTCCTAGGGAACGGGGGTTGCCGGGTATTTAGAGGGCGTCTAATATTTTAAAAGCTGCAATTAGCATCTCTTTTGAAAGCTGCAATTGCTTCTCACTTCGTGCAGCAGTTCAGCCCCCAGAAAAACGTGGAAATGATTTCCTTGTTCTGTCATTAAATGCTTTAACACAGAAAACAAGAACAAATGTTAAGGAATCCTTATGGTTGTGACAGAATTCTGAGAAGCAGATTTTATTTTTATTTATTTGGCCTGTCTTGAGGTTTCTACTGACCAGCACAATGCACCAAGTTTCATTTTGGTTGACCTACTTACTGTAAAAAAATCAGTTTTCCCTCCCTGACATTCAGAGGAGTTTTCAAATCTTAAAAGAGTTGAAGGACGTGTGATTATGGTGTGGGTGGGGTGGAAGTATTTTATTAAATTGAAATTACTTGAGGTATCTGTCTTGAATATTTGCTCTATGTTATTTTTAAGAGACTTACCACTGAATTGTTAGTCATCTGCTTTGTCCTTGCCTGACCCTGCAAGTCTAGGTTAGGTCACCGTGCTTTCCCCGTAAGCCTTGTACACCCTGCCTTGGTCTTGATTGTGACACTCAGACTCTCACTTTGCATTCTAATCATCTGTCCACTTATCTGTATCCTCCACTACACTGTAAACTTTGTGAGAGCAGGGACGGTATCTCTGTTTTTCACTCTTTTATGCTCTGTGCCTTGCTTATAGTAGGTGCTCATCAAGTACTTCCTGAATATTATGGATGTTTGGATATTTAAATGAATGATTGTGTTAATAATTATTGCTTCCATTTTAAAGATAAATACCTTGAGGGTTTGAGAGTTTAAATATTTTGCCCTAGGTTGTACCACAAATATGTTGCAGAGCCATAATTTGCACCTGGATCACTTTGACTACAAAAAAGCATTTTCTTTTGATTATTTCATATCATATATATACCGTTTCAGTTTCAGTTCAGTTGCTCAGTCATGTCTGACTCTTTGCAACCCCATGAACCACAGCACGCCAGGTCTCCCTGTCCATCACCAACTCCCAGAGTTTACCCAAACCCATGTGTATCGAGTCGGTGATGCCATCCAACCATCTCATCCTCTGTCGTCCCCTTCTCCTCCTGCCCCCAATCCCTCCCAGCATCAGGGTCTTTTCAAATGAGTCAGCTCTTTGTGTCAGGTGGCCAAAGTATTGGAGTTTCAGCTTCAACATCAGTCCTTCCAATGAACACCCAGGACTCATCTCCTTTAGGATGGACTGGTTGGATCTCCTTGCAGTCCAAGGGACGCTCAAGAGTCTTCGCCAACACCACAGTTCAAAAGCATCAGTTCTTCAGTGCTCAGCTTTCTTCACAGTCCAACTCTCACACACATACATGACCACTGGAAAAACCATATCCTTGACTAGACGGACCTTTGTTGACAAAGGACTGTCTGCTTTTTAATATGCTGTCTAGGTTGGTCATAACTTTCCTTCCAAGGAGTAAGTGTCTTTTAATTTCAGGGCTGCAGTCACCATCTGCAGTGATTTTGGAGCCCAGAAAAATAGAGTCAGCCACTGTTTCCACTGTTTCCCCATCTATTTGCCATGAAGTAGCGTGATAGGTGTTTAAAATAGAGGGATGTAAAGGATATCTCTTTTTTTCAAGAAGGGTTAGGAAATGCTGTGAAGAAGGGGTAACATTTTAGTTGGGCTTTGGAGGATGAATAGGAGCCTTCCAGGAATCCAGTGATGAAAATATGAAGAGTAGGAATGGTCATCTCAGGCAATGGGAGCTACAAGAACAGAGGTAGAACCTTAGCACTATAGTTCTTAGGTTCTTTGGGTTCAAATCCTGTCTCTACCATTTCCTTCTGGCAAGTACTTTGGCAAGTTACTTAACCTCTCTGAGCCTCAGTAAATGGGAATAATAATAATCAGGAGCATAACTAGGTTTTGTGCATCCTAAAACTTAAACAATTTGGTGGGACCTATTTAAGATAAAGAGTACAAACAATTTTTGTAAATTTTGTAGACATGTGGCTGTGCTTTGAAAGGGGTTTGTGTACCTGTGAGGCCTTAAAACTAAAGTGGTAATGATAATCTTTGTAATAGGGTGCTTGTGATCATTAATTGAGATAAGTCATCTGAAGTAGTTTACACAGTGCGTATAGATAGTGCTCAATAATTGTAGCTATAATTTTTTTAAAGAACAATGAGTGTTTCAGTGCAGCTGAAGCTTTAGGTGGTTACCTAAAATCAGGCTGGAAAAGTAAGCTGAAGCCCAACTAGGAGATGCAGTTTGAGTTGCTGGAACTGCATTAGCAGGAGTGATTTGATCAGATCCGATTTGATGAAGATAATCCTGGCAATCGTGGGGACGGGAGCTCCTGGTAGAAACCCTGAAGGCAGGAGTCCAGTTTGAGCCCTGTCTGCTGTCCCCAGTCCATACTTCAACAACTGTCCTTCGGTGTATTCTGTGCTTTTAAATAATGACATGCATTTCAGTGCCCATAATAGTACAGATACATTAAATAATTTATGACCAACAGTTCTAACATATTTTTATTATGAATTTTAAATGGTATGTTTATTTTTATAAATGGATACTTAACTACCTGAGGAAAAATTATGGTCTTTAGGAAACATTTTTTTATAACATTTGAACATGAGGAGTTGTAAAATAAAGTGTTTTGTTATAAAAATATGTATATATATTCATGTTGGCAACAAAATTTTTTTATCACTTCTGTGTCAGGGGTTACATTAATTTTTGCTTTATGAGAAAGCCTTTTATTACAAGCTTTTATTGTATTGACCTCTAGAATATATAAACATAAGATAAGTAGTCCTATAATAAGGTTCTTTTGAAACCTGCTTTGAGTTTCGCCTATTAAAATCTTTTTTGTGACTTTTAAAATTTTCACTAAGTAGTAGCTTATACTAAGCTTTGTTATTTACTTATATATTGATCTTCAAACATTTTAAGATTAGTCTCTTAGTGATGCTTCAGATTGTGTCATGGTCATTCATTGTCTCTTGGAATTTTCCCATTCTTCTCTATTCTATTGCTTCCTCATCTTCTGTGTTGTGTTAGCCTTGCCAGTGGTTTTCCTAACTCAGTCTTTTAAAAAAATGTTAAATTAGAGGATGCTTGCTTTGCAATGTCGTGTTGGTTCCTGCTGTACCACACGGTTGATCAGCTATAAGTACACGTATATCCTCCCTCCCTTGGCCTCCCTGCCCCTCCTCCCTTATCCCCCTGCCGTGTTGTCACAGAGCGCCCAGCGAGCTCCCTGTGCTGTTTCCTGCTGGCTCTCTGTTTTACCCAGGGCAGTGTCTATCTGTCGGTGCTGCTCCTCTCAACCCATCCCACCTGCTCCTTCCCCTGCTCTGTCCACAAGTCCATTCTCTGTGTCTGCATCTCTCGTCGTGCCCTGCAAACCGATTCACCAGTCCCATTTTTCTGGATTCCATACATATGCATTAATATATGTATTTGTTTTTCTCTTTCTGACTTATTTCACTTGGTGTAACAGGCTCTGGTTCATCTACTGGTGGCATTGCTTTAAACTTGATGCAGTTTTTCCGCCCAGAAATACTAATAGTGTCAAGATCTTGAGCTCGGTCTCAGTATTGAACCACACCTTTGGCTTTCTTTCAGCATTGGTATTCTTCTGTTCCCTTCCCAGGAGACTTGGAAATGTTAGTTGACAAAGCATTGATTTGTTCTGAGGTCTGCATGGTCCCGATAATGCCTTTAAATGTGCATAGATGTTATTTAGATACACACAGTATTTGCAGATACTTCCCTCTTTCAGACCATTGTGAGCCTTCAGCCTTCTGTGATATTAAAGCGGTCATCATCTGTGTGGGCTCTGGCATCCTAGGTTCAGTCTCTGATTGAAGGTTATTAGAGTGGAAAGAAAGGATATAAAAAAATAGTGTGTTAGCTTGGCTGCTATAATAAAATACCCTAGACTAGCAGTCTATAAACAACAAGTCTATTTCTCACAATTCTGGAGGCTGAAAGTCAGAGATTGGGGGGCCAGCGTGTTCAGGTTCAGGTGAGTATTCTCTTTTGGACTGCAGACTGTCATCTTCTCCTTGTATCCTTGCGTAACTGTAAGAGGGTGACGAAGCTCTCTGAGTCCCTTTTATAAGAATGCCAATCTCATTCATGTAGTCTCTGTTCTCATCACCTAGTTACCTCCCCAAATATCTACCTCCTAATAACATCATATTGAGGAGTTTGGCTTTATTTATTTATTTTTTTTAAGATTTTTTGATGTGGACCATTTTTTAAATCTCTATTGACTTGTTTCTGTTTTATGTTTTGGATTTTGGGCTGCAAGCTATCCTAGCTCCCTGACCAGGGATCAAACCCACACTGGAAGGCAAAGTCTTAACCAGTGGACCATCAGGGAAGTCCCCAGCTTTACTCTTTAGCTGCCAAACTTCTACCAGCATTCATGACAACTGTAACATTTTTCTAATCCTTATCATCATCAGTGATTTATTGATTACCTCCTATGTACCTCACGTTGTATTAGCTGCAATGCTTATACATCATCTTCCCAACCCAGGAATCGAACCAGGGTCTCCTGCATTGCAGGCAAATTCTTTACCAACTGAGCTATGAGGGAAGCCCATCATCGTATTTATTTAACCCATAATTTACAGATGAGGAAATCAAGACTCAAAGAGGCAGTGACTTGTTCAGTCTCACAGCTGCTTCCTTAACTCCTGTGATCTTTGTTTTTATTCATTTGGAATTCCATTTCATAGACCTTCTTACTGCTTAGAGCATTGCTTCTGATATCTTGGATTCTATAAGACTCCTCTCAAACATTTACTCCCCCCTACCACTAACTCCTCCACATGACCTCTTTATGACCCCTGCCTGTTCCCTCTCTGTTTACTTCCTTCTGTAACCCACATAGTCATTTCTGCTTCCTTTTTCCAACATTCTCTTTTCCACTTGAACTTTTTTTCTGTTGCCATTTTATCACTAGCCTCCAAAATTAGATCAGTTCAACCATCTCCTATCTGTTTATAGTCTCTTCTGAGCTCTGTTGGAGAAAATCCCATGACTGTCCATTGATTCCATTTCAAATAAATTTCTAATTTACCCAGACCCTTCAGTGCTCATGATGTTTACTTGGCCTATCTTGGCTTCCTTTCCCTTCCCCACGTTTGTTGTTCTGTCACTAAGTTGTGTCCGACTCTTTGGGACCCCATGGACTGCAGCACACCAGGCTTCCTTGTCCTCTGTCTCCCAGAGTTTGCTCAGACTCGTGTCCATTGAGTCAGTGATGCCATCCAGCTGTCTTGTTCTGCGTCGTCCCCTTCTCCTCCTGCCTTCAGTCTTTCCCAGCATCAGGGTCTTTTCCAATGAGTCACTGACTGCTCCAAGACTTTTTCACATTCTTCATCAGCACAAATCCTCCAACCTCCAGAGGCTGAGAACATATAATTTTTCAGGAATAATTCCCCTTAACTGTCCTCTTAACTACCTCAAAGTATAGCTGCGTCTGACTTGTCCTTTTATTCCTTTTCAAAAACAGAAGCTCTACTCTTTTTCAGTGGTAACTCCACGAACCTGAAGTGTTCTTTGCAGACTGTTTCTGGGAGTTGGCCTGTCCACACCCTTGCTCTCTTATATCTTCAGTCTCTTGCACCCTGTTTGCCTGTCTCTTCACCTGCAATCAGGAATAGGCCGGTCTTACCAATTGCTTCCCTCAGTTCTGCCATCTATCACACTGTCTCCTTTATGGCAAGACTTGGGCCAGAAAGGCACGTGGACCTCCTCCCCACCCTCCACCTGTTCTGGTGAGTCTTTCCCACTGGCTGCCACTGACTTCTTTAAACCAGATCTGATGATCTCTTGTCAGTTTTCATTCTTCTTAGTCTTTGTGCAGCATTTGACAGTACTGACCACCCTTTTCTCCTATTATTTTGGTCCATTTTGAGTTTTGGAGTATTATTTTCCTGTTTCTCCTCCCCTTCCCATTAAATAGTTACCTGTTTGTCTTTGTCCGCCTGCCCCTTTATGATTTTTCCCCAGTCTCTGACCTTGGTCCACTTCTCTGTGTGGGTAATCATCTCCTGAGCATTGGACTTACATTTCTACCTTCCCTTGGGCAATACTGGGGGAGAATAACATGCTCCTTCATTGGTCCTCTCCTCCTCTTATTTCCTGGCTAACTGATTATATCTTTGTACATCTAGTCATCCGAGCTAGAAATCTGGAATTGTCTTTGACACTACTTCTGCCTTTCCCTCTGCCACATCCAGCCACTAAGTCCTAGCAGTTTTCCCTTTGAAATATCTGTATTTTGTTGTCCATTCTTAGCACTGCTGCCTTCATCGAGGTCTCGTGGACTATTGAAATGGCCCTTTAAATTGCCTTCCTCTAGTTTGCTGCTGCGCTAGATTTCTGAGACAAGCTGATCAAACTATTCCTGTGTTCAGCATTGTTCGGTATCTCCACTTCACACACAGGGTCCGATCTGGACCCCTGGCCTGCCTTCGGGCACCTTCTCCATCAGTCCACGTGCCTCCCCACCGCCTCTTCTTCAGCAACTGCAGCCAGCATCCTGACTCAAGCTCTGCCTCCTGCTGAGTCCTAGCACAGGTGGTTTACTCTGCTTTTCCACCTCTCTCTGCTTGGTTTTATATTTCCTGGCCTGGCTCACTAGTTTTCTTTTTGATAAGGCATTTGTGACCCATCCAGGCAGAATACCTTTTCATCTGTTATAGGATTTTGTTCACAACCCCCTACCCCCAGACCCCGCCCCGGGTTTCCCGACCCTGAGAGAATCAGCTGTATGTGATTCTCTCTTCTGCCGGCTTTAAACTTCTCAGAGGCATCTTTGTTTTCTCAGGTTCCAAAGTATAGGAAGCGCCTAATAAATATTTATTGAACTAAACGTTGGTTAGCATATCTAGGTTCACACATGTTAAGCAGAGGGCTAATTAGGGGCCCATTATTATTGCAAGTGCAAGAAGCACTAATAGTAAGCAAACAACGTTTCAGCTTTAGCTTTAACACACAGTAATCTGAGAGTTTGTTTTTTTTCTAGAAATGTGACTTTACTAAAATAAGAGAAAATACATTTTAACCAAGCTTGCATCAATATAATTTTGGTTTTCAGATGAACTGAAAACTCATGTGATGGTTGGCTGAGTCAAGTTGGGTGTCAACAATCTGTCACCTAACAATTGAGCTCTTTATGATTGTTGAAGAGCACATATTAAGTTCCTCCAGAAAAAAGAATCTATTAAAAGTTATGTAGGAAGGTGAAAGAATAGTTGTATAGCATTTAGTTAACCAAAATCAGATTGTTAAGTCTTTGGGTCCCTGACATGCTTAGAGAACACTATAGAAAAATGCTTACACCTCTTTCAAAGCTGATTTTATCACAGAACATAGCCTTTTTGTGTTACTATGATGCCAATAAAACATTATTCAGCGGTGCTTCTGCTAGTGTGTGAAATCATCTATCAATGTGGGAATATGCATATATGGGAATACGTATATATGGAAATATAGTGTGGAAATATGTATCAATGCATACATTTTGTTTGTTGCTAACTTACAAGCACTACAACTGGAAACTGCATTGCAAAGCCATAAAAAGACCAGGAGTATAGAGGCAGTTATAGATAAACTTATTTTTACCCGGTGTTTATTTTTTTCCTCATTTGTTCACTAAATCTTAAAATATATGATACCATATTGCCAAATGTGTTTTTTCTTTTAATTATCAATTAATTATCAATGATACCATGAAAACAAATCACTTTTTAAAAATTGAGTATAGTTGATTTATTGATACAATATTGTGTTAGTTTCAGATGTATGGCAAAGTGTGAAACAAATCGCTTTTTTCCTTTGTAGGTGCTTTTTGCCTATGTAGTTAGAACTCAAACCAGGGTAACTAGTAGATTATTTTTTTCTTCCTTAAGTGACTTGGGAAAATGGGGAAATGCAAGAAAGAAGTAAGTGTGGCAAAAGCCCATGGCGATTTTGACCTACACCAGATCATAGGGTCCTTTGGTTCAAGTTGTTTGAACCTTAAGACATTATTGCACTGATTTGCTGGCAAAGACCTTAACTATAATTATTTGGTATGTTTTGCTGTTTTTGATAGTCAATTTACAGTTTTATTTGTTAACTATTTATATAGGATTTATATCTATAATTATTAGATATTTTTCTACCATGATTAGATAACTGGGCTGTTTAAAAAAGAAACTCCTCCAGAGTAGCTAAATTTTTAAAGTCACTACCTACATCTGCCAAAACAGATTAGTAGCGCATTTCCAGAACAGAACAAATTGTCTTGATCTCCTTACCTAACACTATGTTTTGCGTCAAATCCAGCTGCATTCAGAGCAAGAATTCTTGATGGAAGCTTATATTTTGACATAAAAATTTGGGGGGCTGCAATGTAAGGCAGTTTTATCCTTCATTTGCAGGCTGGATATTGCTATATTATTCGTTTACGGTATTCATACCGTAAAAATACTATATAATCATGCTAAACTTGATCTAGTCTTAACTCACTAAACCCTGTTGAACTCAATGGGCACATGAACTTGAATTTTCTATTTGAGAAATTAAAATCTCTTGGTTATTTAAATAAGTACTACTTTGTAAAATAATATTTACACCTTAGGTCTCCCTTCCTTTGTAATCATATCTTTGTCTTTGCTGAGGATTTTTTGTTGTTTTTGTATTTCAGATTGATTAGGTATCCTTATGGTAATGATAAAAATTGGCAAGGCCGAACTAAAACTTTAATCAGAATATTTAAACATGGGCGTTCTAATAAAGGAAATTTCTTTATGGACTATTACTGAGAATTCTTTTGGGTTCAGTCCTATGGAAAATAATTTAAAAATCTTATTTACAGTAATAAATAGTACATTCTGTTTTGTCTGTTAATATTTCTTTGCTTACTCTGGCTCATCCCTACTCATGATTTGTGTCAGGTGATAGAGAATGTTCAGTTGATAAGGACTGAATCACAGGACAAATGCTTAAAGTTCTTGAGGCATTTTATTGTGGAGGCTAAGACTTTGGGCTTTGTAGCCAGACTGCTGGAGTTCAAATTCCTTCCTAGTGGCGTGATCTTAGGCAAGTTGCTTTACTGTTTTGTTCCTCAGTTTCCCCATCTCTAAAATGAACTGTTCAGAGCATTTAATGAGCTAACACACATAAGATGTTTAGAATTGTGCCTAGTAGGTAGAAAGTACTCAATAAGTATCTTTTATAGAATAATTGACCTGTAGCATATCTAATTTATCAAGAATTCCAGTTAATTGTACTTTAATAAGTCCATCTTTTGAATAATAAAATCAATAATGATATTGTTTATACAGTACATGATGCATTTACATTTTTACCATAAAAATGAAAAATGCTAGTAACTGGCTATTGTGTTTTCTGGAACATTAATAGCTTTAGGATACATGTATATGTAGAAAACAAATGAACCAGATACCCTGAATACAACCCCATCATATAAACATGTGGTGCTTGAAATCTAAATGTTATTGGCACTATCGTCCCCCCAGTTAAAAGGCCTTGAAATACTAGTTATACTTTTTTCAAGTGAATAGGTCATGTAGATTTTAACAGTTCTCTTCCTTCCCTAAGTCCACTTCCATTAAGATTTTCGTTTTAGACTGAAAATGAAGAGGAGTTAACTTGTTATAAAACATTGATATCAGAATAATGTGCTAAACCTGTTTTGCAGATCTCTTATTTTTTTAACGTTATTTACACCATATAAAGAAACCATGGAATATGTTTGGTTTGGTTTGAAGAACTTTGGTATCATATTTTTATCCCACAGTACCTAATATATTCATACTACTGATGTTCAGTCATTGTTGAATGAATTAACCAGCTTGACAGAAGACTAATGAATATATACTTCATGTGAATGATTGAAATCCTTAATATTCTAGAAAATGTTTCCATTTTTCAGTTCAGTGTGTATCATGATTCCATAAGTCATGTAAATATATGTACAGACATATTTTCTCCCTGTATATTGATGCATGTATAAAACACTTTGCCCTGGAAGAAAATTAGTTTCACAAAGGTCACTTGTCTAGCATCTGTTCATTTGCTGTATCTCTATTTATTGAGAGTTGATATAACTTTAAGATACTTGCAAAAACAACTTTGTTGTAAATTTTCAAGCAATCACAGGAGCTTTATAATTTCTGTTAGTGATAACATGAGTAACTTTTCTAGTTAGAACAAAAGTGAAAGTTAAAATATTGCCAAGAAAACATTGACCAATGTATAGCCTGCATATGTGGCATTTTTGCAGCTACAAAGACCCTGTGGCTCTGCCCTCTCGGCCTACTGGCCAGATTTCAGAAGAAACTGGGATAAAGCATCTAGAAAAATGATAGTGCACTTTTAAGCTCTAAATGCTAGGTTTGGCAGCTGTTGTCTTACAAGTTAAATGGGCTTCAAGGCATTGGACCAGTTTCACTGGACTTTCTCTTTTATTCTCTCTGTGAATTCAGATATATTTACAATGTAGTACCCTAAGTCTTGATCGTCTCTCCTGTTTTGAAGCCTTTACATAAACTACATCCTGTAGTCATTTTCCCAAGCCTTTTCCTTTTTTTCCCTAATGCTCTTGACCTTTAACCTCTTTGAAACTTGCAGCCTGAGAACACACCTACCCCCACCCAACCTTCCCTTTCCACTCTGCCTAATCCTTTGCTTGTGAACAGTGTTACTCTTACTCTGTGTATATTATTGCTTAATGTTGGCACATTTGTCTTTTCACTTTATGTCTGTGTGACAGTGTGGTCTTTTGCCCTTTGAGGGCAGGGACCATAACTTTTGACTTATGGTGTTGATAGATTCTTAGGTACAATAGTAAATGGCTGTTGGTAGGATATAAAATTCACTGGGATTTTGAAGCTAATCAAAGATAGTTTGAATCCTTTTGTAAATTATTTGCAAAATGAACAGGTATTTTTTTTTTTTACTGATACCTGTACTATCAAAAAATGGACTGGTCTCAGAATTGATGACCTATTAATAAAATGCTGCAGATAAATTTGAAAAATATTTATTGGAGGAAGAGAAAAGGGCATTTGGTAGCAAATCAAGTAAGCTTTGTTTTTCTAAGGTATTTGATTAGAATCGTGCAAAAATTTTAATGTTATGTTTCTTCTAACTGTTATTTGCTGCTCAAAAATAACTGTTGGTGGATTTTTCTGTACCCCCCTATCTATCCCTGGCGTATGTCTGTTAACAGTGCATTCTGATTACATATCCCAAGCATGCTTCTTTTATATGTCGTTATCTAACGTGATGTGGGAAAAACTGTGTTTATTTTTTTGAAAGTTGCCCACTGTTTATTATGTTATGACTGCAAGACTCTTCTGCACAAAAGCTTTTTGGGTCTTAAGATCAAATTTCAAAACTAGAAGTGCTTTGTGTCCCCCTAAGTGGAAAGAATTTATAAGGTATTTACAACGTTCAAACATTCTTAAGGAGCCTTATTTTTAAATGATGGCTAATTCTACTGCATTAGAAGCATTAATATTTATTTTATATGTGTTGAATTAAAAAATATATTTCTTAAATATACTTTAATAATCTTCAGTTTAGTTGCAAATGTCATTTAATGCTTTTGAGTAAAATTCAGTAGTATTGTCTAAAGGTAGAAGTGAGTTTAATGCTACCTATCAATTTCCAAATAATACTTAATTTTTAATCACTAGTACTAAATTAGTAAGCCTTTTAAAATATAAAGTTTTCTTGTAATCACTTTACCTAATTGGATATCTCATTTTTAGCAAATCCTTTGTTTCTTTCATCTTTTTCTGTTTTTCTTAGTTTGTTTCATACATCTTTTACATAACAGATCCAAACTGCTTTGTGTTGAAGGAAGAAGCTGCATGATGTGGAGAAATTTTGTGTGTGATGGAATTTAACCTCGTTTATGTCTCTCCCCACACAGTCCCTTCAATCTGAATATGTTCATTACTAAGGCCTTGCCACTCCGGTGAAAGCTGTTCCACTCTTACACGCAGTTTCCTCATCTGGATGAGCAATGTAGAGAGAAAACAACTGCTTGCCGGAAGAATATCTCTGCCTTTTTACCTTAAATTAAAGACAGCACTCAGATAAGACCTTCATGAGACTTGAAACCAGAAAACTCTGGTTAATGACTACTCTAAATGCACTGAAACTATGTTTATGGAGATGTCAACTTTTTAAGACAGTTTTCATGTTGAATTTGGTATTTTGGAAGGTTGTTTTTAATGTATTTCGGTAATACATTCGTTATTACATTTACATGTACAGTGTTACATTATGTATGTATTGTGAACTTTAAAAGACTATTTTGATAAATTTATAAATATATAAAATTATGTAAAAACTAGACTATATTTTGACTTAGATTTTCTTGCTGTTTCCTACCAAAAATTTGTATTTTGAATTTGTTTAGTGTAGTTTTATCTACAATGAATAAATAATTCCTCTTTATTAAGAAAAAGTAAAGGAGAAAGTTTTTAGAAAGTGATTTGTATGTTTCCACTACAAATATGGCAGATCAGTTCATTCTTTTGGGAAGTCAGTCTAGCTTAAGTTTATCCAGGTTTATCTCTTAGCAAGAGTACAATTGTTTGATACAGCTTATTGAGATCATTTCTTTTCCCTTTGTTTTTGTTGCTGAGCCATTTAGTTTTGCATCTTTGGAGGTTTAAGAAAATTTAACATCCAGTTGAAGATCAAAATTCACTGAATGTTTTTCCTTGAAAGCATAGTCTTTCTCTATGAAATGACTCAACAGTCCAAATGTTTTTACTTCTTTCCTTCTCACAAAAGAATTCTTAGTCAAATTAGAATATTCTGATTTTGGTACGAGGTTTTTGCCTGTATTCACACATGGTCTGGCAAGTTTTAAATCAGCAAAGAGGATTCAAAGGATGCTGCTAAGTAGTTTTCTGTATTAATAAAGGAAACAAGTTTAAGACAGATCACAAAACCCCTGGCACACAAGCTAGCATATCTGAAACCTAACATGAAAATGAAGGGACTCCTAGGTACTTCACAGTCCTTTCACATAAGTGTAATCTTATATTTAGGGTCCAGAAGCCTGTAAACCTTTGTTTCATGGGGAGTTGGGGAGTATTAGATCCTCATTATCTTCCATGCTGCTCAAGAATGGACTACTCAGGCAGTCCAGTGGATTCATATGATGTGCTTTACTCTCAACCACTGAGTTATTTATCAGGTATTTATTAGAAGGGGGTACCTTGAGGCTGTTATACATGCTGGAGCAAAACATCTTGTTTATGTCTTACTTTTTAAAAAAGGCATTTGAATGAATGTTTGACTCAGGTTTGTTAACCTTCAAAAACTGCAGTACCAAATAATTGCACTAAACTGATGAAAAAAAAGGAATTGTTATGTTTTAGGAATCAAAAATTAAGTGGAATTAAATTGTATACCTTTTCTAAAGTTAAAATAGTAAAATATTTTGTTATGAGTTATTGTAAAAAATGATCAGTTAATTGTATAGGAAAATGATAGTATTTTTTCAAAATTATCAGTGAAAAGTAATTCAGATGATATTTGAGAAGTGGGGGAAAGGGAACCATATAGACAGTTTTAGTTCTGTGAATACTAATTGTGTGCAGCTACTAAATAATTGTAAAATTGACTACTGTAAATTTTCCATAATTATATGTGTATATTAAGTCATATGTATCTACATGGGTATGTCTTAAAATTATTTATACACATGTACATACATAGACAAATCAAGAAGAATATGTGTATAATATAGAAAGTATATAGCAAAGTGATTCTACTCCAATAATAAAGATTGACATGTATTTTGTTATGAATAGTTTACCTTTGAAAAGATATTTTGTTCTATTTTAAGGTGTAGAAGAATACACTGCTAATAAATAATAAAAGTTTTATGCAATTTACATTCTCCCTGTTTTTTGTCATTTGGATTTGGAGTATCAATGTACTGAAGTATCTTTATAATTTTACATTTAATTCACTCTACATTTAATTCACTTTTGAGTTTCTAAAAATCTCTGTTCCAGATTTTTATTGACTTTCCAGGTTGTGGCCATTCCTGAATTATGTGACAGTGAGCACAAAGAAATCTTATACTTTGAATTTCACAAGAGTCAGATAATATCCAGCCTTGTATATATAATTTTCCTTTTTGTTAATAAAACACTGTTTATTATCAGTGTTTTGGGCTTGCTTGATCATTTATGACTACTGGTCATAGGCTTCGCAGGTGGCTTAGTGGTAAAGAATCTGCGCACCAATGCAGGAGACACAGGAGACGCGGGTTCTATCCCTGGGTTGGAAAGATCCCCTGGAGGAGGAAATGGCAACCCACTACAGTATTGTTGCCTGGAAAATGTCATGGACAGAGGAGCCTGGCTGGTTACAGCCCATGGGGTCACAAAGAGTCAGACACGACATCACGCATGCACAGAACCACTGTGTTAAGCTGGTCCTGTACCCCTGAGCAACAGGAATTGCGAAATAATCAATGTTTATCAGTCATTGTTTCTTTTGAGAAAGAATAGCTATTTTTCTTAAGGGAGAAATTATAGAAATAAATTAGATATCACACACCTTGCCACTGTTGGGTCTATGCCCTGAAGAGCTGGCTTGGGAGGAAGAAGTTGCATTCTTTTTACTGGAGATATTTTATGTATTAAACTGGATCTCTTTGGGTTGTGATGTTCCTGATGTTTTTCACCTTTCTTTTATCTTCTAAAATTTTTCAGAACACATAGGAATAGTTGTGGGTGGGAAGATAGTTTCACTTCTTGAGTTGGGAATCTGCCAATTAGCTGTTCTCACAACACTGCCTGAGACATCTAGTTGGGGTACCAAGGTTGTCATGAGCCCACATCTGAGAGAAGGAGATTTCTTCTGAATTCGTGAACTTGTCTAGAAGGGCAGAAAGTCTTTTTCTACAGATATAGTGCCTATGAAAAAAAAGTAGTAGAAAAAAATCAATTAATTACAGCAGATTTCTCACCTATTGAAATCTTGAGTTCACGTGGTTTTGTTACCTTAGATATCAAATGATTTCTAAATCTCAAAATATACCTGGAGAGGCTACCCTGTTATGGATTTGGCTGTGATTTACATAACAATAGGAACATGAGTTTACCAACAGTAAGCTCTACAAATGTATTTTCAAGATTGTTCTCATTTGTATGCTTTCCTTGGTGACATGTGTTAAACCAACACTATGTTAAAAAGTTTCTACTCTTTGGGAGGAAGAAGCTCAGTGTGTAAGCTGAACAGTACCCAGTGGTGTTTTATGGCATGTAAGAAGCCTGATCTTTGCCCAAGTGCCCTCGTAAGGCAGAGTTGATGCCAGTGAAAGCCTTGCAGTGCTCTTGGCAACACTGAGCAAAGCAAGAATTTGCTCACTGCCTGTCTCCTGAGAAGATTAATTAGAGAGGTATCCAATTACAGCAGGATACAATTTACAGCATAAGAGAATATCTTTTATTTACACATAGGTTGCATAGAGGTGGCACCCATGGCAGAGAAAGGAAAGTAGAAAATAATTGCATTATTTTGAGCTGGGTTGAAATGTTAATTTATTCCCACCCAGTTCCTTCTCTATGGATTGAATTATGATAATCATCTCAAGAAGGAGAAAAATAGATTTTCTAGAGAATTTAAAACTTTTTTTTTGGTTAGTGCAAGTAGAAACTTATATCGGAAGATTGCTTTTAATGCAAAATTCAGTTATTTAGAATTGGTTTTCAATGGATGAACATAAATTATTTGATCTTTTCACTCACCATGACTTACTTTAACATCAATTGACCTTTTCACTCACCATGTCTTGCTTTAAGTTGAATACCACCAAAAAGAAGATGACTTTCATCATCACTTGCTATTTCTCATTTGGTTTGAATCAAGTTGATCAAAGCTTTATTGAGAAGGTGGATCACAAGTGAAAAATGAGTTAACTGTGGAAATGACTCCAGCTGCAAATGTTTATATTTACATTAAACTTCAGAATCAGGGGTAACGATCTATTGAATGGGTTTTGTTTATTTATATTATGGCTCTCCCAAAAACATTTAAAGTGGTTTTCCATGGAGTCACAAAGAGTCAGAGATGACTGAACATGCATGCACGCACACACACACACACACACACACACACACACACACACACACAAAGATTGGAGCAGGCGTATCATGGAGGATTGAAAACAAAGTGATTCAGAGAGCAAACTGAGGTTGAGGCAAACTGAGGTTGGAGGCAACTGAGGTTGAGACTGAAAGCTGAGATGAGCTGCTTCCCAAATGTCATAGAACATGGATCTTCTCTTAGGTTGGGCACATTACACCAAGGGCACACCTTTAGTCAGCTCCAGAGCTCCTTAGTGGGATTTATTTTCCTCAAAACATTCATATAATACATGATTGTTAATCATAAGCTCTATGCTGTACAGTGGGTCTCTAGAACTCATTTATCTTGAAGCTTTGTTATTTGTTTGAGTAATTTGCTACAAGGGTAGATCATATGTTGTGTCCTTACCACAAAATAAAACTAATGATGATGATGATGATAAATATGGGAGAGAACTTTTAGAGGCGATGGATATGTTTATGGCATAGATGTGGTGATGTTTTCATGGAAGTATACTTACCTCCAAACTCACCAAGTTATATATATTAAATACATCCAGCTTTCTGTAGGTCAATCATACCTCAATAGTCTAAATTTTTTTCAAATGAAGAGGTTATCTTCAAGTGAGTTTGTCAGTCTTGATATTCAGATCTCCCAGAATGATTATGTCAGGTACATGGAATAGAAATTTTAAAAGGCAAATTGAAACCAGAGACCAGAATAGTATAATAATAGTCCATATAACTATCTATCTATGTATCATCTATCCATCTAGTATTTACTGACCTTTACTGACAGCTAAAAATCCCTTATGACTATACAGTGGAAGTGAGAAATAGATTTAAGGGACTAGATCTGATAGACAGAGAGCCTGATGAACTATGGACGGAGGTTCGTGACATTGTATAGGAGAGAGGGATTAAGACCATCCCGAAAAAAAAGAAATGCAAAAAAGCAAAATGGCTGTCTGAGGAGGCCTTACAAATAGCTGTGAAAAGAAGAGAAGCGAAAAGCAAAGGAGAAAAGGAAAGATATTCCCATTTGAATGCAGAGTTCCAAAGAATAGCAAGGAGAGATAAGAAAGCCTTCCTCAGCGATCAATGCAAAGAAATAGAGGAAAACAACAGAATGGGAAAGACTAGAGATCTCTTCAGGGAAATTAGAGATACCAAGGGAACATTTCATGCAAAGATGGGCTCGGTAAAGGACAGAAATGATAGGGACCTAACAGAAGCAGAAGATATTAAGAAGAGGTGGCAAGAATACACAGAAGAACTGTACAAAAAAGATCTTCATGACCCAGATAATCATGATGGTGTGATCACCGACCTAGAGCCAGACATCCTGGAATGTGAAGTCAAGTGGGCCTTAGAAAGCATCACTATGAACAAAGCCAGTGGAGGTGATGGAATTCCAGTTGAGCTATTTCAAATCCTGAAAGATGATGCTGTGAAAGTGCTGCACTCAATATGCCAGCAAATTTGGAAAACTTAGCAGTGGCCACGGGACTGGAAAAGGTCAGTTTTCATTCCAATCCCAAAGAAAGGCAATGCCAAAGAATGCTCAAACTACCGCACAATTGCACGCATAGCACATGCTAGTAAAGTAATGCTCAAAATTCTCCAAGCCAGGCTTCAACAATATGTGAACTGTGAACTTCCAGATGTTCAAGGTGGTTTTAGAAAAGGCAGAGGAACCAGAGATCAAATTGCTAACATCCGCTGGATCATCAAAAAAGCAAGAGAGTTCCAGAAAAACATCTATTTCTGCTTTATTGATTATGCCAAAGCCTTTGACTGTGTGGATCACAATAAACTGGAAAATTCTGAAAGAGATGGGAATACCAGACTGCCTGACATGCCTCTTGAGAAACCTGTATGCAGGTCAGGAAGCAACAGTTAGGGCTGGACACGGACCAACAGACTGGTCCCAAATAGGAAAAGGAGTATGTCAAGGCTGTATATTGTCACCCTGCTTATTTCACTTATATGCAGAGAACATCATGAGAAACACTGGGCTGGAAGAAGCACAAGCTGGAATCAAGATTGCCGGGAGAATATCAATAATCTCAGATATGGCAGAAAGTGAAGAGGAACTAAAAAGCCTCTTGATGAAAGTGAAAGAGGGGAGTGAAAAAGTTGGCTTGAAACTCAACATTCAAAGAGCTAAGATATGGAGAAGGAAATGGCAACCCACTCCAGGATTCTTGCCTGAGGAATGCCATGGACAGAGGAGCCTCGTGGGGTACAGTGCATGAGGTCACAAAGAGTTGGACACGACAGAATGACTTTCACTTTTCACAACTGAAGAGTTTCACTCTTAAAAGAGGTTAAAATTTTCCTCAGAAATGGTCACCTAATTAGAACTTGCATCTTCTAAAGACATTGTGGATGTAATTCACTACAAAATGGTTAAAAGAATCCACCAAACAACATAGATCAGCAGAATAGATTGTTTAAAAGGAGCATGAACACCCAATCCCTACAGCTGCCTCAGGGACACCATCCCCTGAACCCTCTGATTCAGGAGACATACAACTTCTCATTTCTGCATTTACACAGAGCACCCCTTTCCAGGAACCATGTCCACAAGACATTTCCATACACCATGGCTCCCTGAGTCTGTCATATCAAGTTTAACTATGCTACAACACTGAAAAGACGGAAGAAGCTCTCAATCATAATACAAACAGGCATCAGAAAAGATCCCACCTACAGAGGAAAGTGTTGACGGAGAACTATAATCTGTTCTTCCGTCCTCAGTGACCCTGGTTAGAGCAAAACCCTGGGCAAACAGCTAACACTGAAATCTACTGACTAGGAGATAAATGAGGATATTACAGGGGTCGCTATATGCTGATTACCATTCTAGTAATGTTTTTAGCAGGGTGGATCGGGTCTGTTTAGAGTGTGATAAACCTACAATATACAGACTACAGTTGTTCTAATAAATAAAAGTCCTAAAGCCAGAACACGACTACAAGTGTGAGGACACATATTAAGCGAGAAACTCTCAAGTCTTCCTTGTGCTGACTTGTACGATACAAGTTAAACAAGTGAGAGTCCCTAATTTATTTTATATATCCCATTTAAAAAACCTAAATTCAGGAAGCAGTGTCTGACTGGTTCGGGGCCTCATAGACATTGCACATGTTGTTGCTCTTGTTTTGTATTATTTTCTAATTGTTAGTCAATCTGGTGCTGGTAAGAACTGTGTTTCCCGAGGAAACCAGAATTGAAAGAAACATGTTTAGCCCAATGTTCATTGCAGCACTGTTTACGATAGCCAGGACATGGAAGCAGCCTAGATGTCCATCAGCAGATGAATGGATAAGAAAGCTGTGGTACATATACACCATGGAATATTACTCATCTATTAAAAAGAATGCATTGGAATTAGTTCTAATGAGGTGGATGAAACTGGAGCCTATTATACAGAGTGAAGTAAGTCAGAAAGAAAAACACCAATACAGTATATTATTGCATATATATGGAATTTAGAAAGATGGTAACGATGACCCTGTATGCGAGACAGCAAAAGAGACACAAATGTAAAGAACAGACTTTTGGACTCTGTGGGAGAAGGTGAGGGTGGGATGATCTGAGAGAATAGCATTGAAACATGTATATTATCATATGTGAAGCAGATCACCAGTCCAGGTTAGATGCATGAGACAGGGCACTCAGGGCTGATGCACTGGGATGACCCTGAGGGATGGGATGGGGAAGGAGGTGGGAGGGGGGGATTAGGATGGGGAACACATGTACACCCATGGCTGATTCATGTGAATGCATTTCAAGAACCACCATAATATTGTAATTAGCCTCCAATTATAATAAATACAGAAAGGAAAAAAAACTAAGATAATGGCATCTGGTCCCATCACTTCATGGCAAATAGATGGGGAAACAGTGGAAACAGTGGCAGACTTTATTTTGGGGGGCTCCAAAATCACTGCAGATGGTGATTGCAGCCATGAAATTAAAAGACGCTTACTCCTTGGAAGGAAAGTTATGATCAACCTAGATAGCAGATTAAAAAGCAGAGACATTACTTTGCCAACAAAGGTCCATCTAGTCAAGGCTATGGTTTTTCCAGTGGTCATGTATGGATGTGAGAGTTGGACTGTGAAGAAAACTGAGTACCGAAGAATTGATGCTTTTGAACTGTGGTGTTAGAGAAGGCTCTTGAGAGTCGCTTGGACTGCAAGAAGATCCAACCAGTCCATCCTAAAGGAGATGAGTCCTGTGTGTTCATTGGAAGGACTGATGCTGAAGCTGAAACTCCAATACTTTGGCCACCTCATTCGAAGAGTTGACTCATTGGAAAAGACAGTGATGCTGGGAAGGATTGAGGGCGGGAGGAGAAGGGGATGACAGAGGATGAGATGGCTGGATGGTATTGCTGACTCAATGGGCATGGGTTTGGGTACACTCCAGGAGCTGGTGATGGACAGGGAGGCCTAGCGTGCTGCGATTCATGGGGTCGCAAATAGTCGGACACGACTGAGCAACTGAACTGAACTGAACTAATGGAGACTAAACTATAAAGTGTAACATGTGCCTTTTTGTATTGAGAAGTAAAACTTGAAAGATACAGCAGTCCCAGAGACTTGAGATTAAAGAAGTCAGTTTTGTCTTTCTTCTAAAAAAAAAAAAAGAAAAAACCCCTCTGGGGAAAGGAAACCTATTTTTTAAAAATCTAGGTTTCTTGCAGGTAGAATTTTAGCACCCTACTGCACAAATTCTAAGGGGGCTTCCCTGGTGCCTCAGTCAGTAAAGAATCTGCCTGCAATGCAGGAGACTCAGTTTCGATCCCTGGGTTGGGAAGATCCCCTGGAGAAGAAAACGGCAACCCACTCCAGTATTCTTGCTTGGAAAATCCCATGGACATTCTAAGAGAGATCCCACACTCCAAGAGGCAAGATCCAGGCCTTTTTTTTTTCCAGTTCTAGAAGGGTAACCAGTTAGCTTCTCTTCAAGCTTGGCTTGTAAAGTAACTGGCATCTACTGATGGTGACCAGCAGAATTGGAAATAACTAGCTTTCCTGATTTGAGGAAATATATAAAATTCACTTTTTCCCTTGGCCACTTTTCATACCCATATCTTTCACAAATACAGCAGTCAACTGCAGACTTTTCCTGCGAAGAATTGCCAGTAACTTACCTTACCACTTAGATCACAGGACTTCAATGACCAAAAAACACATGTCTGGCGCTGTGTCCAAGGAGGACACTTTAGAAACCATTAAATAGAGCAAGCGTGGGAGGCAGAATCACTGGGCTCCTGGATTCTCCAGTCCCCTCACCACAGAGCAAGCATTGCCTTGGAGTTCTCTTTCTCAGATATAGTACCAGAGGCTACATGGGGGATACTGGCCCCAAGATGGCAGCTCACAACAAGTAGAACTGCTGAGAAAGATTGCTAATTGACAAAGCTGACAAACTGAGGCTTTGGAATAGTTTGAACTCTTTTAAAGTCAAATCTTGGGCTTCCCAGGTGGCGCTAGTGGTAGAGAACCCGCCTACAAATTCAGGAGACCTAAGAGACTTGGGTTCAATCCCCAGGTCGGGAAGATGCCCTGCAGGAGGGCATGGCAATCCACTCCAGTATTCTTGCCTGGAGAATCCCCCTGGACAGAGGAGACTGGCGGGCTACAGTCCACAGGGTCTCAAAGAGTTGCACACAACTGAAGCTTCTTAGCACAAAGTCCAATCTTGGGGAAAATTATCCTGAATTAAGGATTCCTATCTAAGAGGCAGGTGGTTAGGATTTTTCATATCTAAGGTAAACCAAAAGAGGAAATTTCACCCATCTGGTCAGGAGAAGAGATACTAAAATAGGAAATAAGCCAAGGACAGATTAGTTATCAGCCAGTCTGGATAGGAGAAGCCCTGTTTGTCGGAAACCTCAGGACCAACTCCAGGTTTGACAATTTGCTAGAAGGACTCACAAGACTCAGCCTATGGCTGCACTGAGAGCTAAGACTAATTCCAGTTGGATGCAGAGTAAATCAGCAAAGTTGCTGGAAATGGGGTCTGGAGGAAACCAAGTGCAAGCTTCCCAGTGTCCTCTCCCAGAAAGTCACATAGGATGTGCTCCAGGAACCAGTGGTGGCGACACATGGAAGTGTTATCTACCAGTGAGGCTCATTAGATACTGAGCACCCAAGGGTTTTTAAACTGGGGCTAGTCATGTAAGTAGCCACCACCAGCACAAACCAAAATTCCAGACTCGAAGAAGGAAAGCAGGAGGGCAGTCTGCATAAACCTTATTCTTTTCCTAGTCCAAGGACAATGAAGCACCCTTATCATTAAGGGAAGTCTGATAACAGCACAGGGATCTGTTTACCAGTCAAGTTCCCAGATGCAAGCCAAGGCCAACCTTGAAAGCAGGCTTTTCCAAGGACACTGGTCTCAGGCCTGCTATGTAAACCCTATTTTGCACACTCTGTATCTTAGCCAACTGATCTGTAGTAACTAATGCCCACTTAAATTAACAGGCAGTTAATCTTACCTTATGAAGTGGAACTGAAGTCTCTGTTATCAAAAGACTTCTTTGTGGATGGAATGAGTTATGATCCAGGAGGCAGGACCTATCCTTTTGAGTCCCCACTGTTCCACATGGGCCAGGGTTCTGGTTTCTGTTTGTTTTAAAATGGATACATTAGGCAGTCCTAACACTTGCCCTCACTAAACACTACTTATTGTAGCAGACACGCCAGCACCCTGTGTCTCCAGTGTTCTAATTTCTTTCAGGGCAAACTAGAAGAGAAAAACCTCTCTGAATCTACTTTGCTTTAAGAAATGAATTAGTCTAAAATTTTTTTCTCTGAATGTTTATCCATTATTTAATATGTAAAAAGAAATAAAAATACAGGTTAATATATTTTTTTGTTCCTTTTTAAAAAAATTTTTACTGGAGTATAGTTGATTTACAATGCTGTGTTAGTTTCCGCTGTACAGTAAAGTGAATCAGGTATACCTATATCCACTCATTTTAGATGCTTTTCCCATATAGGTTATTGTAAGTACTGAGTACACTTACCTGTGCTATATAGTAGGTCCTTATTAGTTATCTATTTTAAATATAGTAGTATGTGTCAATCCCAGTTTATCCTTCTCCTTGCTTCCCCCCTCCAACCATAAGTTTGTTTTCCACATCTGTGACTCTATTTCTGTTTTATAAATAAGTTCATTTGTAGCATTTTTTTAGATTCCACATATAAGTGACCATCACATGATGTTTGTCTTTCTCTGTCTGACTTACTTCGCTTAGTATGGAAAAGTAACCAGAATAATTCTAAAATATTGCAATTTAAAAAATACTGAAATAAAAAACATTGAAAATTAAATAAAAAATATAATTAATATATGTAAAAAATTAAAACAATAAAAGATTTATATAAATTGACCTGCTTAAAATAAGATAAAAGAATAAAATATGCAGTGCAAAAATGCCATTAAGGAACTAAAGATTTAAAAGAATGAGGTAGGATAATCTAAAATAAATTAAGAGTAAATCAAACAAAAAAGATCTGGATTTAAAAAATAGTAAAACATAAAAAATGAATGTAAGTTTAAAACACTCGGAAAAAAGCAACAGGACTTCTTGAGCAGAGAGAGTTACAGATGCTCACTGGCCTCCCAGTTAGCCTAATCAGGTCTTGTGAGAGTCAAATTGCCCAGGCAGAATATTCCAAGGAAAAGACCTATGAACAGATATTTTATCAGCTCAAATTCTCCCAGTTAGATTTCCAGGCAGTCATGTGCAGACCTGCAAAAGCTGTTAAACCTTGGGGGAATATTAAGAATGTGCTATTTTTTTTGAGTGATTAAGCCAGACAATGGGCTAAGTGCTATAAATCTGTAAGGTATCTTACTATGTAGACCTCAGAGGTTTCAGGTAGATGAAACAGAGGTGAAGTGAAATGACTTGTCCAAGGTCCTACATCTAGCAAGAGGAACAGCCCAGATTAAACACAGCCTTAGTGCCAAAGTCCATCACCTAAACTTTTTGCTGTATTACATGTAGCCAAACAGACTCTTTTAAATACGGCCTGATTGCTATGAAAGAACACATCAAAACAGAATACCAGACACAACAGGCTTTATTACTTTGAAAGTAGAGCATATTTCAAGGTAGGGAGTCTTAGAGACACATATATAAATTAATCATCTCTTGCTGAGTCTCAGGTGGTATGAAAAAACTAAAAAGGCCATGAATTCATACATTGGAATCTAATGAAAGATAATTAAATTCTTGAAAATTTAAAAAATTGTTTTAATGTAGCATTGAAAAGATTAGGTGGCAAAAAGACAAAGTTCAGGTTTGTAGTTTCCACAGCCACTTGGCCATGTATCTTTTGACATGCCTGGGTAAAGGCCACATAACAATGAGCAACATCTAGTAAATAAGCCATTTTAAGAACTTTTTATACAAATTCTTACATTGTCCGAATAATAAAACCTCTGAAATCACTGTGGATGGTGATTGCAGTCATGAAATAAAAGATGCTTGCTCCTTGGAAGAAAAGCTTTGACAAACCTAGACAGCATACCAAAAAGCAGAGACATCACTTTGCCTACAAAGATCTGTATAGTCAAAGCTTTTTACAGTAGTCATGTACAGTAGTTTTTCTAGAAGTCATGGATAGCTGTGGGAGTTGGACCATAAAGAAGGCTGAGTGCCGAATGCTTTCAAACTGTGGTGCTGGAGAAGACTCTTGTGAGTTTCTTGGACAGCAAGCCAGTCAAGGAAAGATTGAGAGCAGGAGGAAAAGGGGGTGACAGAGGATGAGATGGTTGAATGGCATCACTGAATCAACAGACTTGAGTTTGAGCAAACTCTGGTTGATCGTGAAGGACAGGGAAGCCTGGTATACTGCAGTCCATGGGTTCACAAAGAGTTGGACTCGATTTAGTAACTTAACAACAACAACAAATAATACTAAGTCTTGGGCAATTTTTTTCCAAATTGTACTGTTTTCTTAGTTTTAATGGGCTCAAACACTGTGCATTAATATACCTGACATATCAGAATTAGAATCCTACTTACTATTTCATTGGGCTTCCTTGGTGGCTCAGAGAGAGAAGCGTTTGCCTGCAATGTTGGAGACCAGGGTTCGATCCCTGGGTTGGAAAGATCCCCTGGAGAAGGAAATGGCAACCCACTCCAGTATCCTTGCCTGGAGAATCCCATGGACAGAGGAGCCTGGTGGGCTACAGTCCACAGGGTCGCAAAGAGTCGGACACAACTGAGTGACTTCACTTTCACTTAATATTTCATTGAAAGCATATGTTGTGATTTTAAGTCAATATGTTATTTTTACTTTAAAAAAGGAATATGATTCTTGTAAAAAAAATAATCAGAACTGTAGAGAGTAAACGATTCAAATCCTCCTTTCCCTCAAATCTGCCAGCCTGAAGTAACTGTGATAACAGATTTGACTTTCAGAATTTTTTTTCTAAAGCATGTTCTGGAAAAAAAAAAAAAGCACGTTCTGTACTTAAATAATGACTCTATCTGAACACCCAAAATATGTTTTCTCTTGTTCCTGCACAAATATGCTCAGTGTTCCAAATGATGTTCTGGATAAAAATAGGCCCCGTACCCTCTTATGAGTTATGCTTTAAGGCTTCTTCTTACATATTTTTCGGTGCCACGTAAGCCAACCCTTCTGATGGTCAGCTTACTTTCCACCTTCTTCAGAAAGCCTTTTCTTACTGTGGCTTTGGTGAACTGTCATTTTTTTGCCCCTCACTGGACTGGGACACCCTTGGTTGAGACTGTGTGCTCTTTGTTACTTATCCCAGGTACCCCAACTCAT
Source organism: Cervus canadensis (assembly GCF_019320065.1). Classification (NCBI taxonomy): domain Eukaryota; kingdom Metazoa; phylum Chordata; class Mammalia; order Artiodactyla; family Cervidae; genus Cervus; species Cervus canadensis. The sequence goes on along the minus strand of NC_057387.1, from coordinate 40,974,885 downwards.
TGAAGGATAGGTTGGACCCTTTTATTTCACTTCACCTTTTTTTCATATTTTCTCTGCTGTGCTGTGCTTAGTCATTAAGTTGTGGCCAATTCTTTGTAACCTGGTGGAATATAGCTCACCAGGCTCTTCTGTCCATGGAATTTTCCAGGCAAGAACACTGGGGTGAGTTGCCATTTCCTACTCTGGGGGATCTTCTCGACCCAGCGATTGAACCCTGGTTTTCTGCATTGATAGGTGCATTCTTTACCACTAGTACCACCTGAGAAGCCCCTATTTTTCTCTGAGTGCTTCAGAAATTCAGAGCTATGGAGATTTTATTTTCTTAGGGAGACTCTTTGTCATTAGATCTAGAAGTCTAAGTGAATGAAATCTGGTTCAGGACAGCTTTCTGCTGAAAGAAACTTTGAAGAATCAGAAAGCATTTGGGAAAGTTTAATGGGCCACTGTCTCTGGTGTCTTGGCTGGTCTAGAAAGAATGGAGATGGTGAGAAAAGTGTCAAAGAAAATAACTTGTATTGACCCACAGAGATTGGAAAGTTGACTGTGTAGATTAATGTTTCATTCATTTATTCAACAAAGCTCATGAGAGGCTGACAAGGAGCTATAGATATAAAGTAAAAGCCCCTGTGCTCAAGTTCACAGTCTTGGGAGGAACACAGACACTTCAGCAACGCACATCCAGTCTGATGACACATTTTTCCTGGGAAACACTGACAGTCCCGAGAGCAATGCAGCTCAAACTGAAGGAGAGCGTGTGGGCAGAGGAGGCTTCCCAGGGGAACAAACATTTGTTGAGATGGTTTTGAGGACAGCAGGAGGTGTAGGATTAATGTTGGTATTTTTTTTCCTAATTAAAAACCTGAATGTGTTCAGTTGGCAAGGAATTAGAGGCAACAACAATCTTGAGCCCAGCAGAGCCAACTGCTGCCATGGCTGCTTCCAGCTCTCTGCCCTATACGGTCGGTCTATAGTTTTGAAACTTGAAGGTAGGCTCCAGAGAAGAGGAGCTGCCTGCTCCATCTTTACTGCTTCTCACAAAGAGACAAAATCGACTCAGGGAGGGGGCAGGGTTGTGTGTACGGGGGGATCACAGAGGGACTGCAGGAATAGAGGCATGGAAACGCTTTATCAGACAGTAACTTTCCTGACACAATTTCCTCCTCTGGCCGCTTTAAAGGATGTATATAAATTTAACATTGTGTGTGTGTGCTAAGTCACTTCAGTGTCTAACTGAACAGTGTCTGACTATTTGCGACCCCATGGATTGTAGCCCGCCAGGCTCCTCTGTGCATGGGATTCTCTAGGCAAGAATGTTGGAGTGGGTTGCCACGCTCTCCTCCAGGGGATCTTTTCCTCCCAGGGGTTGAACCCAAGTCTCTTCTGTCTCCTTCATTGGCAAGCAGGTTCTTTACCACTAGTGACATCTGAGAAGCCAAATTTAACATTAAAACAATTGTAAAATGAAATTCATATGAAACTATGATTCTAAATTCTGGCTGCATGAGAATCACCTGGGGAGTGTTTTAAAAATAGTGACACCAAGGTCTTACTTCATAGTAATTATACAAGAAAGTGGGGTATGTGGCCTGAAATTGCTTTTTTGGCCTTTAAAAATGTTAAAAAAGAAACTTCATTAATTACTGGTGTACAGTAGGGTTAAGGAATTGAGGGAAGAAAGCCAAGGTTTCCAACCATTTAACATTGCCTTTTAAACTAAGATTTTCAGTTGTTCAGAGTGGCCTTCAAAATCAAGATTTAGATTCAGAAACAGTTAGTGCCCCTCCTTATCAGTTAACAACGATCTTGCTCAAGGTATCATGCTGGGAACCCAAGGAAGGAAGAGAATAAAAAGAAGGGGGACAAGGGTGGGAAGGCATCTTCTCCATGCCTTCATCTATGTCTTCAAGGAGTTCACAACCCAGTTGGGGAAATTATCTAATCATGTCTTGGTTGCATTTTTTGCTTGTTTGTTTTGGATTGTGAGAAATACCCACCTTTAACTAGCTCAGGACCCAAGAAGCTTGTAGAATCCAAGGATCAGCAAGTGGTTGGACTTATGCTCGCGCTGGACCCAGGATTGGACCAGCCGGTGCACAAACAGTATGTCTGCTGGCACTGCTCGTTGCAACTTCAGTCACCCAGAGAGGCACTGGCTGCCTCTCACACTCAAGCCCACAGAGAATCACGCCCTCCGAATTTAATAGGCACCAAGAAAAGGAGGGGTTAGTTTTACCCTTAGTGTTTGAGGGACACCTGAGTGGAGGTGTGTACTATGCAGTCAGAAATGGATCAATGTCCTCAACTCAAATTCCACGACGGGGTGGTTTCTAACACATATTCTGAAGCCACTTTCACCAGGTTCCCTGGGCTGGCCCACTATCCAGAGAAAGTTTTCAAGGATTAGGAAATAAAAAAATATGCTAAGAAAAGAAAACTGACAGGGAACTGACAGGGATTGGGCACCTTATTTCTGAGAAGAGGAAAATAGAAAATATCAGCTTTTCTAACCACCACTGATTGCCTCGATGAGGTAGAAATAGTAGCTTCTGGTTGTCTTGTTTCCTAATCGATCTAATTTAGACTTTAAAATTACAAGGAAATTTCTTAGACTTTTCTTGTTTCAAGTGTGATCTTGTCAGTCCGGCTGACCTCTAACTAAAGATGATGATAATTGTGCTCACGAACCCAAAAGTGAATGATCTATTTTCTTTTCAGTGATATGTGAACACACATACAGAGCACTCTTTTAAATTGCTCTCATCATTAAAATTGCCTAAAATATTCCTAAACACTTGACAACATGAAACTCTCCATCTAGTTCCTATTTCTCTCAGACAGAAATATGTTTTAAGCAGATTTAAAAAATAAACTATATTAAACCCGTTACTGGAAAAAAGTCACTTCTGGACAGAGACCAAGCCAAAGCAATTTTAGTTCAAATTGGTTTTCCTGGAAAAGTTGAAAATGTAGTTCAGAAAAGAAATGCCTTGGCAACTTTACAAATCAACACTCAGAAACTAACAAGATCAGTCTTCGTATCCTCAACCACAGTGATGTTCAGTACTAGTGAAGGAAAGAGTCTCCTGGGGAGCTTGTTAAAATGCAGATTTCAGGGTGCAGATTGTATTAATATTAATAGCTCTGCCGCAGACCTCGGTACTTTTGGTACAGGAGATTTGAAGATCACAGTTCAATTAACTGAAAAGACCAACACAGAGATTTATAAAAGTTGATAGGATGAGAATGAGGAATTGTGTTAATTATGATGTTTTGCTTTGCTTCACCGATGACTCAGTGAGCAAAGAATCTAAACGCAATGCAGGAGACACAGGAGATGTGAGTTCAGTCCCTGGGTAGGGAAGATCCCCTGGAAGAGGAAATGACGGCCCACTCCAGTATTCTTGCCTAGAGAATCCCATGGACGGAGGAGCCTGGTGGCCTACAGCCCATGGGGCCACAAAAGAGTTGGACGTGACTAAATACACACATATATTTTGTTATGAAGCTATTTTGTTTATAAGCTAAACACAATTTATCTCTTAGCCCCTCTCAGTGGGACCACCTGACTTAGTGGGACAACCTGGTTTGAGGCACAGATCCGTCACTCTGTGTGTGACATTGGCTAAGTCATTCACTGTCTTTGGGTTTCAATTTTTTTTCTGTAAAGTGAGGAGACTGGATTATATCAGTGGTCCTTAACCTTTTTGAGATTTGTCTCCTTTGAGCAACTAAGAAATTCTTCCATTTTTTCCTCCAGAAAAATACACAAATATATATGTGCATTTTTGCACACCAATTTAGGCAGGGTCACAGTTCCCTTAACATGCTTACGGGGACTTGCTGAGCCAGTGATGCTCAGAACTGGAGAACTGGCTCATCTGAACTATGTCTCATACCCCCTCCCATTCAGATTTGTTCCACTGGGGCATCTCCACTCCCTGCCCCGTGTGGGGCATCACCTGTGTCACCGACAGGCGTGGCACCCTTATATGCAGACCACTTCATGAAGCTGCATAAATCCAATCATTATACGACTCTATAGAAGTAGGTGACATAATCTTCAATTTATAAATGAGAAAACTGAGGTTTGTAAAGGTGAAATCACTTGCCTGAGGTCACATGCTCGTAACAAACAGGCTCTGGATCTGACCCTGAGCTCTTAACCTCTCTGCTGGATAATTCTTTGTTGTGGGGTCTGTCCCATGCCCTGTGAGATGTTGAACAGCATCCCTGGCCTCTACCCACTGGATGCCAATAACGTCCCGCCTCTCCCAAATTGTGACAACAAAAGTGTCTCTAGACATCACCAAATATACCCTGGCGTGCAAACTAGCCCCCAGCAGAGAACTATGTTACGTTCACCTGATTTCACTACTACAGTGAACTGCAGTCACTGGGGAGAAAATAGGGACTCTCTCCGAGGACAGGAGAAAAGTTAAGAACCATCATGCCAAGCTCTCACATACTCCAGGAAGGAACAAACCATAGGTCATTTACAGCTTCACGACTCCCTAAATTCTTCATTTCTAAAAATGTTCCTGTTGAGCTTTAATGTAATGGTAAAATGCGTGTGTGCAGCTGAGCTACTCCTAAATTTGGCTGTGAGGCAACAAAAGCTGTTGCTCTTTGAACAACCTCTCCTACAGTCCAAACTGGCCCATACCAACACGATTCCCAGAGAGGAATCCCAAGATCTGAGGAAATACAGCTGGGTTTTGAAATGGGATGTCAGATGGCCTCAGTGTTGTGTGTAGCAAGGCGGCCCCGAGGCTTGGCTGGCAGCAGACAGTGGAGGCACAGGAAATGAGAAATTTGTCATCCTGCCACTTACTACTGGTCGCTTTCCCAAAGCACTTGAAACAGTTGCCAGATCCAACCGGCCCAACTGAGACAGTTATTTGATCCAGTTTGGTGGATTATGAAATTGAGAGCTAGAAAAGTCAACATTGGATGCTGTTGGGGGCGGGTGTGGGGTTATATGAGGGGGACTGTTATAAACAAAAGTTCTATTTAAAAATAATCTAGTGGATTATTATGTTAAAATAGATAACCAACAAGGTCCTACCGGAGAGCACGTGGAACTCTGCTCAATATTATGTGGCAGCCTGGATGGGAGGGGGTTTGGGGGAGAATGGATACATGCATATGTATGGCTGAATTCCTTCACTGTCCACCTGAAAATATCAGGACATTGTTAATCGCCTGTACCCCATTACAAAATAAAAAGTTAAAAATATTTTTAAAAAAAACATGGAAGAAAATAATCTAGTGGAACAAAGCATGAAGATACGGTTACAGGAAGCTTTTAAAGTGTTTGAGAAAAATCACAATGCTTTGCAGCAGGACTGATGCTGGTTGTATCTCCTGAGAAGGAAATTGAGATTCAAATGCCAGTCCTACATATCAAAGGTTCCCAAGAGACCTATTCAGTAAACAAATGTTTAAGTATTTACAACGTGTCAGACACTCTGATCAAAAACAGAGCCTGGCCCTGGACTAGGTTACAGTCTGGATAGGTAATAACCATAGCCAGGAAGCTCGGCTGTAGCAGTGACATGCTCAGGTGCTTTGGGGGGCACCCAGACTAGACAGTCCATCATGGAGATCCAGAAAGACTTCTTGGTGAAGTCTGAGCTCAGACCTGGAAGCTCAGTAAGACTTAGCTGGTCAACAGTGGGGGCAGATTGTGGAGAGAGCCTTGGGAATAGCAGGCACTGAACAAATGGAGATGCCTGGATGGGAAGGAGAGGAGATTCTGGGGCACTCTTGGGGAGGGCATGCCCACAGCTAGGCTGGAGCAGAGGTTGAGGAGAGAGGTGGGATGGAAAGATGAGGTTGTAAGAGGTTGTGTGGGGATTTAGCTGGGAAGGTTTTAAGATTTCTGCAGACCTCGATGCTTTTGAAAGCCCCGTCATATCGAACATGAAAATGTATCCTGATTCCATCTTAAACTAATTTACAAGTAACAATGAGTTGAATTTCTGTTGACTATTTAATAGCATGCTCCTTTCTATTTCAAAGTTCTCTTTTTGTATTTCAGAGCAAGTAATTTTTTTTTTCCCCCAAATACCAAACCTCTTCAAAGGGTATTGAAAAGCTGATACGCTGCTCTAGGCACCATGCTTATAGGGCTGTAATCACAAGTCTTTGTTTTAAACTTGCAGGTTTAAACCTGCATAAAGCTGATAACTGCCCCCTCCACTGCCCAGGGTCTATTCTCTCCCTTCTCCCTTCAGCAGGCCTGAGAGCACTCAGAGCGGCCCCAGCTTCTCTTGCAGCAAGGAACAGCCATGTGACCAAAGTTTTGGCCACTGGGGCGTGTGCAGAAGCGATCTGTGAAATTTTCCGTTCATATATTTAAAAAGGAAGCTGGCTGCCCCTCTTCCTTTTTATCCCATCTCTGCCAGCTGGAATATGGACATGGTAGTGGGGAGAAATGTCAGCCACATAGACAGGGGTAATACTCCAGGGCAGTGGCTCTTGAACTATAGCATCAGAGTCACCTGGAGGGCTTGTTAACACATAGATCGCTGGGCCCCATCACCAGGAATTATGAGTCACTGGGTCTGAATCATTCCTAACAAGTTTCCAGGGGATGCTGATGCTGCTGGACGGGAACCACACTTTGAACACTATCCCCTAAAGGGTGGTGGAGCACTAAGAAGATACTTGGGAGTCTGGACAACCCTGGGGGGGTTGTGGGGGTGAGATCTGTCTTCCATCTGGACTGCTTGCTATGTTTCTTGAAACCTCTGTAGCTTTGGGTCTCGTTGTTACATCAGCTTAGTCTACAGCAGCTAATCCATGTTAAGGATATTACACTTCACCCAGGGAGGTAGTATACTGTAGTGATTGAGTATGGGGAGTGTGTGCATGCTCAGTCGTGTCCGACTCTGTGCGATCCAATGGACTGTATGTAGCCCGCCAGGCTCCTCTGTTCATAGGATTCTTCAGGTCGGAATACTGGAGTGGGTTTCCATGCCCTCCTCCAGGGGATCTTCCCGATCCAGGGATCGAATCTGCGGCTCCTTTGACTCCTGCGTTACAGGCAGATTCTCTACTGCTGAGCCACTGGGGAAACCCTTGAGTATGCGGAACTGGATTTGCATCTCAGTCATGCCACTTCCTTAGCTTCCTAGATTTTGAGTAAGTTCTTTAACTTCTTGTGACTCTGTTTTCCCATCTATTAAATGGATTTAAGTGGACAAGTTTCCCTAAACCTCACACTCCCTTTCTAGACCATGTTCATCACCAGGACCACAGAACTCTGTGCCCAATGGCCATGAATGCACTTCCATGAGCTGTATGAACATCATCTCTGGCGCTGCCCTTCTGATGACTGACTGTGCCTTCCAGGTACCACCCTGGGTCTGAGATGTTACCATGGAGTGACTGTAGGAGAAAGATGTGAGTGAAACTTGAACGGGCAGGCTGGCATGTCCTGTGTTAAAATGAGGCCTCTCTGGCGTGTGATGATTGAACAGAGAGCGGGGAAAAAACAAGGGGGGGTGGCAGGTGAACTGTGGGCCAGAGGCAAGCTCTCCAAGTTGTCACATTTCAGTGGGATGGAACAATTTATAAATCTGAGAATTCTAAATTTGAGCCTAACTTTTCTGTATATTTGTCAAGATAGGAGAATAGAACATATTTTAGTTAACAGTTTGATAGCTTGATTTATGATTTTAAAATATTTAGACATGTGGCCTACAGACTTCTAGCTGGACTCCTTGGCCTGCAAATTTAAGCCCAAGCCTGGTTACCGTGTTGGCCTGGCATGAAGACTAAATAAAAGAAGACATGAAAAATACTCAAAACAATGGTACACGTGGTATGTGTGCATCATTAGCGATGATGATACTGAACAATTCTCTTGAGGGCAACACGGACCTAGTAAAAGACTTAAAGCAGAATATGACATTTGCTTACTATTTTTTCTACAAATATTGACTAAGGGTCTACTCTGTGCCTGGCATTGTTCTGGGAGCTGCCAATAATAGTGGTGATCAAAATAAAGCTCCTATTTCCAATGAATGTATATTAGACTCAGGGGGGGATAGATAAAAATAACTATTTTATCTTTAAGATTCAAGTGGTGGGATTTGGTTTTAGAAAGATCATACTGGCTGGAGGGAGGTAAGGTTGCACTTAAGAGTCAGGAGCTTGTCGGGATAATTCCAAGAAGAGATGGGCTTCCCAGGTGGCTCAGCAGTAAAGAATCCAGCTGCCAATGCAGGAGACACAAGGGACTTGGGTTCGATCCCTGGATCTGGAAGATCTCCTGGAGAAGGAAATGCCAACCCACTCCAGTATTCTTGTCTGGAAAATTCCATGGACAGAGGAGCCTGGTGGGGTCCATGGGGTCTCAAAGAGCTGGACACGATTGAGCACACATACACACAAAGAAGAGATGATGGTTGTCTGATGCCAGGTAGTGGAAGAGTGAATAAAGATTAGTGAAAAGAGTGAAAAATGATTAACCTAGTAGAATAATGGCACTTGGTGATTAATGGATATTGGGAGTAAGATTGAAAATAGGAATCAAGGGTGATAGCTAGGATTCTGAGGTACTGGGATACTGGTGATGCTGGTCACTGAGATTTAGATAGAACACAGGAGAAGAAACCAATTTGGAGAGGAGGAGGGGATCAGTTTTGTAGATTTGGGGTTTCAGATGCCCATAGAGCACCGACGTGGAGATGTGTGTAGGCAGCTTTATATCTGGGCAGATCTTTGGCCAGTTAGAAAGTGTCTCAGTGGTGACAGCCAAAAGCAGCATGGCGCAGGCATTCAATGGGAATGTAGAGGCAGAAATAGTGAGGAAGTAGAAGCAGAAAGACAGCAGTTTTGTCAGAAGTGTGAGCTGTGTAGGCACCCTGAGAAGGAGGTGAAGTACAAGGAAACTTTGGTGGTTTAGTTGCTAAGTCGAGTCTGACTCTTGCAACCTTATGGACTGTAGCCCACCAGGCTCCTCTGTCCATGGGATTTTCTAGGAAGAATACCGGAGTGGCTTGCCATTTCCTTCTCCAGGGGATCTTCCCGATCCAGGGATTGAACCTGGGTCTCCTGTACTTCAGGCAGATTCTTTACCAACTGAGCTACCAAGGAAGACCTACTTGTAATGAAATTGACATTTTTGTAAGGCCAATGGAAAGCAAGCGGTGGAGGGTAGACTGAAGATTCATCAGACAGGGTAGTTCACAGAGCAAGTTGCTGCAGGGGTAGGAGGAAATAGTGTCTAGTGAAAACTATTGACTGTTTCACCATGGAGAAAAACAAATGAAATCATTTATATATTCATTTACGGGCTTCCCTGGTGGCTCACTGGTTAAGAATCTACCTGCCAATGCAGGAGATGAGGGTTCCACCCCTGGGTGGTGAAGATCTCCTGGAGAAGGAAATGGCCACCCACTCCAGTATTCTAGCATGGGAACTCCCATGGACAAAGGAGCCTGGTGGGCTACAGTCCATGGGGTCACAAAAACGCCAGACATGACTTAGTGACTAAACAATAACAAACACTCATCCACTTGTTGATTCAATAACAAGTATATTAATTCTAACTGAATACTGTTCTGATGCTGGAAATAAGATAGAAAAATCTCCTACCCTATATCATGTAAGTTCAGTAGCTTAAAACAAGAACAAACCCCCAAACAAAAACTGGGCCCCTGCCAGGCCAGGGTTAAATAGGCAGGGTCTTGGCAGAAGTGTATGTGATTGCAAGACACCTGAGCCCCCCCGCAGAGATTTCATTCACTCAGTCCCATGTAAGGCAGCAACAACTGGGACCAAGAACCTGGACTCTGAATCCTCCTGATGTGAGAGGAAATTTTTATTTCAACAAGTTTTAACTACGAATGATTAGAGGGCTCTCTTGCAGGCTCATTGCCTTTGCTGTACTGAAAGCCTTAAGACAAATAACAACAGATAAAAGACACTGGCAAAAAATCCCCCAACTCAACTAATTGCATTTAGATATCACCTAAATGGACTAAATTTATTAGGTCCTGCTTAATCCTGCCCCCATATTAATGGGGTTAATAGTCAATAGACTATAGTTAATAGAGTATTAACTATTAATGAGTTAGTAGTCATTAACAGTTTTTGAAGGACAGACAGGGAAGCAGAGGAGGGGCATTTTGTGCTTCATCTTGAACAGGCACCCTGAGGAACAGACTGGAAAAAACTCCTGCCACGTGACCTGAGACTACATGTTAGACAGAGTAGATATATTTCAAGTGTCAGAGGAGGGTGGAGATATGTCAAATTTATGCATGGGCATTCAGAGAAAGTTCGAACAGAAAGGGCCTTGGAAGTCACCGAGTGAAACTCCTTATTTGACAAGATGAAAACAATCCATCACAAGGCCATTTGGTAGATGTCCAGTTTAGAACCCAAGTGTCCTGAAAGCCCACCTAGCATTTTTTTCTATTATGCCATGTTTCCGAGTTAAATTTTCAAATAAATGACTTTCCCAGTGAAAAATGATTTCTGAAGGGTGATGACTTTTATGAAAAATTTCGCTTGTGGAAGATTCCAACATCAGACTGCAAATCTCTGTCTAAGACCACAGGATCAAAAATTCTGCAGTAAAAACAGATCACTCTGTTCTTTATAGTGTGGATCATTCAAGCCCCTTGCTTTCCCCCAGAAACCCCCTGGTATGAAATCTTCTGACCATTTCATTTTTACCCTCTATTTCATTACTGAAACAGAAGCCACACTCTAGAAAGGAGTTTGGTGATGAGAAAGAAAACTGAAATTTTGATTGCAATTAAGACTTGAGGATTTTCTGTATATTACAAACCATATCCCACCTTACCAAAGAAAAAGTGAATTTCAATTAGGACATAAAGGAATCCTCTCTGAAAATGTGGGACGGAAAGATCAGCCCTGGGTCTTAGGAGTATATTTATCTCTCAGAAAAATCTCATCCTCAGGATGCATCAGACTAAGATGAAATACATTGGGGGTATATTACATTTTATTCAAGCATTGATGGAAGGGGGGGGAAGGAAAGAAAAATGAAGCAAGGTGAAAAATAGGGTGATTGAGAGACAGAAAAGACAGAGAAACTTGTTAATTACAGGACTTTCTGAGCAAGATATTTTTCTTCCCTTTCACAAGTTAGAAGCTATTGAATAATTCATACCGGCATGGAAAGGCTGCCTTTTCCCTGGGTGATGTATAACTGAGCAGGAGAGAGCTTCGAGTGGGTTCACCGCATCAGCCACCACTCGAGCTTCTGAGCACGGGGGTGCTCTCCTCTTGAGCTCAGCTTCTGCTTTTGCAGCCAAGCACCCTTACTGCTGCTGCTGCTGCTGCCTGCCTACCTGCCCACCCGCCCCGGCTTGCAGCCTGCCACTTTACTTTCTCCAGCCCTGCTGCCAGCTGAGGAGTCTCCCTGCAGCTGCTGGCTTCTGCCTAGGGCCATGTGTGGATGCTGCCCTGGGAAGGAGGCACTTGCTCCTGGCACTGATCCCAGCTGAGTTTCTCCTGTTGATTGCAGGACCACAGATGCTGCCGCTGAGGAGGTATCCGTTGGCTTCCCTCCCTCTGCTACCCGCCAGCTAAGGACCAGCCAGAAAGTAAGATACCCCCAACCCCTTTCCCTCTGGCATTTCCCGCAGGTGGCATATCTCTGCTTTCTCCTGGAAACTAGGGGCTCCATCTGCCATTCCCACGTGTGTATCTGTGTGTGTATTTAGGGGGAGAAGGGGCGATTGAGGGACAGGGATTGTGTTGTTCTGTCCCAAGGCTTCCCTGGTGCCTGCTGAGTGCAAAGAGGCCTTTCTCCGGCTCTGGAGACATTTTCGAGGCAGGCACTTGTCATTTGCCACCCCCGTCCTCCTCGAGCTCCCTCTACCCGCTTCCCCAGCCCATTATTCTGCCACAGCCTTTTGCGTCAGTGGCAGAGGGCTGAAGGGAGGTCTCTGCCCTCCCTGCAGGAGGGCATCAGGATGGGCCGCGCTGCGAGAAACCGACGCTAGCCAGCGAGGTGTGAAGAGTTGGCCAGAATGACCAACTCTTCCACGTCCACCTCCTCCACCACCGGGGGATCGCTGCTGCTGCTCTGCGAGGAAGAGGAGTCGTGGGCGGGCCGACGCATCCCCGTGTCCCTCCTGTACTCGGGCCTGGCCATCGGGGGCACGCTGGCCAACGGCATGGTCATCTATCTCGTGTCGTCCTTCCGAAAGCTTCAGACGACCAGCAACGCCTTCATCGTGAACGGTTGCGCCGCCGACCTCAGCGTCTGCGCCCTCTGGATGCCGCAGGAGGCGGTGCTCGGGCTCCTGCCCGCGGGCTCCGCGGAGCCGCCCGGGGATTGGGACGGCGCCGGGGGCAGCTACCGCCTGCTGCGGGGCGGGCTGCTGGGCCTCGGGCTCACCGTGTCCCTCTTGTCCCACTGCCTGGTGGCCCTGAACCGCTACCTGCTCATCACCCGGGCGCCCGCCACCTACCAGGCGCTGTACCAGCGGCGCCACACGGCGGGCATGCTGGCGCTGTCCTGGGCGCTAGCCCTGGGCCTCGTGCTGCTGCTCCCGCCCTGGGCGCCGCGTCCCGGCGCCGCGCCCCCGCGCGTCCACTACCCGGCGCTGCTGGCCGCCGGGGCGCTGCTGGCGCAGACGGCGCTGCTGCTGCATTGCTACCTGGGCATCGTGCGCCGCGTGCGCGTCAGCGTCAAGCGGGTCAGCGTCCTCAACTTCCACCTGCTGCACCAGCTGCCCGGCTGCGCCGCCGCCGCAGCCGCCTTCCCGGGCGCCCCGCACGCGCCGGGCCCGGGTGGCGCCCAGCTCCCGGCGCAGGCTCAGCCCCTGCCCGCGGCGTTGCACCCGCGGCGGGCGCAGCGGCGTCTCAGCGGCCTGTCGGTGCTGCTGCTCTGCTGCGTCTTCCTGCTGGCCACGCAGCCGCTGGTGTGGGTGAGCCTGGCTAGCGGCTTCTCGCTGCCCGTGCCCTGGGGCGTGCAGGCGGCCAGCTGGCTCCTGTGCTGCGCGCTGTCCGCGCTCAACCCGCTGCTCTACACGTGGAGGAACGAAGAGTTCCGCCGCTCCGTGCGCTCGGTCCTGCCTGGCGTCGGCGACGCGGCGGCCGCTGCTGCCGCCGCCACGGCCGTGCCCGCGGTGTCCCAAGCTCAGCTGGGCACTCGCGCCGCCGGCCAGCACTGGTGACCCGGGCAGGGCGCGCGGGAAGCGGAGATGCCCGCCTTCCAACGGCCTTGGTCACCACCGCCTCCTGCCCTTGGAAAGTATCCCCAGCCTGAACGAAGACTCCGGCGGGCGAAGCTCAATAATAAATCGGTGCGAAGATTTCGCCTTCGACCCCAGTGGGATACCTGAACCGAGGTTTCAGTGTACATGTGGGCCGAGAAGTCATTTTCGACGGCCACCTGATTTTTACCCTTCGTTTCCGTGTTTTAGGGAAATCCTACAGTCAGAACACCGGAAACTTCAGGAACTTGCACACTGACTTTTCGAAAGAACCGGTTACTTTCTTTTAACAGTTTTGGAAAAACAGCTCTGTTACCTTGATCACCATTCCCACCTTCATCGTCTTATGATGTATATAAAGCGCCTTGAGTGTGCATAAGCCAAAGGGAATAATATTGATGAAGGAAATAGTATTTATAAAGCATTTTAGAAAGTAACCTATCTTTAATGATGCTCCTGTTACAATTTAGTCTTTCTGTATTGACCCGAAGAATGAAGCCACAGATATGCACACCAGTAAGTTGCCATTAAGACCTCAGGCCCTTTGTAAAAGGGTTTTTATAAAGTAAAATCATTCCCGGATGAGACAGAATCTTAGCCAGTAAGGAGAGAAACTCTCAGATTTTTTATTTTACATTCCCCTTTGCACTTCTAAGACTGAAAATTGACATTAAGTGTTAAAGTGACAGGTTTCCATTGTGTTGATTGATGGTCTGAGCCAGCTATGGAATGTTGAAAAAAAAATAAGGGCGCTATCTATTTTAGGTACCAGTGTCAGGTTTTCTATGGCATGCACATTTGTTGTTACCCTCATTTTGTCATCAATTTACCTGCCTTGTGAGTGTGATTGCAGCTGTGAAATTTCTGTACTATAATGGTTGCTAAGGAGAATAAGTCCTTCTGTTTTCTCGTTAACATTTAAAATATCTCAATGCACATGATTTAATTAAACAGGAATAACACCATGATTGCATAGCTAATATTAACCTCTATTGCATGCTCCTAGATGCTAGAACTGACTGAGCATGTGGTATACTAAAGCAATACTCATTGGACAAGGACATTGTACTTCTTCCAGACACCAGAAGCAGCAGCCATCAATTATATGAAAAGAGACATAGAGACACCTCTGGCTACCAAGAATTCTTGTCTTGACCCAGTTTATGAGAAAACTCCCAGGTGGGACTTTATCTTGCAAATGAACCACTCTGCAAAGCCACCTGTGCTCTTTTAGGGTTTAGACAAGCCACACATTAGAAAGTAACAATTTTTTAATGTAGTTCATATGTATTACCATGACACTTAACATTGATATCGTATATGTTAAAGAAGGTATAATGAACTCAGTTATAAAAAGGAACAGTTCAAGTGGGAATCTGTTCTAAAATGCATAATTTGAGGCTTGCCATTTTCATCTCTCTTAGTAAATTTATTTAGGGATGTTCAATATTTGAAATGCAAAACTGTGTGAAATCACTATAAAATTAAAATGAGAGAAAAGTAGTAAAATAATCAGTTACCAACAATTCTGACTGCTGCTCACTACATCCAGTCTGGGGCTGAACAGCCTCCACTGTGTAATTCAGGAGCCAAATTGTTGGCCTCCTGGACGTTTGTAAGCCAGCAGATGGGAACACTTGTACATTTGAATAATTAAGGGAGTGGCAGGAAGCTTTGACATGTTTGCAGAAAAACAAAACAGATGTGTTCATCACCAGTAGTTAAGTCATTTTATTAATCTAATCCCTTTGTGCATGCACTATTTCTCTCTTACTAAGGTTTCATCTGCTCCCATTTTTCTTGATTTAAAAATTTAATTAAAGTTCAGACAACTATTCCTCTGTTTTTTTCTTTCTCTGGTCTTCTTCAATATCTCTTTGAGAACACTGTAACGGATGATACTGTATCCCAAAGCACTAGTGATAAAAGTGACTTCTTTGTTCTGGCTTTATTTGATTCTACATTTAGTTTCTAAATTTATTTCTATCTTTTATAACTAAATAGGATACCTATGCCAGCATTGAAAAGAAATAGGTATAATTTCCTTTCTGTAAGTGTAACTGATTTGGGGGAAAGGCTGCAACAACAGAGAACTGAATTTTACTTTTTTGTGGGGAGGGGGCTGAGGAACACTTGTCTAAGTTCCTTATCAAAAGGTCTTCTTTTAATTAGGCCTTTATCCTTGTTTCTTGCGGTGGATGCTACAAACGATTTTCCCTGCTATTCCTGCCAACAGTTGACAAGCACATAAACTTAGCTTTATCAAGTATTCAATATCTTGCAGTGTTTCTGGCTAACACAGAACCACCTTTGCTGGCTCAGTGCCATGTGGGAGACCTACTTCAGGTTGTATTTACTGGTAATTAACTCCACAGGACTGATTCATTTTTAATTAAGAAGTAGAAATGATGTGTCTAAAAATGCCTTACTCAGGCAAGATCTGGGAGTTGGAGTTACTGCTTTTACAAATTAAGTTAATGAAGATTGTGTTCCTATTTAAATGAAACTACATATTATCCACTCAGGACTGAAAAGTCCTAATTGCTGTTGTGGGCTGTCCTGCTTCGCTTTTTCTACTTTTTTTCTTTACGTATATGCCTATTAAGACATATAGCACACTCCCCACTCACCCATCCTTGCACTTTAATGGCTAAATTCTAGGATGTAATAGGTATTACTCCTAATAATTTCTTGCTTCCAAAATGAAATATGTGCTTAAACAATAATTCTGTTTTTTACAGAGGCATCCATGTGTGTTTTTCTTTTTTCTTTTTTAATACTATAGGGCTTTAACTCTCTGATAGAGAAAACCCTTGAAAAGATCTGCTCACCAAAGAAACATGGGTCTGCTCTGACCTCCTGTTTCAATGCAAATCTGTTCTTCTGATGACAGCTGAATTGGGCAGCTTCATTGTTTCCCGTGTGACATTTATTCCATTCTCCCAGGGACTCAGACACTGCTCATCTGGCTCAATGGCAGTCCAGGGAGATGACCTGACCAAAGGCATCAGTGGCATAAACTTAAATTCAAGAACACTGAGAAAAATTGTAGATGTCCCTCACTTTCAAAAGCCTGCCCTTAATGTTTCTGGGGTGTTGGGGTAAGAATGGATCTCTGGGTAGGAGCTCTCGGCTTGCAGAAACTAGGCTGGGGGGACCCTTTCTTTCTGCCTCTCCCTTCCTAATCAGTATGCTGAGTGAGGGGACTCCCTGTGTGGACTCAGCCCAGGTCCTATCTCTGCACACCTCCGCCTCTCAACCAGCCATTTTGCCCAACTCCAGGATCTATGACACATACAGGGGGTAGAGCAGAGGTGACCTCAAGCCATTTAGAAAGGGAATTCTGGGGGTCTGGTACCAGGGCAAGGCATAGGCTCTACCTGGGGGAAGGCACATTTCCTTGGCTCCCCTTTCTATGTGGTTAAGGAATTAGCCAGAGGAGGCTGGGAGCAGGTTCTTTAAAGCACGGGACCCAGATTGGACCCTCAGTAACTCTCACCTAAGGGCAATGCTGCTTTCATATACTTCCTCCTCGGATATGCTTTCCTAGCTCCTCCCACCTGAAACAGGTGCAGCATACACAGTATCTCCAGGTACTTAATCACATCAAGCCTATTGCTGTCAGTAAGGAGGACGGTGGGGAGGGAGTTGGGAAGGATACGAACGAAACCAGGGAGGTCAGATGTTGGTGGTTATTGAAAGGGCTTAACAGGTAACTGGGATGTTTTGCACAGTTGTCTTTACTGTATGTATCTTTGAAATTTTTCATAATGAAAAGTTTAAAGAAAAGTGAAGCCAAGGAAGAAGGAAGGAAGAAAGAGAAAAAGTAAAGAAAGAACAATAATTAAGGTACCTAAGGTTATTTGGCAACTTAAAGGGAGGAACTGGGATTCAAAGTTTTGTCTGAATCCAGAGCATGAGAGACCATGACAGCACATCACTACAGTGCTGTCAGATAAAATCAGAGTTTTTAATCAAGTGTGGAACCCCCTCCATGATGTGGTGTTCAGTCGCCCAGTTGCATCCGACTCTTTTTGATCCCATGAACTGCTGCACCTCAGGCCTCTCTGTCCCTCTCTATCTCCTGAAGTTTACCCAAGTACATTGCATCGGTGATTCCAGGATGTGACCATTCTCTAATTCCCCCACTCTCTGTCTCTCCTACTTGTACCTGTCACTATAGCCTACTTGTTCTCTACACTGCCTTCTAAACATGGCCCATGTTTTGTGTCTGTAACTTGTTCCTTCAAGGACCTTGCTAGTGTCCCTTCACATCTCATCACTTACCCAACCCTCATCCTTCCTTCCTGGAAGGTCCCCTTTGTTTTGCCCCCTCATCAGAGATCCTCTAGTCATAATCTCTGCCCCTACAGACCTCCCACACCTCTCTGATCTTACCACATACTCCCTTGTATTACCTCTGCCTTTATGTCTGTGACATCTCTGAAACTATATAGGAAAGGTTTTTTTGGTTTATTTTTTATTTCTTCATTTTTTAGAGCAAATACTGCCTTTTATCTTTTGCTGTTGTTGTTATTGTTCAGTTGCTCAGCTGTGTCCAACTCTTTGTGACCTCCCTGTCCTTCCCCACCTCCTGGAGCTTGCCCACACTCATGTCCATCGAGTCAGTGATGCCATCTAACCATCTTATCCTCTGTCGTCCCATTCTTTTCCTGCCTTCAATCTTTCCCAGCATCAGGGTCTTTTCTAATGAGTCAGTTCTTCCCATCAGGTGGCCAAAGTATTAGAGCTTCAGCTTCAGCATCAGTGCTTTCCATGAATATTCAGGACTGATTTCCTTTAGGACAGACTGGTTGGATCTCCTAGCAGTCCAAGGGACTCTCAAGAGTCTTCTCCAACACCATAGTTCAAAAGCATCAGTTCTTTAACACTCAGCCTTCTTTATGGTCCAACTCACACATACATACATGACTACTGGAAAAACCATAACTTTGACCATATGGACCTTTGTTGGCAAAGTAATGTCTCTTCTTTTTAATACAGTGTCTAGGTTGGTCATAGCTTTTCTTCCAAGGAGCAAGTGTCTTTTAATTTCGTGGCTGCAGTCACCATCTTCAGTGATTCTGGAGCCAAAGAAAATAAAGTCCATCACTGTTTCCATTGTTTCCTCATCTATTGGGCCATGATCTTCATTTTTTGAATGTTGAGTTTTAGGCCAAATTTTTCACTCTCCTCTTTCACCTTCATCAAGAGGCTCTTTAGTTCCTTTCCACTTTCTGCCATAAGGGTGGTGTCATTTTCATTTCTAGGGTTATTGATCTTTCTCCTGGCAATCTTGAGTCCAGCTTGTGTTTCATCCAGCCTGGCATTTCACATGATGTACTCTGCATATAAGATAAGTTAAATAAGCAGGATGACAGTATGTGGCCTTGACCTACTCCTTTTCCAATTTGGAACTGATCTGTTCCATGTCCAGTTCTAGCTGTTGCTTCTTGACCTGCATACAGGAGGCAGGTAAGGTGGTCTGGTATTTCCATCTCTTTAAGAATTTTACACATTTTAATCTTTTAGTAACCAGTTACCTGAAATATACTAAATAATTCATATATGTTTACAGTTGATAAGAATTTTGAGAGAGAAAAAGATTTGATCCTTCCCTTGCCTGTATATTTTTCTCTTAATAAAACAGACTGAGAATAAATCCTATTTCCCAACTCACATCTTGCCAAAGGATATCCGAGAGTAATAATGTGTGGCATTATGAGCCATGTGTATAAATCACACACTATCGTTTGGGGCTCAACATTAAAAAAACTATGATCATGGCAGCTGAGCGCCGAAGAATTAATACTTTTGAACTCTTGAGGGTCCCTTGGACGGCAAGGAGATCCAACCAGTCCATCCTAAAGGAAATCAGTCTTGAATATTCATTGGAAGGACTGATGCTGAAGCTGAAGTTCCAATACTTTGGCCACCTGATGCAAAGAACTGACTCATTGAAAAAACCCTGATGCTGGGAAAGATTAAAGGTAGGAGAAGAAGGGGACGACAGAGGATGAAATGGTTGGATGGCATCACCAACTTGATGGACAGGAGTTTGAGCAAGCTCTGGGAGTTGGTGATGGACAGGGAAGCCTGGCATGCTGCAGTCCATGGGATAGCAAAGAATCAGACATGACTGAGCGACTGAACTGACTGTGACTGATTGATTGGGGGAAGATTTACATTCCTGTTATCCAAGCTCTGTTCACACTGACAAAAATAACAATAAGGAGTTTCAGTCCTAATTACTACTTTAAATTTAAGGTCAAATTACTGAACAAATATTCAATAATTAGTCATGTACTTCTTTCTCAGGGCCTTGCATAGAAAAGTTTTGTATTTTTGATTTATAAAAGCTTTAAACATTACTAATCAATGGCCATGCAATTTTGCTAAAATCCTGGGAGAAACAGCTGTGGTAACGTCTTTACTTCTTGTCAGTTCACTGGAGATCAGCCAGCCTAGACCACTGCTATTTTTATTAGACAGAAAGAACTTCAGTTTTTAATCTTTCCTGTTGTAAATTAGGCCCATTCCCCATTTTTTTTGTTCTCAGGTAGTAGATAAGTATGTAGGATCCGTTGTATAGTCATGCTTTAGTGGATACTCTGCTTTTAGCCAAATGAAACGTCTATGAAATGTTGGCATGGTTGAATTCTATTATTGTACCACAAAAATATTTTTCCCACCAAAGTTTTATTTCCTGAAAATACAGTGTGTTTTTCTATGTGAAGATTAATGTCTATTTTCATAGGAAATTTGTAAAATATGGAAATATAGAAGAAATTATATCATTCATTACCACTCAGCATTTTATTATACTCATCTACTTTAAAAATCTCTTTCCTATGTATTTAATTGCACATAAACCAGAAAGTATATATTGACATGCATTTATAGGTATGTGTATTCATATACTCGCTTATATTTAAAAAGTGTAAGTAGAAGAAAGACATTATAAAGAGGGGCTTAGGGCTTATGACAGTTGGCATATGCCCAGCTATAAGTAGTAGACTACCTAACTGCAACTCTTAAACAATGATGGCATTTCATCATCACACAATTCAGAAGTCTGCTGGCAGTTTCCTGAATTTGTTCAGTAGCATCTTTTCTTTTTTAAAAATTTCCAAAAACCATTAGGGTATAAGGCCTTTAAATAAGCAGTTGTTCTATATATTTTAAAATTAGAGTTCATTGGAAACATTTAAAAATAAAGAATACACACAGAAATACAAAATTCTGGCTTCCCTTGAGAAAGTGGACCATCTGAGCACACTGGTCTCAACATTCTTGCAGAGCAAAAGTAAGCTGCAGCAGTGGCCATTCAGAGGACCATACACAGTTCTATACAACACGTACCACCTGGCCTACTTCACTCATTTCTATTTCTTCCTTGCCTGGGCCCTGCAGAATTTGGCTATTTGTTGCAACACTCCTACATGTGCAGGCTACCTTCCCATGTAAACTGCTTTCCACGGGGACACCTGGGCTCCAATAACTGAATAGCTCCAGAAGAGATTCCTGGCAGGGCACTGTGCCTAAGTGAGAGAAAACTGGGCAGCTTGGGGGCAGCTGTGATAACAGGTTTGTTCAGTAGCATCGTGATGTCAACAAGTGCCCAGGTTCTTTGCATCCTTCTGCTCCAGCAGCCTCAGGTCTGTGGTGTGATGGTTCCAAGATGGCTGCTGCAGTCACATGTCAGAACCCAAAACAGAGGAGAGGGGAAAAGCTTCTCCTTGCTTGTCTCTCTTTTTCATGAGAGAGGAAATGCTAAGAAGCTCTCCCAAAGATGTCTCTGATCTCGTAGGTCACATGGCTACCCATAAAGGAAGTTGAGATGTGAACATTTGGCATTAAAAAAAAATATATCATGAGAAATCTATCCAGTGCTTGTCAATGTATGGGATTTATGGTTTGCTATTTGTACTGCTTGTTACCTACTCAGTGGATTTGATATCATTTTTGGAACTCACAGATGGACTGCTGGCTAAAATGAGTGAGTCCTTGTGCAATTTCTAGCGTTTAGAAGTCATGTATTATTAAGTCTGTTGCACTGATACAGGATCTTCTCTGACTCCTATTACTTAGCTTCTTGAGAGTGAACATATGGAACACGTGAAAAGCTGCAATATACCAGATCTCCTTCTGTTTCTGACCCTCTCATAGTTGGTTTCTATGATAAAGGGGTTGGTTTCTATGAAAGGGAACTCCTGCTGGGGTGGAGCAGGCAGAGGTGAGAGCAGTCCTCAGTTGAGTTCAGTTCAGTTGCTCAGTCATGTCCGACTCTTTGCGACCCCATGAATTGCAGCATGCCAGGCCTCCCTGTCCATCACCCACTCCCGGAGTCTACTCGAACTCATGTGCATCGAGTCGTTGATGCCATCCAGCCATCTCATCCTCTGTCGTCCCCTTCTCCTCCTGCCCCCAATCCCTCCCAGCATCAGGGTCTTTTCCAATGAATCAGCTCTTCACATGAGGTGGCCAAAGTATTGGAGTTTCAGCTTCAGCATCAGTCCTTCCAATGAACACACAGGACTGATCTTTAGGATGGACTGGTTGGCTCTCCTTGCAGTCCAAGGGACTCTCAAGAGTCTTCTCCAACACCACAGTTCAAAAGCATAAATTCTTCGGTGCTCAGCTTTCTTTATAGTCCAACTCTCACATCCATACATGACCACTGAAAAAACCATAGCCTTGACTAGAGGGACCTTTGTTGGCAATGTAATGTCTCTGCTTTTTAATATGCTATCTAGGTTGATCATAACTTTCCTTCCAAGGAGTAAGCGTCTTTTAATTTCATGGCTGAAATCACTATCTGCAGTGATTTTGGAGCCCAAAAAAATAAAGTCTGACACTGCTTCCACTGTTTCCCTATCTATTTCCCATGAAGTGATGGGACCAGAGGCCATGATCTTAGTTTTCTGAATGTTGAGCTTTAAGCCAACTTTTTCACTCTCCTCTTTCACTTTCATCAAGAGGCTTTTTAGTTCCTCTTCACTTTCTGCCATAAGGGTCCTCAGGCTTCCTCAAACATCAGGACTCAAGTGGTGGGATTATTTCCGTATTATGGTCAGAACGTACTGGGGTCTGGAAGTGGCCAGGAAATAGCACCCCCTCTTCACTCACTGAGTTTTGGACCATGTGATACGTAAGAACATGTATGTAAATGGTGACCCACAGTATCACCTCTATATTGATGAAGTTTTGTTTAGAGGATGTAACTAAATGTAAAGCCTGAGATGGGCTTAATAATGGTCTCCCTACCAGTCTAATCCTTGGAATAAGCAAGTCAACTGGCTCTCGCTGGTCCAGGTGAGAAGAAGGAAGATAGCACATCTCTTGGGCTCAAGACCTTGTTAAACTAGCTCTACTCTGAGAACTTGGCTAGTGGGATTGCCTATCCCCTTCACCTCCAAGGGATAGATGAACAGATGGGGCTGTACTAGCAAAGGTGCCTTCTCTGGAGATCAGACGAATGAGAAAAAGGCATTCTCTTCTAAAAGACACTGAAAGAGGGTGCAGTAAGGAGGAACAGGCAGGCTTCCGGTGTGTGTGTCTGTGTGTTAGTCGCTCAGTTGTGTCTGACTCTTTGAGACCCCCATGGGCAATAGCCCACAAGGCTCCTCTGTCCATGGAATTCTCCAGGCAAGAATACTGGAGTGGATTGCCATTTGCTTCTCCAGGGGATCTTCCTGACCCAGGGATTGAACCTGGATCTCCTCATTTCAGGTGGATTCTTTACCACCTGAGCCACCAGGGAAGCCCTGGCTTCCGGTAGATGAGCCACAGAGCTGTTCTTCTATCCAGATTTATCTGTTAGAGGAAATGGCTTACAGTTTCTGGGACTAGGTAAACTGCCCATTGTATTAGGAGTGTAAGCCTGGTATCATTGAAACTAGACCCTAAATGCAAATTTAAGCTATAAACAAATGAAGTATCCAGATCCTGGAAAGAATAAATTTTGCCATATTCTGAAGTACAATTGAAGGAGATCCTCAGTGTGGTGAAAAGAAGAATATATGAAAAAATAAAATTGCTTTCAAATATCTGAAAGGCTGTCAAACAAAATAATTATTTTGTTTGACATTTATTGGTAACATACCGTTTGTCAAGTCCATTGGTAACATACCGTTTGTCAAGTACTGTGTCATGCACTTTATATATATTACCTTTTCTGATTTTCAAACAACCCTATAAGGCAGTTATGATGACTCCGTTATTGTAGTTGCAAACACTGATTTTTTAAAAGTTAGACTTGGCTAACTGTACTCAACTGAGAAGAGAGAGCTGACCACTGAATTCAAGTCCAGCTAACTCCAAACCTTGGCATGGCAAACACAACACCCAGCTGCAGAGAAGGGAGGAAATGGGTGAAGGGTGTGGTTCTAGGAGCAAAATTTGGCTCAGTGGGTGGGAGATAGATTTCAGCTTAATTTGAGAAAGAACTTCGTCTCAATATGCGCTTAAAATAGAACAGGCTGTCTTAGGAAATTGTGACTTTCCTAATACTTGAGGAATTCAAGTACGGTGTGGAGGACTAGCTCTGGAAAGAATGTCTATTATGTGGGAAGTTTTATCAAATCAACTCTGAAATGCCTATGAAATCGAATTTCTAAGATTATATAATATTTCTTCTTCTGCTTGGAGGTGACAAAATCTCTCTCGCTCTGAGCTTATAACATTTCAAATAATTAGTCCAAAGGACTGTGTTTGGCTAAAACCTTACCCACATCAGCCAACAGAGAAGTCAGCCTAGGTGACCAAGGACATTTCTTTCTGGACGTGAATATGCCACATTCTTGGTGACTTCATCATTTCTGCAGCTATTTTTGTTCATTTCCTTTATGTTCCCACCTCATTCCCAAACTTTTTTTTTTTTTAATGGAAAGAAGTGCATTGTATTTAAAATTTCTCAGGCTAAATATTAGGACCTTACATACTATCTAATTCACTTAAAAACTTTCGTAAACACAATACTTTGAAAGACCTTGAGAAGACTATTTGGATGAGAAATGAGCTATTATTGGCTACTGGGTAAAAGCTACGTTTGTTGAAAATTCCAGGTTGAGTTTTTGCATGTAATGAAGTCCCCAGCAGATCTGAACCAAAGTCTGCTTGTAAATTCAGATTTGGTGCTGCACTGTGACAGACCGACTCCTCTCAAGGTTCTGACACAATGCGAGATGGATTGAAACATTAAAAGCTACCAGTATAAAAACTGAATAAAGAGCTATTGTGGATTTGTTGGAGACCAATAACAGATCAATAAACCTAAAAGTTATAGACGCTGTGCTTTCCAATTCACTTGGACAAAAATGTGAAACTCCTCAATTTACAAGCACTGAAATTTCCTGGTGTTGGAATATGGAAACAATGTCACATGCCTTCTTGATTTACTGGAAGTGAATATGGCTTCCTTTAATCTTTGTCATTGTTATTATTGTCATTACCATTGTTATGAGTACCATAAAAATTTTAGTCACCAATAGCTCAATGCAGGGCACTGAGTTAAATGCATTAACTTTTGCTACTTAACAAAGTACCCTGGAATAGTGACTTTAAACATTAATCATTAATTTGCTCATGAATCTGAGAGTCAGAAATTTGGATGGAATTATCTGAGTGGTTCTTCTGCAGGTTTCAGCTAAACCCAGTCTGCAGTCAGTGGTGGTCCATGGTTCACACACCTGCCTGACATTTGGTCAGCTCTTGGCTGGGCTAGCAGTTGGATAACTGCATTAGTCCTGGCTCATTCCTGTGATGGTGGTCTCAGCATCAAGTTTCTGCTTCTGCATTGGCCAGTGTACATGGATCAAAGCAAGTTACAGGACTAACCCTGCCTCAAAGAGGGGAGGAATGTAATCATCTTTTCAAGGGGCTAGCTTCAAAGTCACCTTGCAAGACTGTGGAAGGAAAGGAGTTCTGGTTATTTTTGCGATGGACTGAAGATATTAATATATCATCCTTGTGTGTAAGGTTCTGCCAATCTCATTATGGAGACAGAACATGAATAGGAGCAAACAACAAGTTGCCCCACATAAATATATATACTGTTAAAAAGAATAGAGTAGGGAGTTGAAGTCAGGATGGCTTCACTAATGATGTGGGATTTGGAAAGATATAGGAGAGAAAAGTGAAAGTCGCTCAGTTCTGTCTGACTCTTCGTAACCTCATAGACTAGTTCTCGAGGCCAGGTTACTGGAGTGGGTAGGTTTTTTCCCTTCTCCAGTGGATCTTCCCAACCCAGGAATCGAACCAGGTCTCCCAAATTGCAGGCGGATTCTTTACCAACTGAGCTATTCTGCTTTATTAACTATGCCAAAGCCTTTGACTATGTGGATCATAACAAACTGTTGAAAATTCTTAAAGAGATGGGAATACCAGACCACCTGACCTGCCTCCTGAGAAATCTGTATGCAGGTCAAGAAGCAACAGCTAGAACTGGACATGGAACAACAAACTGGTTCCAAATTGGGAAAGGAGTCCATCAAGGCTGTATACTGTCACCCTGCTTATTTAACTTATAGGCAGAGTGCATCATGTGAAATGCCAGGCTGGATGAAGCGTAAGCTGGAATCAAGATTGTCGGGAAAAATATCAATAACCTCAGATATGCAGATGACACCACACTTATGGCAGAAAGTGAAGAACTAAGGAGCCTCTTGATGAAAGTGATAGAGGAGAGTGAAAAAGTTGGCTTAAAACTCAACATTCAGAAAACTAAGATAATGGCATCTGGTCCCATCACTTCATGGAAAATAGATAGGGAAACAATGGAAACAGTGACAGACTTTATTTTTGGGGGCTGTAAAATCACTGCAGATGGTGATTGCAGCCATGAAATTAAAAGACGCTTACTCCTTAGAAGGAAAGTTATGACCAACCTAGAAAGCATATTAACAAGCAGAGACATTCCTTTGCCAACAAAGGCCCGTCTAGTCAAAGCTATGTTTTTCCAGTAGTCATGTATGGATGTGAGAGTTGGACTATAAAGAAAGCTGAGCGCTGAAGAATTGATGCTTTTGAACTGTTATGTTGGAGAAGACTCTTGAGAGTCCCTTGGACTGCAAGGAGATCCAACCAGACCATCCTAAAGGAAATCAGTCCTGAATATACAGGGCATGAGCCTGAGTAAGCTCTGGGAGTTGGTGATGGACAGGGAAGCCTGGAGTGCTGCAGTCCACGGGGTCACAAAGAGTCAGACACGACTGAGCCACTGAACTGAACTGAGGAGAGAAAAAGGCATTGTAAACACAGAGAGAGGTAGGAGCAAAGACAGTGGATTAGGTTTTCACTGTTTTCATTACAATTGCCAGAAAATCTGTGTCTTAAAGCAACACATATTTTTTATTTTCCAGTTCTGTAGGTTAGAAGTTCATACGATCTCACCAGACTAAAAGCAAAATGTTGGCAGGCTGTGTTCCCTTCTGGAGGTTGTGAAGGATAATCTATTTCCTGCTCACTTGGATTGTGGCAGAATTCATCTCCGTGAGGGTGTAGAATGGAGGTCCACATTTTCTTGGAGCTTCCCTGGTGGCTCAGACAGTAAAGAGTCTGCCTATAATGGTGGAGACCCGGGTTCAATCCCTGGGTTGGGAAGATCCCCTGGAGAAGGAAATGACAACCCACTCCAATATTTTTGCCTGGGAAATCCCATGGAGGCAGGAGCCTGGTGGACTACAGTCCACGGGGTCGGAAAGAATAGGACAGGACTGAGCGACTAACACTTTGTAAGCTGAAGATGAGTCCCAGCTCCTAGAGGCTGTTGCTTTCCCTGACTCAGGTCTCCTCCCTTCAGTTTCAAAGCCATCAGTGGGGTGGGGGGTAGATCTACTCTTGTCTTCTGTCTTTCAGGCTTCTTGCACTTTCTAAGAATTTATGAGATTAGATTGGATCAATTCAATCTAATCTAATCCAGATAATCCAGGATTATTTCACCTCAAGGTCATTAACTTTAACCTTAGCACAAAGTCCCTTTTGTCACAGTAGGTAATGTCATCCTAGGTTCTGGGAATTAGGACATGAGGTATTAGAGGGAGGCATTATTCTCCCTACCACAGACATGGCAGCAGGACTGTTTGACTGCAGGTGTTTGACTGCAAAGAAAAAGTTAACATAAAGAAAAGAAGGAGGTAAGATGAAGTAGGAAGGGAAGATGATATTGATCCAAACATATTTTATGATTGGATTTTTTAGGCTTAAAACTAAACATAAAGCTCACTCCTAGTGATTCTGAAACTTTTATCCATATCTTTATTAATCAAGAAATGTATACCAAATTTTGATTTTTAGTGATTGTATTGGTGGCTCAGCAGTAAAGAATCCACCTGCCAATGCAGCAGACCCAAGTTCGATTCCTGCGTCAGGAAGATCCCCTGGAGAAAGGGAATGGCAACCCCTGCCAGTGTTCTTGCCTGGAGAATCCCATGTCCAGAGAAGTCTGGTGGGCTACAGTCCATAGGGTCACAAAAGGGTCGGACACGACTTAGTGACTACACAACAACAATCACTATACAATACTTCTTAAAATGTAAAATAATACCACAGATATACTTAAAAAGCTACACCTCCTTTCCCCACCTCAGCCTATCTGCTATTCAAGTCCACTGTTGTCTTCAACTCCTCCTCTCCCAATCACTAAACAGGATTCTTTCTCTAAGCTCCCTCCTCTGTGTTGGCAACATTTCTATAACATTTGTTGACCCAGAAGCTGTCTGACCTTGAAGCACATCACCATCTTCAAGACCTTATGTAAGCTGCATTTGTTGGCAGGAGCCTGTGGCTCATTTTTATATGACTTGATCTTTTTACAAATATAGTAAAAAAAAACCTATACTTATACAATGTCAATTTCTTATTAACCAATTGGATAGAATTTCATGGAACACTATGTCTCTGACTAGACTCACAGTCCAATTTTCATTTTGTTTTCTTTGGACTGTTTCCCATACCCCAGTTTGAGTCTGCAGTGTCATTACTAAAAGTACGGAGGACCATCCTTGTTCTCAAGAATAGCAACAAGAAGCCCCAAAAGGCTCTTTGAACCTCTAAATTGAGGTGGAGATGAAAGGAGAAGTGCTCTTTGTCTTTAAGACTATCTTCTTTCTTCATGAAAGAAGTCAGTGCTAATGCTGAAAAATGTAAGAACAAGACAACTCAGTTGCAGAAATGAACATCTAAAAGCATAAAAGAATGGTAATTTGCTGTAGCTAAAAATAGACCCCCACCTTGATGCATTTGCAACACGTGGGTTGTTGGCAGTGTGGCCAGCCTTCATCTGCAAAGAGACAACGTCAGAGCCTGCAGTCAAAAATCAGATACAGTTGGTTTTAATGTGCTTTGCTTCTAAGTGGGACACATTCCAGTGATTTCTTCTTCTGACTCTCCTCACACTGATAATCAGAGGCATAATTATTACATCTCTGGTTCCAATCATTTATCACATGGCTACTCTGCAAACAATACATTTGTGGTCCTTGCCTTTAGGGGACTTAGGTCCAGTAGGGGAGGGAAACATAAAGCAAGCAATTACACACATTATACATTCATTACAGTTGGGATAAGTGACAACATGCAAAAATGGTCAGTGCTATGTACATTTATAAAGGAAAGCACTAAATTAGTTTCCTAAAGTGATCAGTGCT
Organism: Cervus canadensis; assembly: GCF_019320065.1. Lineage (NCBI taxonomy): Eukaryota > Metazoa > Chordata > Mammalia > Artiodactyla > Cervidae > Cervus > Cervus canadensis. The sequence continues at coordinate 40,946,030 of NC_057387.1, read as the reverse complement.
CTCTGTAGCCGCCTTAACTTCATAAACTGTATCTTTTGTTTCAAAATCAGGTGATTCCTTCCTACTACCTTCATTTTTCTGGCTTTTGGAAATTGTCTTTACTTCCTAAAATTGAACCTCCCTACATGCTCTTAGGGTACTTCTCTAGTGGCTCAGATGATAAAGCATCTGCCTGCAATGCAGGAGACCTGACTTTGATCCCTGGGTGGGCAAGATCCCCTGGAGAAGGGAATGGCTACCCACTCCAGTATTCTTACCTGGGAAATCCCATGGACAGAGGAGCCTGGTGGGCTAGAGTCCATGAGGTCACAAAGAGTCAAACATAACTAAGCAAATAACATTTTCACTTCATTACATGCTCTCATAGCACCCTGTGATTAATCTGTAGCTCATATCTTCCATATATTTAGCAATTGTTTTGTTTATTTATTGGTCTATATGTCCCTGTAGGCCATAAGTTTCTCCAAGGCAAGACTGTGTCTTATTCAGTGACATATTTCCTACTATATAATACACACCAGATAAATGCTGAGAGAGTGAAAGAGAGTCAGTTGACCTTGGGACGCTGATCTCTTCGGTGAAGCCATTTATCAGTTAGGTTCCCTCTTTCCCTTTCTCTTTCTCTCCTGTTTCTTCAAAGTGGATTCTTCAAGTCAGCTCTTCAACATGTTCAAGCTGTCTCCTCCGCAAAGAAATCTTCCCTTGATTAGCTATCTCATCCAGACACTGCCTTACTTCTCTTCTTACCTTTATAGCCCAGCTTCTTGAAAGAAGTATTTTCTCTTGCTGTCTCTACTTTCCTTTGTTCACCTAGTCCTCTGCCCCTCATTTTACCACACTCTCCAGCTCATCAGTGACAATGATCTCTTATCTAACTGACTTCTCTGCAGCATTTTACAACGTGGTCATCCTTTGTTGCCATTCTTGCTGTTCCATCTTGATCTTCATGGTGGGTTCCTTCTTCTCTGCCCACTACTCCTCAAAGGCTGGTTTTCCCAGTATTTTCAGTCCTGGCTCTCTTTTATTCTCAATGCACATAATCTCTCTAAGGGATATTATCCATTCCAGTGATTCAAACAACCAGCTATATCCTGCTGATCCAGCCCAGATGTCTCTCTTGAACTTACATCTCTATTTACTCTTGATTGAATATACACACGTGGATGTTCACCAATTCCTTAAACTCAAATTGTCCAAATCTGAACTAATGAACATTCCAAATTGGGAAAGGAGTATGTCAAGTCTGCATATTGTCAGCCTGCTTATTTAACTTACATGCAGAGTACATCATGGGAAATGCTGGGCTGGATGAAGCACAAGCTGGAGTCAAGATTGCCGGGAGAAATATCATTAACCTCAGAAATGCAGTAGACACCACCCTTACGGCAGAAAGTGAAGAGGAACTAAAGAGCCTCTTGATGAAGGTGAAAGAGGAGAGTGAAAAAGTTGGCCTAAAACTCAACATTCAAAAAACAAAGATTGTGGCATCTGGTCCCAACACTTCATGGCAAATAGATAGGGAAACAATGGAAACAGTGACAGACTTTATTTTCTTGGGCTCCAGAATTACTGCAGATTGTGACTGCAGCCATGAAATTAAAAGACAGAGATATTACTTTGCCAACAAAGGTCCGTCTAGTCAAAGCTATGGTTTTTCCAGTAGTCATGTATGGATGTGAGAGTTGGACTATAAAGAAAGCTGAGTGCCAAAGAATTGATGCTTTTGAACTGTGGTGTTGGAGAAGACTCTTGAGAGTCCCTTGGACAGTAGGGAAATCCAACCAGTCAATCGTAAAGGAAATCAGTCCTCAATATTCATTGGAAGGACTGATGTTGAAGCTGAAACTCCAACGTTTTGGCCACCTGATGCGAAGAACTGACTCATTTGAAGACCCTGATGCTGGTAAAGATTGAAGGCAGGAGAAGGGGATGACAGAGGATGAGATGGTTGGATGGCATCACTGACTCAATGGGCATGAGTTTGGGTTAACTCCAGGAGATGGTGATGGACAGGGAAGACTGGTGTGCTTCAGTCCATGGGGTTGCAAAGAGTCAAACATGACTGAGCTACTGAACTGAACTGAACTTCCCAAACTAGCCTTCCTATGTTTTCTACCTTGGTAAATAGTATCACAGTTGTCTGACTCCTCGTTATTCTTCACCTTTTACTTTTGTCACTACAAGCAATCCTCAGGATTTATCCCCTGCCCCCACCCCGCCAGAATTCTCTCTTTTTTATTTTATTATGGTTTCCAGCCCCGAGGACGTATCCGTCTGATCTTGCATGTTGACCATCTTTTCTGGCAGAGGCTTTAACATCTTAATCATAAAATTTCAGTTCCAGTATTGCTTTGTCTCTTGGCAGTGTGTTGCTTTTTCTTGCCTTTTCTATAATTTTTTGTTTCAAGTTTTAAGACAAAGATGCTGAGGCAGAGAGTTTTATGCCTGGAAATGGGCATGTCTTTCCTTCTGCTGGGACTTTAGTGTGGGGATTTGAATTAATCTAGTTAGGAATTAAGGATTCAGGTTCACTTTTGCTATAGTTACCCTTACATTAGGCTTCAGATGCCTCTAGGGATCCCTTGTTTTTCTGGTGGGACTAGTTTGTCAGCGGGTTTTCACAATGTCTGCCCCAATCTCTGCTTGAGGTTTTCCCTTTGTGCTGTATCAAAGAGGGCCTGTTTCTATGTTCCTGCAACATTCCCAATGGTATCTTACTATTCTTCATTATTCAGTGTTTTCCAACCTTGTAGGGAAGGTGAAGGGAGATTTTTGTTCCTCTGATTCAGTTTCAGTCTCAGCAGGTACCATGTCCCTGGGTCTGGGGATGTTTCCTTTCCAGGGCTCCTACCCCTCCCACAGTTGCAGTTCTAGCTACATCATGTATTCCTTCCCTTTTCCCTGGAGTAGAGAGTTTTCCTACAACCTTCTCCAGCTGTGATGTGTTTTCACCAGAGCTCTAAGAGCAACAGTTGCTCTCACCTCTTTGGACCCCAGGAAATGTTAACTATTTTTCTCCACTCCTTCACCTTTGCTTGCTGTCTCTTTCCTGGCTTCTGTTCTGCAGACTTTCCATATGCTCAGGTCCTTCACAGCCTAACTTATTCATTAAATAGTTTATCTTCCATGAATCTACTTCCACAGTCCTCTCCTACTCCTCAGTCTTTCCAGTCTGGCCTCCACTGTTCTTCAGATGTTGCTCTTGTGAAAGTTTCTGTGGTCAGGATTGGGCCCTGGAGACCGCGATCCTCAGAGACCAGATGACTGGATGCACCGTTTGCAGATCATCTCTGCAAAATAATGACCAAGAAGTAGGAAAACAAATAACACTAACCAAGCCAACCATGAACAAACATTACAGTCAATGATTTATTGTGGAGCAGAAATTTGCTCTCAAAAAGTAGCACTGACATATATACACCATCATGTGTAAAAGAGATAGCTAGTGGGAAGCTGCTATATAGCACAGGGATGTGATGACCTAGAAGAGTGGAATGAGGGGTAAGAGGGAGGGGCAATATCTATCTATCTATCTACCTATAGTTGTGACTGATGTACATTTTTGTACAGTAGAAACTGCCACAAAATTGTATCAATAATGTATAACAGTGGAGAGAAAGCGATTTTGTTTTCCTATTCCACACTGTAAAGTGGCCTATGTATCATCCACTTTAAAGGTTAAGAAGTTAAGAAATCAAAGCACAGTGAGGTTGTCAAAAAGTTAGTAAGTTCAAATTTGTGTTCGCTGACTCTAAACTCAATGCTCTGAAACTTCAGTAAAATGGCAAGGAAAGATCTGTCAAGTTTTTTTCACTTCTGGCTTCATTGTGTGATGTAAGAACATGTTGATTAATTTACACGAACAGATTGTTTTCTCGCTAAAACAACTAAAGGCTTCATAGCATTTTGGATAGGCCTAAGCTGGGAAAAGAAACTAATTCTGAGATTTGAACTTTGGATGAACTTTACATATTTCTAGCAAGACTTTGTGGGTATTTAGTGGAGCCCGTTACTGTTTTTGATTAAGACTGGAATTTCAATTGTGCTTTGGATTTTCAAAATGTATTTCCATAATTTTGTCCTCCTCTCCCCTCTCTCCCCACTGCTCCCCACCTTCTGCACAATAACTCCTTCAGGTACATGCTAGGGGTTACTCGACCAGGATCACATACCAGTCTGTAGCATCAGCTGACCTGGCAGTAATGCCAGTTGGCCGGCTATCCCTCTGAAAGCTTCCCACACAGATTAATTTCAGATGTAGCAGTTTAAGTACAGGCTCTGGTTGGTGGGAAGTTGTAAATAAAAGTGACAGCCTGTAATTTCCTTGTGTCTTTTGTTTTGGAATTTGGAAGTAGATAATTTGAGATATTAGTGGGACTCTTTAGACCTGTCCCCTTGAGGAAGAAACCCAGTTGACTTTCTTTTTTCTGACTTCAAGGGTAGCTGTACTCTCCTTTTTTTTTTTTTCATTTATTTTTATTAGTTGGAGGCTAATTACTTTACAATATTGAAGTGGTTTTTGCCATACATTGACATGAATCAGCCATGGATTTACATGTGTTCCCCACCCTGAATCCCCCTCCCACCTCCCTCCCCATCCCATCCCTCTGGGTCATCCCAGTGCACCAGCCCTGAGCACTTGTCTCATGCATCCAACCTGGACTGGCGATCTGTTTCACACTTGATAATATACATGTTTCGATGCTGTTCTCTCAGATCATCCCACCCTCGCCTTCTCCCACAAAGTCCAAAAGTCTGTTCTATACATCTGTGTCTCTTTTTCTGTCTTGCATATAGGGTTATCGTTACCATGTTTCTAAATTCCATATATATGTGTTAGTATACGTATTGGTGTTTATCTTTCTGGCTTGCTTCACTCTGTATAACTGTTTCATCCATCTCATTAGAACTGATTCAAATGAATTCTTTTTAACGGCCAAGTAATATTCCATGGTGTATATGTACCACAGCTTCCTTATCCATTCGTCTGCTGATGGGCATCTAGGTTGCTTCCATGTCCTGGCTATTATAAACAGTGCTGCGATGAACATTGGGGTGCACGTGTCTCTTTCAGATCTGGTTTCCTCAGTGTGTATGCCCAGAAGTGGGATTGCTGGGTCATATGGCAGTTCTATTTCCAGTTTTTTAAGGAATCTCCACACTGTTCTCCATAGTGGCTGTACTAGTTTGCATTCCCACCAACAGTGTAAGAGGGTTCCCTTTTCTCCACACCCTCTCCAGCATTTATTGCTTGTAGACTTTTGGATAGCAGCCGTTCTGACTGGCATGTAATGGTACTTCCTTGTGGTTTTGATTTGCATTTCTCTGATAATGAGTGATGTTGAGTATCTTTTCATGTGTTTGTTAGCCATCTGTATGTCTTCTTTGGAGACATGTCTGTTTAGATCTTTGGCCCATTTTTCGATTGGGTCATTTATTTTTCTGGAATTGAGCTGTAGGAGTTGCTTGTATATTTTAGAGATTAATCCTTTGTCTGTTTCTTTGTTTGCTATTATTTTCTCCCATTCTGAAGGCTGTCTTTTCACTTTGCTTACAGTTTCCTTTGTTGTGCAAAAGCTTTTAAGTTTCATTAGGTCCCATTTATTTAGTTTTGCTTTTATTTCCAATATTCTGGGAGGTGGGTCATAGAGGATCCTGCTGTGATTTATGTCGGAGAGTGTTTTGCCTATGTTCTCCTCTAGGAGTTTTATAGTTTCTGGTCTTACATTTAGATCTTTAATCCATTTGAGTTTATTTTTGTGTAGGGTGTTAGAAAGTGTTCTAGTTTCATTCTTTTACAAGTGGTTGACCAGTTTTCCCAGCACCACTTGTTAAAGAGGTTGTCTTTTTTCCATTGTATATCCTTGCCTCCTTTGTCGAAGATAAGGTGTCCATAGGTATGTGGATTTATCTCTGGGCTTTCTGTTTTGTTCCATTGATCTATATTTCTGTCTTTGTGCCAGAGCTGTACTCTCCTTAACAATTACATGCATTTTTTTTTTCCAACTGTGTTGTTTGTCACAGGTCCTATCTTACATACAACCTTAGCAGTAAAGTTAATCTTCACACTTCTATTAATCTTCACACTTTAGGAAGAGAAAATTTGTGCATTTTACTGATGTATAAAAATAAGCATTAGCTTGCAGCTTTGCAGGATGCAGAAGGTTAGTCAGATCCTCTGTGCGAGGAGGAGACTCTCTGTGCTATTCAGCAGCTTCCCACCAGCTACCTATTTTACACATGGTAGTGTATATATGGGACTTCTCAGATGGTGCTAGTGGTAGAGAACCCACTTGCCAATGCAGGAGACATAAGAGATGTGGGTTTGATCCCTGGGTTGGGAAGATCCTCTGGAGGAGGAAATGGCATCCCACTCCAGTATTCTTGGTTGGGAAATCCCATGGACAGAGGAGCCTTGCAGGCTTCAGTCTATAGGGTCACAAAGAGTCGGATATGAGTGAAATGACTTAGCATGCACGCATGCACACATTTATATGAGTACCAATAAAAAGAGAAATTCTTGGGTGTAAATGTAACATAATAGATGCAAAATCTATATGAGGAAAATTGCAAAACTCTGATAAAAAATTTAAAAAGATCTAAGTAAATGGAAAGATAGTCCACGCTCATGGATGTGAAAACTCAAGATGTCAGTTTTTCCCAGCTTGGTCTATAGATTCAATGCAATCCCAGTTGAAATCCCAGCACATGGTTTTGTGAATACTGACAACTAATTGTCAAGTTTACAAGAAAATGCTAAAGACTCGGAACAGGCAACACAACATTGAAGCAGAAGAACAAAGTTGGACAACAGATATAAACAAACACATGAAAAGATATTCAGCAGCATGTCTTTAGGAAATTACAAATTGAAACAGTGAGCTACGACTACACTCTTATGAAAATGGCCCAAATCCAATCACTGACAATACCAAGTGCTGACAAGGATGTAGAGCAACGGGAACTGATTCTTCGCTGGTGTGAATACAAAATAGCACAGTCACTTTAGAAGACAGTTTGGTGATTTCTCATAATACTAAACAAATGCTTACCATATGATCCAGCAATCATACTCCTTGGTATTTACCTAAATGAGTTGGAAAATTATTTCCCCTCAGAAACCTGCATGTGAATGTTTAGGCAGCTTTCTTTGTGATTGCCATAAATTGGAAGCAAGTAAGATGTCCCTTAGTAGGGGGAGGGGGGTTGATAAATAAACTGTGGTACATCCATACAATGGAATATTATTCAGCATTAAATAGAAATGAGCTATCAAACCACGAAAAGATTGGAGGAAACTTAAGTGCCTATGGCTAAGCGAAAGAAGCCAATCCCAGTAGGTATAGTCCAACTACATGACATTTTGGAAAAGGCAAAATGATGGGCACAGTAAAATGCTCAATGTTTGCCAGGGGTTCACAGGAAAAGAAAAAGAATGATCAGGTAGAGTGCAGGGCATTTTTAAGAAAGTTAAATTATTCTGTAAGATATTGTAATTGTAGGTACAAGTCACGATATGTTTGTCAAAATCCATTGAAATGTACAATCTCAAAACAAACTTTGACATAAACTCTGGACTATAGTTAATAATATTGGTTCATCAATTGTAACAAATTTACCAGAGCTATATAAGAGAGTAATAATAGGGGAAACTGTGCGTGTGTATGTGTTTGTGTGTGTGTCTGTGTGTGTGTGCGTATGTGTGCAGGCAGAGAGGCCATATGAGAACTCAGTGTACCTTTTGATCAATTTTTATGCAAACCTGAAACTTCTCTAAAAAATAAAGTGCATTGATTAAAACATTTTGAATTGCGCGCTGGCAGAGGACAAGATCAGATGACTTGGAGGTGAACACAGTTTGCTCTGCTGTGCTGTGCTCAGTCGCTCAGTTGTGTCCGACTCTTTGCAATCCCACGGGCTGTGTAGCCCGCCAAGCTCCTCTCTCCATGGGATTCTCCAGGCAAGAATACTGGGGTGGGTGGCTAGGCCCTCCTCCAGGAGAGCTTCCCAACCTAGGGATCGAACCCAAGTCTTCCACATTGCAGGTGGATTCTTTATTGGTTGCATTGTCTAGAGGTTAACTAGCTCTGGAACTTTCTTGGAAACCAAAACACATGGGATTTGAGTATGCTTTTCAAAATCTCATTGCAGATGGAGACTTTGGACACCTGGAGAAAGTATGATTAGAAGATGCTTTCTGAAGGAAGATAGAGTATTTGTAGAAGTGATGAATTCAGCTGACACTAGCTCCTCTTTCCTCATAATCTCAAGTGATTGAGGTGGCTAGTACTTGTGCCCAGGAGGCTGACCTGGCTGCCACCCATAGCCACCACAATTAATGCACCTCACCCTAGTGACTAATGACGTTTCTCTAATCTGGAGAGACTCCCTCCCCTGCCGGTATTACAATGCTGTTGGGCTCCTTTGAAGCTGGCCTGTGTCCTAATCCCCTCTTTTTAAACCCAGTACAAATTTCCCCAGGAGTGGGGCAGAATGGTGAGATAACTCTAGCCAAGGACATTCCCAAGAGCTCCTGTCTTTTCTGAATATCAACCACACTCCAGGAAACTCTTGTTATAGCCATCTTTTCCTCCCATCACCCATCCTCCAAAGTTTGGGTTTGTGCCTCCAGTACAAAGAGGATGCTACTTTTCTAGTAGCATTGAGGGATAGTTCATGTGAATTCACAGAAATTGCCCTTAGCCATTGAACTTTCTTATTTCACCTTTCTAGATGCTTCTGAGTCTCCCTTTCTCTCTCTCTTTTTTTGCTTCTGAGACTCTTTTTAATATCCTGTTATGGATTTATTAGCCTTCAATTAACTTACACTCTTTTTTAATCAATGGCTCACACTGTGCAATTATAAACTCATTCAACAATAAAATGGAAGTGTCATGATCTGGCCTTGATAAACGTGGTTTACCTCTATGAATGTACCAAGCTAGGACCATCTTTCTATTTTGGACTTTCTCATAGGAGAATTTCTGATCCCTAAAAACCTGCCAGGGATAAATTTAGAGGTGATCTATAGCAATATGACCAATGTCCCTAAAAACACAATTGATATTATGGATGTATTTCCCACAGACTAGGAACCAGTGTGTACAATACTGTGTTTATAAACTCACATATTTGTTTGAAATTCAAATATGCCTACAGAACCCTGAAAGTACGAAGATGTAGGGTGACTTTTATGTGGCTGCAGATAGGATCGAACAATTAAGTGAAGCAGGAACAACCCAAACCCCTAGGCATGAGATAGAAACATGAGGAAAGATGATGTAGAACAGTCATCGGAAGGAAAAGAGGAGAGAGAGGTCTGGTAGTCCCGAGAAAGCAGGCCAAGATTGCAGGGCCATGAAGATCTGGAGACCAGGCTACCAGTCAGGTCCTGGGAGAGAAAGAGTATGAAAAGGAAGTGCCCTAAAACCTGGGTAGCTTCTATGTTAACCACCAGACTTTGTGTGAAGTTCCTAGACATCATGACTATGTAATCTGAGGGAACCTCAGTCCTCAGGTTTATGGATTCTAGATTCGTGTTTCAGACTAACCTCAGGTGTTGCCTCCTAGATGCTGTGTTCCCCCTCTTACTTCACCCCTGCATGCTAGCTCTCACCCTTTCCTGAGCCCCAGTGACCACTGTTGTCTCATGTCATAGCAAACATGTGTTTGTTTAAGAGGAAGAAAAAAATGCTAAAGACAATTAGAATATAAATAAAGTTTTCCCTCTTTCATAAATCAGAGATTTGAAATGCAGACACATTGGAGAGAAAACACTGTGTTGAAGAAAGACGTAGGACTGCTTTGGTTCTGTGGTTCTCTGGACCCTTTCTCCAGAGATGGGAGAGGTGATCCTGAGCCCCATGTTTGTTTGGACATTAAAGATCCAGGAACATCTGTTGGACAGACTGTACTGGATTCTAGAATAAGACTGCCGAGGAAGCAAAGTTCAGACTTTAAAATAACATCTCTCTGGACAAGTGTCTCTCAACAGGGTGAAGGGCCTTGCATATTGGAATGAGACAAAAGGTAACTACGGAATTTTCAACTTTAGTAACTAGAGAGGGCTTGTGGGTTCCAGGAAGTTGCTTGTTTAGTTTTCTTAAAATATTTTTGAAAGAAAACAATGGATAGCTTTTATAAATTGACCAAGTTTTTACCAGGTTCTCAGTTACTATTCTCACTCATGGGTCGTGTTTGGCATAATCGATTGATTAAAATTAGTGATTGCTGTGGGCTCTGGGCTCAAACTATTTTTTCTTTCTCAAGAAAGAATTATAAGTAGAAACATTTTAATTATGAGTAGAAACATTTCAATTAAGGTAATTGAAATGCTATTATAATCTGTGAAATCCTGAGCAAATTATTTGCATTTCTGAGTCCCTTTCTTTTTGTAAATTGGGGCTAAAGGAAGTTTGAGGTGAGAAATAAATAAGCTCTTAAAGTGACAATCTTAGAATGAAGGAGGCACTCAGTAAATGCTAGTGACTTCCTTCCCCCATCTCAAATATTTTAATGAGCTTCTTGAATCCTTTCTCTTTGTAAAGACTTGTAAATAAGGATGACTTGAGGAATGTTTCCCTACCAATCTGTTCTCATAAGAGAGAAAGATTTATTCCTTCAATGTTCACAGAGTGCTTTTCACGTGAAGGTGGATGCCAGGTGGTAGGGGAATGATGAAACTCCACACTGCAAATCCCACATGCTGAAGAAGCTTCTGGTGCAATGGAGAGTGTAGAGCAGATAGGCATTCTGTAAATAGGCAAATAATGTACACTCTGGGAGCCTGTGTGGGAAAAGTAGGGTTGTTTCTGGTTGGAGTGAGCATCGTTTTGGGACAGAACGGAGCCAGCGTTGACTGAGTGCTCACCAAGTGCCGACAGGGTGATATGACCTTGTACATGTTATCATATGTAATCCTCGTGGTAATCCTGAGTAGCATGGACCCACAGATCCATTTTATGGGTCAGGAAACTGAGGCTCTGAGATGATGAGGAACCTACCTGAAATCACCCAATGAGTGAATGGTGGAGTTGGGACGCTAAGCCGGTTTTATTTTATCTGTTTGCTCTCTTCTCTACTCCACACTGCTTCAAGGTACTGGGGACAGATGATTATTCCAGGCAATGTATCCATTTTTCATAGTGGAGATGATAGGGATATTAGAGGGCTCTTGCCTTTGCAGGTGAGAAAAGAACAGGAGAAAATCATGGACAGGACAAAGTAGTCTCACTCCTGGTCATGGAATCTTCTCAAGGCACACTGCCATGAAGGAGACCCACCAAATAACTGGATCTATAATGCCTCTTAGTGGAGCAATGTAGAGCTTAAATAGGAAATGCCACTGATGAATTAAAAACAAAAAAGCAACATGAGGACCCTTCCGCCTGGCACAGTCACCTGAGAACCCAATCACACTTCTGGCTCTGCCATCCATGTCATGCTGCCCAGAAGAAGCCTCAGGTGATTGTCCCCATGTGTCTTGGCCCCCCACTCTTTATAATCCCTTAGGCTTCTAGTGAAAGGGGCATTTAGATTATGGTTTGTGTGTGTTGTTTTTTAAGAAATCGGGTTGACTTTTCTCCTTGTTTAGACAGAGAGTCTCTCTGGACAGTTTGGAATCTCTCCAGGAATGCTAACCTTCTCTGAAGGGGGTTGCCCTGAACAAGGAGAAATGCTTGCTCTTCAAAAATGACTCCTTTGGGAGGCCGTCGGCTGCTTCATTTTTGCACAGTCAGGGAAGTTTCATCCTCAGATAAGGAATTTGAGAAGAGTTGGCTGTGATTGCCTGAAAAACTCCCCAAGGACAAATGTCCAGAAGATAGTTGCCCCCACTACCCAGGGGCCAAGGTCTCTATGTTTATTCCCTCTTGTAACTTTTCCTGCTTTCCTCTTCTATCTGTACCCATCTTACACCCGGTTTGGAGTCTGGAAGGAATCACAGCCCCTGGAACAATATCTGGAATGATCTGCAGGGAATCAATTTATAATGTGCCTTTTTCTTTAACTCATTGATTTGTTAGTTCATTCATTATTTATTCATTCATCTGAGCAGAATTTTCTATTGTTAGCAACACTTGTTACAGGATATCCTTGTTTTTCTAACTACAAGTGGTGGAGAGGATGCCGACTTCCTTTGTTTTGTTCATCTAAAGACCCTCTAAAGCAGGATTTCTAAAGAATTACACAGCTGATAAATGGCATTTCTATTCTCCATCAGGTGGTTGGGAACTTCGTTCATTGAAAGTGAACCAGTTTTCCAGCTTAGACTTCCTTAAGGATCTGTGAACTTTCACAGACGCAGAGAACCCAAAGCCTGTACTCTGTGACAACCTAGAGGGGTGGGATGGAGAGGGAGGTGGGAGGGAGGTTCGAGAGGGAAGGGACATATGTAAACCTATGGCTGATTCATGTTGACATATGGCAGAAACCAACACAATATTGTAATCATCCTCCAACTAAAAAAAAAAAAAAAAAAAAGAGTACACAGCAAAGGACAACCAATGGGTTAAGGCTCTTGTATGCTGGCTAGAATCCAAGTCCATCCAGCACCCAACTAGGAATGGAGCCTTCCCCTCTGGCAAAGCCTTCCCCAAACTCCTGAGGGTTGTGGGTTGGTCTGAAGATACAAGTCACTGGGTGTGTCCTTCTCATTCCCCACATCTCCGTCAGTAAAATGGTAGCACCTTGTGGTGTTTACGTGTAAGCAAGAGTTTTGTTCTTAATTGTGTCCCTAATGCATTGTCATGGGTCTCAAATGGTAAAGAATCTCCCTGCAGTGCAGGAGGCCTAGGTTCAATCCCTAGATCGGGAAGGTCCCCTGGAGAGGGGAATGGCTACCAGCTCCAGTATTCTTGCCTAGAGAATCCATGGACAGAGGAGCCTGGCAGGCTACACACAGCCCATGGGGTTGCAGAGAGTCGGATACGACTGAGCGAGTGAGCATAGCACAGCAGTGCAAACTGCGTTCACCTCCAGATCATCTGATCTTGTCCTCTGCCAGCTCTCAATTCAAAATTTTTAATCAATGCACTTTATTTTTTGGAGAAGTTTCAGGTTTGCATAAAAATTGATCAAAAGGTACACTGAGTTCTCATATGGCCTCTCTGCCTGCACACACACACATACACACACACACATACACAAACACAGACACACACACAAACACACACACACACAGAGTTTCCCTTTTCTTTCTTCCTCTCTGGTAGGCTACAGTCCATGGGGTCACAGAGTCAGACACAGCTGAGAAACTAATGCTTTTACACTTTCAATGCATCGTCAGGGAGGATGGCAATATAAAGACCATAAAGAACCTCATTATTAATGGTGTATCATATGTAAAGAGAACATTTGCTTATACCCTGAGGATATACTAGGGAGATTTTTACACTCATTTGTCAAATCAAATGTCAGCCAGAATACCATTTTGGAACAGAAGTGACTCAGTGCAGTGAGCAGGCCCCAGGCTGTATTTTGCGCTATTTGATGTCTCCCATCATTTTTGCCTTTTCCTCTCCCCAACTTTGACAGTCCCCTGTCTTTCCCCCTGGCATATCTCTCTTTCCTCTTCCATATCAAATCTCCTGTATCCAGAAATTATCCAAAACTTACCACCTCTTGGGAATAGAAATAATTCAATTTGATATTTTACTTATGCGACTTTGAATGCAATAAAAAAAAAGAAATGAAGGCTTAAAATGCAGACTTTCCTATATGTGGGTACTGGATGGGAAGGTCTAACTGATGAGAGCTTCCTGGAGTCCCTGGCATGAAGTAGATTTGGTAATCTAACCTCTGTTATTTGACTTCTCAGCAACATTTGACATATTAATAACTCCCTCTTTTATAAAACTCTCTCCTGTCTTGGGTTTTCTCTTACCATAATCAAAATAATTTTTTTTTTTGGCTGCACCACATGGCATGTGGGATCTTAGTTCCCCAACTAGGAAGCAAACCTGCACCCGCTGCACTGGAAACAAGAGTCTTAGCCACTTGATTCCCAGGGAAGTCCCTATTACCATACTTTATGGCTTCCCTGTTTCATTGTCTAAATCATCTCAGATTCCTTTGATGGGTCCATCTCTAATCAAACTCTCCTCAGAGTCAGTCTCAGATCCTTTTCTTTCTTTCTCTCTGCTCTCCCCTAGGTTGGCTTGTACTACTCATGGTTTTAAAAATCACCTTTGTGTAGATGACTGAATACATTTTTATATCGATCCCCCTGAACTTTAGACTCATTCTTTTACCAACTTAAGATAGCTAAACAAAAAACCTGGCCTTTTTACCTCTGAAACTTGTTTCACTACTTTCCCAGTGTTCCTTGTCTAAATAAATGATACACCCCAAAAGCTATGACTTATGCTAGAAATTTTTAGAACCATCTTTGATTGCTCTCTTTTCCTCACTCCTTGTGTTCATTGAATCATCTAATCCTGTCAATTTTACTACCAAGATATATCTGAAATCCATCAGCTTCTATCTATCTCCAGGGACACCATCTTGATTCATGCATTGTTATATCTCCCCATGGGCCTTCCTGGTGGTTCAGTGGTAAAGAACCTGTCTGCCAATGCATGATCCCTGGGTCAGGAAGATCCCCTGGAGAAAGAAATGGCAACCCACTGCAGTATTATTGCCTGGGAAATCCCATGGACAGAGGAACCTGGTGGGCTAGAGTCCATGGGGTCCCAAAGAATCGGGCATGACTTAGCAACTAAACAACAACAACAATCTCTCCCCTAGAATCCTGGAATAGCTCCCTAATTAACATCTCTGCCTATTTTCTTGCCCTCTTCCCCACCTCACCAAATTATTATTCAACAAAAAATGAAAACGCAGTTGTTAATAGTGAATACTCAGATGTGATTGTTTCAGGTGTATGGCAAAGTGATTCAGCTATACATTACATATATCTATTCTTTTTCAAATTCTTTTCCCATTTAGGTTATTACATAATATTGAGTAGAGTCCCCTGTGTCATACAGTAGGTTCTTGTTGGTTATCCATTTTAAATACGGCAATGTGGACATGTTAATTCCAAGTTCCCTAACTACCCCTCCCCCATGGTAACCATAAGTTCATTCTCCAAGTCTGTAAGTCTGTTTCTGTTTTGTAAGGAAGTCATTTGTATCATCTCTTTTTAGATGTACGCAAATATAAAATAAAAAGTTAAAAAAGAGTGAATACTCAGAAATGATATGGCTTGGGTTTGAATCCTGGCTGTGCTGCTTACAAACTACAGGAACTTAGGCAACTTATTTTTTTTCTGTGCTGCAGTTGCCTCAGCTATAAAAGGATGATCCTAATAGCACCTACCTTACAGAGTTATGATGATTGAATCTTTTCCCCTTTTGAAGTGAGTATAATTCTTATTCAGTTCAGTCACTAAGTCATGTCCGACTCTTTGTGACCCCATGGACTGCAGCATGCCATGCTTGGCTGTCCTTCACTGTCTCCCGGAGTTTGCTCAGATTCATGTGCATTGAGAGCTCATTAATATGTCAATAAAATATGTCCCCCACACCCCCACCCATTCTTAAGATCCTTCAGCAGCTTCCTATGTCCTTGATATAAAACCCAAGCTCCAAACCAGATCTTCTACGTCCAGCATGCCCTGGTCCTGGCTCCACTCTGACCTCCTCTCGATGCACACTCTCCCTCCCTCACTGTGACCCAGACACACAGTCTTCTCTGGGGTCTCAGGCATGCCATGCTCTTTGCCGCCTCAAGGGAATTTTCATTCTTTGTTCCCTCTGCCTAGAAACTTCAAACGCCTGACTCCATCCCCTACTTCAGGCCCAGCCTCAGTGACACGTCTCCTCAGCAGCTTCCTTTGGCCATGCTATTTAAGGTGGATTACTTATCCACCTTATACCAAATACTTATTACAGTATTTGGTAATTTTATTTGTTTTTGTTTTCTCCCACCTCACCAAAGTGTAAGCAGCTCTGTGAAGGCAGAACCATGACTTTCAAGTTCATTGTTGGATCAGTAGTGCCTGGCACATAGTAAGTGCTCAATAGTTACTGAATGAATGAAAGGAACAACTGCTAAGCCAACACTGACCTTCAGTAGGAAGTCAGATGTAAGCCAGAATCCAGGTACTGCAGGATATATCAGATGATATACCTATAAGTACTGGCCTCCCAACTTGCTTTGTTGTTCAATAAAGTAAACACTACAGTGGAACTTTGTCAGCTAGTGAAGGAGGAGTCCTAGATATGGAGCCAGAGCTCTGGGCTCAGTCCAGGATCTGATATTAACCGGCTCTGTGACCTTGAACTGGCTCTATACATCTCAGAAACCCAGCATCTTATTGGAGAATGAGAGTGATTGGACTAAACAACTCTTAAGATTCCTTTTAGCATAAATATTCTGTTTTGGATGTCACGTTTTCTGCAGACAAGAGAAAACTGGTGCAGCATTTAGCATTCAAGGGCTAGACAAATCACACGCTGAGTTTTAGGAGAATCAAAGAATTATGAGTGAGTGCTTGGAAAGTTTCTCTTTGGGAGTATCTTATAAAAAGTTGGTGCGACTTCATCCACTTGATAGTTATTTATTCATTACTGCATATCCCCTGAGTCGTGCTCACTGAACCCTGCAGGAAGCAGCTCCTCTCCATTTTCTTTGCTTCCGTAGCTCACACACACACCCACCCACCGACACCCACAAGCACACACACACACATACACACACTCACTGACTCATGTACACACCCATCTTCTTTATTGCTAAGCTCTTTTCACTTTTGCCACCTAGCAAAATCTCTCTTACATCACCTTATGAAGAAGAAACATACCTAATTCCATCAGATAGAGATCACCAGCTCTACCTCCACCCAGAAAAGGAAGGCAGAATCTCCATGTTTTCAACCAGCTCACTTGAAAGCCTTTTGTGTGTGCCCTAGGTCCTACCCAGAGCCTCCACAAATGTCTCCAGTCACTGCTTCCTCCCCAAGCACTCAGTCACTTTTCCACAAGAACAGCTATTGTCACAAGAACTATTTTTGACTGAATGAATAATTAATATTAATGCAACATTATTAATATTAATATTGAAAGGATATGATTTTAATATATATTTATAGTATAATAGTACAATGTTTTATTTACTTTTAGGGATAATGGGATCTTCCAGGTTTTGTACAAAGGGAAGCTTCCATAAGAAAGGTTCTATAAGGAGTTAAGTAGCTCTGCTTAAAAATTTCCTCTCAGTAGATTTCAAGTATACAATATTGTATTGTTGCAGGAAGGGGGACCCCTTCCAGGGCCCGAAACTGGGCTCTTGTCTAACACTTGGAAATGAATTGCCCGAGGAGAAACATGTGCTGACAAAGCAAGAGATTTTATTGGGAAAGGACACCCGGTGGAGAGCAGTGGGTAAGGGAACCCAGGAGAACTGCTCTGCCACGTGGCTCGCAGTCTTGGGTTTTATGGTGATGGGATTAGTTTCTGGGTGGTCTTTGGCCAATCATTCTAATTCAGAGTCTTTCCTGGTGGCGCACGCATCGCTCAGCCAAGATGGACGCTAGCGAGAGGGATTCTGGGAAGTGCACAGACACGCGGTGTCTCCTTTTGACCTTTCCCGAGCTCTTCCCATTGGTGGTGGCTTATTCGTTCTGTATTCCTTATCAGGATCTCCTGTTATAAAACAACTCATGCAAATGGTTACTCTGGTGCCTGGCCAGGGTGGGCAGTTTCAATCAGTGTGCTTCCCCTAACAGTATTATTAAATATAGTCTCCAGGCTATATTTAGATTACATTAGTACATTAGATCCTCAGAACTTACTCATTAAAAAGAGATAAGCCTCTCTGCACCATCTTTTATTGCTTAAATTCTACCAATTTTTGAAGGACCCACTCACTTGCTGCCTCCACCCTAACTTTTCTTCATCCCTTTGTTAGGAAGCACTCTGCCCTTTCTTTGAACTCCTGTAAATTTCATTTATTCATTTACTCATCTAGTCAACAAATATATACTATGTGTAGACAGTAATCTCTGCTCTCCTGATGGTTAGTGGGGGATACAAAAAGGAATACATATGTATTATGTTATGCTCACTCGTGTCTGACTCTTTGCCACTCCATGGACTGTAGCCTGCCAGGTAAGATGGAGATAAATGTCATGGGAAAAAGGAGATAAGAAAAAGGTATAGAGAGGTCCAGTGTTGGGGTTAGAATGGTGTCAATTTTGAGTAGAATGGCTAATGGGGAGATGATCTTCAACCAGAGACCTGCTGGAAGTGAGGGAGTAAGTTGGGAGGGTGCTCCAGAGGAGGAAATGACAAGTGGAAGGTCATTGTGCCAGGAGAGGAGTGAATGAGAGTCTAACAGGTGAAGAGAGCAGATGCGTGATGGTGGGGGGATGGGCTGCAGATCCTATAGCTATTTAAGGATTTGGCTTTTACTCAGAGAGTGATCAGAAGCCTTATCAACAGGGTTTGAGGAGAGAAGTGATGTTATCTGACTTAAATTTTGAAAGGATTGTTTTGGCTGCAAGGCTTCAAATAGGCTGGGATGAAAGCAAGAGTATTGTCAAAAGGATAAGACATTGGTGGTAATGGTGGAAGTGATGAGATCCAGTTAAATATTGCAAATGTTTTGAAAGTAGATAGGTAAGAAAATATACTCAGATGTGGAGTATTAGAGAAAGATAGGAAAGATAGGGAAGGGAGTAGGTTTGGGGAAGGTTAGAAGTTTAGTTGTGGACATGTTACTACAGAGGTTTCTCTGTGATATTTAGGTCTAGATTTGGAGTGGGGAGTAGTATTTGTCAGACTGGAGCAATTGGAGAAGTCCAGGCTGAAGGTGTAAATAAGTCATTTGTGTATAAGTGATGTTTAAAGATCAAGACATTATCAGGAATTGATGCTTTTATCTGTGCCCCCCTTTAAGCATGCTTTCTATATTTTATTATTAGTTGTAAATTTCCTCTCATCCATCATTAGATTATTTTCTTGGGGATAGATCCTCTGTGTGAACTCTCACAGAGCCTAGCCCAGAACCAAACTCCAGGCAGATCTTAGTAAATGATTTCAGTTAACAGTGCAAGACAACATGATTAGAAGTTTAAACTGTGGTAGAGTTAATGCTAAAGATTTCAGCAGATGATGTGCTGAACGTGGTCTGGGACAGTCTGGCCCAGAACATAATAATATAAGGAAAGCAAAGGAACCAGATAAGGGGAGCAGAGGCGGGAGAAAAGATCTAAGGGTTAGGGGAACATGAAAATGAGACTTCTTCCGGTTCTACAAAGATTACGCTAATTCAAGCAGAGACACCAAATCTGGAATTTGGAGACAGAGGGTGAGATGGCTGGATGGCATCATCGACCCAATGGACATGAGTTCGAGCAAACTCTGGGAGATAGTGAAGGACAGGGAAGCCTAGCGTGCTGCAGTTCATCGGGTTGCAAAGAGTCAGACACAACTGAGCACCTGACCAGCAACGATAAAAGACTGAACATTTGGCCCCCTTCCTCAAATTCATATGCTGAGAATTAATCCCCAGGGTGATGGTATTTGGAAGTAGGACTTTGGAAGGTGGTTAGGTCAGGAGTGTGAAGTCTTCAAGAATGGATTAATGCCCTTGTAGACTCCAGAGTTCCCATGCCCTTTCCGCCGTGTGAGGACACAGTGAGAAGACAGCCATCTATGAACCAGAAGGTGGGTTCACCAGACACCAGATCTGCTAGAACCTTGACTGTGGACTTCCCAGCTTCCAGAATTGTGGGGAATAAATGTCTGCTGTTGAAACCACCCAGTCTATGGTATTTTTGTTATAGCAGTTGAATGAACTAAAGTGATAAGAATAAGAGGATTGAGGAAGGGAATGGCTTAAAGTGGTGATTCTCAAATGTGATCCTTCTTGGAGGGCTTGTTATTAATAACACACAGACTGCTGGCCTCACTCCCAGAGTTTCTGACTTGGTTGGTCTGAAGCAGGGAGGAGAATCTGTATTTCTAACAAATTTCTAGTGCTATTGTTGTTGCTCCTTTGAAGTCTGCATTTTGAGACTCACTGGCTTAGAAATAAGATAGTCTTTCTTTTCTTTTCCTTTTTTAAAAGTCAATAATATGATTATTAATCACCTCTACAAGACTAATAACTAGAAAATTATCTTTTCATCATTCATTAAACCTAATTTTTATACACAATGGGGTTATAACAGGGCAATGTTAGTTGGTTCATTTTATATTCAGTTTCCAAAGAAGTTAACTGACATTTAATAGTTTGATAATTGATCTATGTCATCTTAAATTGTTGGTGTAACCTTTGATGAAGAAAAGGAAAGTATTTCTGAAAGCTCAGGGCACCTTCAATTACCACCCCCCCCCACTTTTATTGAGACGTAATTGACATATAGCAGTGACTGTATTTAGGTTGAACAGCATAATGATTTAAATTACATATATTGTGAATAATTACTACAAAAAGTTTAGTAAACATTCATCATCTTATGTAGACACAAAATTTTTTTTTTCTTGTGATGAGAACTCTTAGGAGTTACTCAGTTAACAATTTTCACATGTATCATACACTGATAACTATAGTCATCATGCTGTACATTATGTCCCTAGAAATATTTGTGTTATAACTGGAAATTTGTATCTTTTACAACTTTAATCTAATTTCTTCTTCCCTAATCATCTTCAATGTTTAATTTCTGTCACTTGGGAATGAAAACTAGGTCATTGTAAATTCATGAAATTTTTCGTAAGATTATATCAAAAGTCTCCAGGGACAGCTCACATAACTGGAAAACATGGGCTTTCTAAAATAAGTTGGCAACATGTACTTTGCAAAAACATACATAACAAAGTCATATTATGATTTGTTAAGTATTCTCCTGGAACTTTTGGCCTTTCTGGTTTTTATTGCAGTCTTATAGATTGCTTCACTTTTTAAATAAGTCAATTATTTTTGCTGGCCGTATTCAGTACCATCTCCAACTCTCAACAGACCTTCCCTTAAGCGCTGGGACAAGACATGGCATACTTGGCAGCAGCATACATCCTGAGATGTGAGGTTATAGAACTGCAGAGCTTGAAGAGAGTGCAGATTATTATTGAGTCCAAGGCCCTTCCTTTACATGTTTATTTATTTAATAATTATTTATTGAGGTCATGATATATTCCCAATGCTAAGCTAGATGCTAGGGATATGATAACAATTATAGTAGTTCCAGTTCCAATTCAGTGTCTCAGTTGTGTCCGACTCTTTGTGACCCCATGAATCGCAGCATGCCAGGCCTCCCTGTCCATCATTAACTCCCAGAGTCCACCCAAACCCATGTCCATTGAGTCAGTGATGCTGTCCAACCATCTCATCCTCTGTTGTCCCCTTCTCCTCTTGCCATCAATCTTTCCCAGCATCAGAGTCTTTTCAAATGAGTCAGCTCTTTGCATCAGGTGGCCAAAGTATTGGAGTTTCAGCTTCAGCATCAGTCCTTCCAATGAATATTCTGGACTGATTTCCTTTAGGATGGACTGGTTGGATCTCCTTTCAGTCAGCATCAATTCTTCCGTGCTTAGCTTTCTTTATAGTCCAACTCTCACATCCATACACAACCACTGGAAAAACCATAGCCTTGACTAGATGGACCTTTGTTGACAAAGTAATGTCTCTGCTTTTCAATATGCTGTCTAGGTTGGTCATAACTTTCCTTTCAAGGAGTAAGGGTCTTTTAATTTCATGGCTGCAATCACCATCTGCAGTGATTTTGGAGCCCAGAAAAATAAAGTCAGCCACTGTTTCCACTCTTTCCCCATCTATTTGCCATGAGGTGATGGGACTGGATACCATGATCTTAGTTTTCTGAATGTTGAGCTTTAAGCTAACGTTTTCACTCCTCTTTCATTTTCATCAAGAGGCTCTTTAGTTCTTCTTCACTTTCTGCCATAAGGGTGGTGTCATCTGCATATCTGAAGTTATTGATATTTCTCCTGGCAATCTTGATTCCAGCCTGTGCTTCCTCTAGCCGAGCATTTCTCATGATGTACTCTGCATGTAAGTTAAATAAGCAGGGTGACAATATATAGCCTTGATGTACTCCTTTTCCTATTTGGAACCAGTCTGTCCTGTTCTAACTGTTGCTTCCTGTCCTGCATACAGGTTTCTCAAGAGGCAGGTCAGGCGGTCTGGTATTCCCATCTCTTTCAGAATTTTCCACAGTTTATTGTGATCCACACAGTCAAAGGCTTTGGCATAGTCAATAAAGCAGAAATAGATGTTTTTCTGGAACCCTCTTGCTTTTTTGATGATCCATCGGATGTTAGCAATTTGATCTCTGGTTCCTCTGCCTTTTCTAAAACCACATTGAACATCTGGAAGTTCACGGTTCACATATTGCTGAAACCTGGCTTGGAGAATTTTAAGCGTTACTTTTCTAGTGTGTGTGATGAGTGCAATTGTGCAGTAGTTTGAGCATTCTTTGGCATTGCCTTTCTTTGAGATTGGAATGAAAACAGACCTTTTCCAGTCCTGTGGCCACTGCTGAGTTTTCCAAATTTGCTGGCATATTGAGTGCAGCACTTTCATAGCATCATCTTTCAGGATTTGAAATAGCTCAACTGTGCTATTTAATATTTATACTTCCTGTGTACTACACACATTCCAAAGTTTTACATCTTTTACTCTTTCAATAACCACAAGAAGCCTATGCAGTAGTACTCTATCTCTGAAAGTCAGGGGTAGGCAAACTATGTCCTATGGCCTATTTTTGTAGGGCCCATGAGTTAAAAATGGTTTTTACATTTTTTAGAACACTAAATAAAAGAGTGGGATGGAAGAATAAAATGCTACAGAAGCTGTTTCTGGCTTTGCAAAACCTAAAGCATTTACCATCTGGCCCTTTATAGAGAATTTTACCAAGTCCTATTAGAGATAAGGATACTGAGTCAAAAGGAAGTCCATTGTAGCCAGGCAATCTGTCTCTGGGGAAGACAAACTATTTCTGAATTGGTCACAATTAAGGCCCAGAGAGGTTAAAGAGACTTTTCCAAGTTGTGCAGTCAGTTACTGGCAGTGCTGGGACTTTATGCCAAGATTTTCAGTTCAGTGTAATTTCTGATATATTTCTTGATACTTCCTTAGACTAGACCTTAGAAATCATCAGTTCTCAACGTGTTAAATACTTTAATTTCTTCTCCGATTTACCCAATGCAAAGGTATCTAATGAGGAGAACTCCAAGACAACTCAACTCATTTGGGGATAGATTTAGGGCTTAGACATTCGTCATCAGATGTCTGGATAGCTGATGTCCTTCATCTGAACCTTTGCCAGGTTTGCGCTGCTATGAAGAAGATGTAGCTCTAACTGCCTGGTTAAGTCTGAAAGCTTTTCCATGCTGACATCTTGTATTTTCTTCTCTCTCTTTTTCCTTCTATTGACTCTGCTACCACATGGGTCTGTAACAAGTTTTAGTTTCCATTTCTTAGGTTAAAATTATTTCTTGTGATAAGCTGAAAACTGTAAATAGAATGGATGATATACTTTGAGGAGCTTCAAAGTAAATGTGGGGGCCAGAGAGATGCTTAGGGCAGTACTCCATTACCAAAAGGAGTCTCTATACCAAGAAGGTAAGTTCTTCATGCGCCCTAAAGAGAAATCAACCAGGTCACATGTCTCTGCCCACATCTGGCATTACAATATCCGTATTCATTGCTAAGGGAAATGCCATTTCATTTGGGCTCAGGAAACAGGATGCAATCGTCAGTAACTGATCAGTACAGTTACTCACTTTAGATATGGGTAGCCAAGAATCGAAACCACGGGAGGAGAAACCAGCAGCCTGAAAGAGAAGCTTTAAAATGGGGAAAAAATAGAGAAACTAAATCCTGAGGAAATAGAGTTAGTACAGGACATAGGAATTTAATAAAATTCTGTTTATCTCCAGGAAGACTTGAGAAGCTTTTAGACTTACAAAATAAGAGTAATTTCTACAAAAAAAGAGACAACTAGAGATCACAAAGGAGTTTTAGGAAGTTAAAAACTTGATTTGCAAAATATCCCATACTTCTCCATAAAAAAGTTGAATACAACAGCTGACAACTGAATTTGCAGTGAAGAACAGGTCTAGCCAGTAGAAACACAACACAAGCCACATATACAATTAAAATTTTTCTAGTAGCCACCTTATGAAAGTGAAAAACAGGTGAAATTAACTTTAATGATATGTTTTATTTAACTCAAAATATTATCTTTAAAAATATAATTTGATATAAAAAATGATTTATGTAATATTTGCATTATTTTTCTTTTCAAAATGTTTGGGTGCCTGGTGTGTATGTTGTATTTACAGCACATCTCATTCAGGACCGATCCTGTTTCCAGCACCTGGAGCTGGTATTTGCCGTATTAGACAGCATGGATCTAGGAGGTGGACTTGAGGGAATTATCCCAGAATAGAGTAAAAATGGGAGAGAAAAGTTAAGCACCAAGAGGGAGAGATATTCAATCAGGGATGAAAGAAGACAGGAAGAGTTAGAAGCTGCTGTAGAAGTTTAAGTGAGACATAACAGGGGGGCAGCAATAGAAATGGAGATCAGTGTGAGGTGACAGGATGTCTTTGGGCTAGAGACATGAAGTTTGCTGACAGAAGAGGATGGCAGAGGCGTAGTTCTTAGTTTCTGTCTCAAGCATTTTGATGAGCGAAAGTTCTTTGAGTGTATACAACACAGAACATAGCCCCAGATTTGAGCTAGAGATACAGTCCAGCGTTCTGCTAAGCCAGTCTTTCTAGTTCACGCGGTAAGACATCTTTTGGACGCAGGAAACCTTCTTTCTTACCATCATTTACTGCAATCTGAAAAATCATTTGCATATTTTATAAATTATACTAGCAAAGAAAAGGAAGAGAAACTTGTCTTACTGTGACTACACAGTTGTTTTGTCAGTCTGCAAAGAGCATGAATGCAAAGCACCAGAAACAGCAGTGACTGATGAAGGGAGAGCTCAGAACCTGATTCCAGTGTTCTTTTATCAAGTACTGGGAATTCCCCCCTTCTCCTGCTTTGCTGCCTAGCACTTTTCAGGCAGTAAGTGCTTCCAACATCTTTTAAACTATGGAAAATATGATGCCCGAAGACCAAAATAATAATGTTCATTTCAGTTCTTTACATAGTGCCTGCTTCTCAGAAACTAGTTAAGGTTAAAAGAGGTCGATTCTTTAAAGTTCAGTGATAGGACAATCCTACCCTTGTTCTTTTTTAAAAGCAAAGCACTGGTAAATTTGTGTTTATTATCTGAATGTTCTTTGTAATCAGAATGTACAGAGGTTCAAACCAACACATGCCTAATGTTATACAGTTTACCACATGCTTTTCATATATAATCTCATCTAGTCTTCATAATTGTCCTACAAAGTAGGAGTTACCATCAGTTTTTTAAAAGGTGAAGAACTGTTTTGGAACACTCACTAACATGAGGTAATGTACATAAAGTGCTCAACAGAATGACTGGCACTTAATACATGTTGAAAACTATCTGATAATACTAATGGTAATGATAATTATTAATAATAATAATGATATTAACTTCTTCAATGTCACATAATTGGTTGAGATTTGAACTCAGGAATTCCTGATAATTTTATGAGCAAATTAACTTGTCAAAGTGAATCTATCTTTACTCATTTTTTTTTATTATACAAGTAATGTACTTACACAGAGTTTGATAGAGAAAAATAAGTCACTCACCCGTAATTCTACCATTTCAATATAATAGGTATTATCATACAAAATGATTTTGGATTTATAAAGTCTTCTTTTAAAAAATATTACTGATGCTTTAATTTGCTTTCTTCTTCCTAGAACTTATATATATATATATAAGTTTTCCTGGTTTTCCTCTTTTTCTTTCAATGGTGTTAAAATGTCTACATTGCACATCTAATAATTCTAAGTAGGAACTACTTTGGATATTAACCTTCTTTTAGACATTTGGTTTGCAAATGTTTTTCCTGTTTCATAAGTTGCCTTTTCACTTGGCTGATTGTCTTCTTTGCACGCAGAAACCTTTCAGATTGGTATGTTCAGTTGCTCACTCAGTTGTCCAACTCTTTGTAGCCGCATGAACTGTAGCCCACCAGGCCCTTCTACTGATAGAATTCTCCAGGCAAGAATACTGGAGTGGGTTGCCATGCTCTCCAGGGGATCTTCCTGACCCAGGGATGGAAGCCACGTCTCTTGTGTCTCCTGCATTGGCAAGCAGATTCTTTACCACTAGCACCACCTGGGAAATCCTTTAGACTGATGTTGTACTTGTTTTTTTTTTTTTCTTTCCTGTCCCACTGATCTGTGAGTCTGTTTTTATTCCACTACCATGCTTTTTTTGGTTGTTGTAGCTGTGTAATATAGTTTGAAATCAAGAGGTGTGATGCCTCTTTTTTCTCAAGCTTGCTTTGGTAATTTGGGGTCTTTTGTTGTTTCGTATGAATTTTAAAAATTCTTTCCCCTTTTTTAGAGAAAAATGCTGTTGGAATTTTGATAGAGATCACCCAAATCTCTGGATCGCTTTGGATAGTACAGACATTTTAACAATATTTATCCTTCCAATCCATGAATATGAATGTCTTTCCATTTCTTTGTGTCTTCTTCAATTTGTTTCATCAGTGTCTTATAATTTTCAGTGTACAGTTCTTTTACAACAGCAAAACCCAAATGAACTGATTTAAAAGTGGGCAAATGATATGAGAAGACATTTTCCCAAAGATTTTCCAAACAGATATACGGAAAGGTGCTCAACATCACTAATGATTAGAGAAATGCAAATCAAATCCACAAGGAGATATTACCTGACACTTGTTGGGATGGCTATTCTCAAAAAGACAAGAGATATGTGTAGCTGACAGTATGGAAAAAAAGAAGGCTTATAGACTGTTGATGAGAAAGTAAATTGGTTCAGCCACTATAGAAAACAACATGGAGATTTTTAAGAATAAATGAAAAAGAGAATAAGCATGTGATCTAGCAATCCCACTATTGGGTATATATCCAAAGGAATTCAAACTAGGATCAGAGTTATTGGACTCCCTTGCTCATTATAACATTATTCACAATAGCCACAATTTGAAAACAACCTGCAACCTAAGTGTCTGTTCACAAATGAATAAGAATATATGGTATATATACATACTGGAATGTTATTCAGCCATAAAAAGGAAAGAAACCCTATCATTTGTGACAACACGAATAAACCTAGAAGACATTGTACTCCTGCTCGGTCACTTAGTCATTTCTGGCAAGAATATGGGAGTGGGTTTTCATTTCCTCTTCCAGGGGATCTTCCTCACCCCCGGATCGAAACTGCATCTCTTGCATCGCCGGCCTTGGCAGGAGGATTCTTAACCACTAAGCCACCTGAGAATCCCCAGAAGACATCATATTAAGTAAAATAAGTCAGACAGAGAAAGATAAATACTGTATGATTTTACTTATATATAGAATCTAAAAAAGTCAAATTCGTAGAACCAGAGCAGAATAGTGGTAACCAGGGACTGGAGGGTGGGAAAAATGAGGAAATCTTGATCAAAGGGTACAAACTTTCAATTATAAAAGAAACAAATCCTGGGGACCTAATGTACAGCATAGTGACCAGTTAATAATACTGTATTTTGTACTTGAAATTTGCTAATGGAGTAGACCTTAAGTATTCTCACCATACCAAAATAAACAAATAAATAAAAATGGGACTATGTGAGGTGATAAGTATGTTAATTAATTTCATTTTGGTAATTATGAATACATATACCAAACTATCACATTGTATACCTTAAATATATACAATTTTTGTCAATTACACCTCAATGAAACCAGAAAAATTTTTTAAAAATTATAAAACATGGCTCCTTCCCCCCCCCAAAAAATGAGAATTAATATTGTGAACCAATATGATTCAGGGAAAAGTTTAGAATTATAAAGATAAAATGTAAAAATGTTAGTAGTTGTGGTTACAGAAACACCTAAAACTTAAGTTAATTAAGTGTGAAATTAATTTATCTGGCAGAGTTGAATACATTTTATAATGAACAAGTTATCCTTTCCGTCTCTTCTTTGATTAGAATCATATTGCCACAGTGGGTGTAGGGGAGAGTGTTTATCAGTTTTTTGCCCTCTTACACACCATTTCAAGGTAAGTAAAAGTTCACTCATACCTTTTACTGCCTACCCCTTACCCCCAGGTAATCTCTTAGAATTGATTGAAAATAACTTTATCTCTTTAGACTGACCTCTAATTTTTAACAATAAGCATTAAAAATCCAGATAGAAATTTAATGAAAATGTGACTTTGCTAACCTCTATTAGATGGTTGTCTAAACTCCAGGAGTTTTTAGCTCATCAATAAACCTGCTCATGAGACTTCCCAGAAAAAAATATAATTTAATAAGTGCTATACAACTGCCATCTTTCCTCAATATTTCTTCTTATACTTCTGCAACAGTTTCCTATTGAATTATTTTATCTCCTTTCTCTCTATCCCAAATTCATCTTCCATACAGCCATTGGAGTGATTTTTCAGTAACTCACATTTGATCACATTATTCTCCAATCCTTGCCTCTAATAGCCTTCAGTGACTCCCTGTCAGCTTTAGGATGAGTCTGAACTCTTTGTCACAGCACACAGGGTCCTCCACGGTCTAGGTTCTGCCTATTTTCTCAGTCTTATACCTTTTCATTTCACATTGTACAATCACAATGGATACAGCCAGATCTATAACCTGACGGTCCTAAAATGTGCTGTTGTCTTTTCACACCTCTTTGCCTTTGTATCTGCTATTCCCTTCCCCTAGAACACTATTCCAGGGCAAGTTTCTCATCCTTTGTACACAAGCTATGCCTTGCCTGCTGGTTACATTTTCCAACAGACCCACTATGCTCTGTGTTCCCCAAACCCCACCTGCCTGTCCCTCTGGAATCAGGTAGCCTGCTTTCCCAGGTTTCTTCAAAGTTAGATACGGCCATGTGAGTTCTGATGAAAGAAATGTGGGTAAAGGTGACTTCCAGACCTGACTCTGAAAGCCTCATGAATAATACTCTATGCTCTCCTTAGTTTCCCCTTTTCTGGTCAGACGCAGAGGATCCAGTGGAGGACTCCAAGGTCCTAGGGAACAGCAGACCCCTAGGTTGAAGGTACCTGCTTGCTGGTTGGGCCATCTGACTAGGAACACCCATGAGGACTTCCATCTGAGCAA
Organism: Cervus canadensis; assembly: GCF_019320065.1. NCBI lineage: Eukaryota > Metazoa > Chordata > Mammalia > Artiodactyla > Cervidae > Cervus > Cervus canadensis. The sequence continues at coordinate 40,916,832 of NC_057387.1, read as the reverse complement.
AGAGTAAACTTTTACTGTGTTAAGTCCCTGAATGGGGAAGATAGGTAGTAAATAATAAAAAAAGTTGTAGTGTAATTTCAGGCAATGATAGTGCTGTTATGCAAGATAAATCTGGGTAAGGAGATGGAGCATTAAGGGTGTGGGGTCCTTTCTTTGTCATGAGATCAGGGAAAGCCTTTCTGGGGATGTTATTTTAAGCATTGGGTTGAATGAAGTGACAGATAAGTCACATGAAGTCTAGGGAACTGGGAAGGGAAACAGAAAGTGTTAAGTATCTGATGTAGAAAATAGTGTGGCTATTTATACCTGGAATATCAATAGCATAAGGAAGAGGAAGACAGCCAGTGTGGCTGGAGCGGAGGAAGAAAGAGAGAGGAAGAGAAGCAAGAGGGAGGTCAGGAGAGAGGAGAGCCTTGGGTCATGCGGAGCCTGAAAGGGCCTGGGATTCTGCTCTCAAGGAAATAAGAAGTCACGGGAGGATTGTGAGCAGTTGAATGGCACTTTAAAATGATCACTCTGGCTGATGGGTTGAGAATAGCCCATGTCTTGGATTTCTGCGGACAGACTCCCACCTGTTCCCATGCTGGGGACCATCATAGGCTTTATCTGCAGTCCCTCCTGAGCGGTGAAGTCAAAGGTCATGTGCAATGTGTGCTTCATTTCTCTCCCTTCTTATTTCTTTCCTTACCTCACTTCCCTAATTTTCCTGCCAATTTCACCAATTATTTGTAAAGGGCTTAAAAAAGTACTTTATTGAGCATTTTTAGATATTATTTAAGAGGCAGGTTTTGCAGTTTCTGGTCAACTACGCTGCCAGAAACTCCGACTGCTTCTACTTGTCAGTGGAATAAAAAGCCAAGTCTTGGAACAGTTTTGTGGTTGCCAAAGGGAAGAGGAGGTGGGAGAGGAAAGGGTTGTGAGTTTGAGAATAGCAGCTGGAAACTATCATATATAGAATGGATAAACAGCAAGGTCCTTCTGTATAGCACAGGGAACTATATTCAATATTGAAAAACTTGAAAAAGAATATGAATAACTGAATCACTTTACCATATAACAGAAATTAACACAACATAGTAAATCAGCTGTGTGCTGTGTTGTGTTAGTGGCTCCGTCATGTCTGATTCTTTGCAACCCCAGGAACTGTAGCATGCCGGCTCCTCTGTCCATGGGGATTCTCCAGGCAAGAATACTGGAGTGGGTTGCCATGGCCTTCTCCAGGGGATTATCCTGACCCAGGGATCAAAACAGGGTCTCCTGCAGTGCAGGTGGATTCTTTACCAGCTGAGCTACTAGGGAAGCCCAAATCAGCTATACTTCAATAAAAGTTAAAAAGAAGAAGCAAAGCCTTCAACTGGGAATGAGAATGGGAGTATTGATGAGAGGAAAGAGGAGACTGCTTGCTTAGAGAGTGGGAGAGTCAATTCACTAGGGAAATTCAGGGTTTTTGTTTTTGATAAAGTCAAAAGGGATTGGGTGGGGATCAGTCATTGTGTTCAGGATTATAGCAATGGAAAGTCTGAAAGACGTAGTCTTTTCCCATAAATGTAGACTAGTTGGAGAAACAGTGAGTAGTATCACAGGAAATAGTTAAAAGGCCTTATTTCATTCTTTCACCCATTTATTCACTTGATGACAATGAATTAATGATTATTCTAAAGCAGAAGACTAAGACACAGTCCCAGCTTAGATTCTAATAGGGCAAGGAAAAGAGATGAGTTCCCTTGTAGAGGTATGCACACCAAGGCAGCGATTCCCAGGTGGCTCGGTGGTAAAGAATCCTCCTACAATTCATGAGATGCAGTTTGATATCTGGGTCAGGAAGATCCCCTGAAGAAGGAAATGGCAATCCATCTCAGTATTCTTGCCTGTGAAATTCCATGGACAGAGGAACCTGGTAGGCTACAGTCCATTGGGTTGCAAGAAAGTCAGATGACCTAGGGGCCAAAACAAAAGCAGCAAACACCACCAAGGAGGCAGCATCCCAGTTTATCTGAAGGAGGGAGTGTGTGTGGTCAAGAACAGTGCAGGCAGCAATGCTGACACTTGAGGGGTGAGTGGGAGGCTCCAGGTACACAACTGGACTGGGCAAAGAAATGCATGCAGAGTAACAAAAGACACAATGAAGAACAGAAAACACAATGTAACTCAAATACGAAATTATCTTTGGAGTTTGGTGTAGTTAGGGAAGACTGCATAAAAGAATGAGGTTTGAAGAACTGGAAGGATTTGAAAGAGAGAATTAATGGGGAGGAGACTTTAGGCTGGAAAAGCATTTCCATCAAGGTGGGAATATTGTTGGCATATGTTGAGGTCATTAGGAGAAATACAAGGTGTGGGTTGTCATCACCATAAACACTGTATATGCTACAATACCTGATCTCCTTCTGCAGAATGTAGGGGTGATGCACTGGGTGGTGGGACTTCTAAATTGTAGAAGATCTTGCCCAAGTCCAGGGTCCACCTCTGATGGTCAGTTGCTTTTGCGTGAGTCTGAAAGGAGAAATTTCCCCCCTTCTCTACTTCTGCCAAGTAAAGCCTTCACACATTTCTGTACCCAGTCTGGTTTCTTCAGGTATTTAAGAACATCTAGTAGTGGACAAATATCCTTCAGGAGGGAAGCTAGGTGGCACTATGTCACTGCCCAGCCACTGGTCTTTCAAAGCCTAGGGCATCCTCGGTTTTAAATGTTTTGATGAATACAAAACTATTAGCGGAGCTTTGAGACAGATGGTCTGGAAGCCTTCTAGAGAAAGAAAATGTGTTCCTTTCATGAATTTTTATGTAATGAATCCCTGTGATTTAGACTAGAATTAGCTAGCTGATCTGCCTAAATTCTGCTGTGAATGACATAATTCTATTTGGAGATGAAGATCACATTATATTTTTCTATTTGAGAAATTATTGTATTTTGTAAGTAAAGCATTATAGGGATCAAAGATATATCACTATCTTCTTCTAAGCTTTAATAGAGAATAAAAAGCCCTTTTTGTTAATAAGAATTCAAAAGATGAAGTTGAGAAGTAAAGCTGCCTACTTTTGCCCTTAGTAGTAGAATTAGAACTCCCACCAAGAGCTAATGACAGCTAAATAAGTATTTGCCTGGATAACCTGCTGCTGCTTTGATTTCCTCCAAGTTTTTCTTCCTGGGAAAAGTAGCACTGAGAGCTAGATTAATTTAATAACACTTTGTACCTGATGTAGCCAGTCAGCAGGCTTCAAAACATAAGGTGCTTGCCTCTATTGCACAGTGGAACAGAAAAGGTGTCTAGACATCCTCCATTAATAGAACATGTTGGTCTAAGACATAAATTTGCTGTGGAAGAAGTATGGTGGAGAGCACAGAACAAATTTATCTAAGGTAGACTTTTTCCAGGGGCTTTGTAGTTTACATTAAATCTTGGCCTTCCTCCACCATCTTTGTCTGTTTCTCTTTTCTTCTCTTTTTCTTTTTTGGCCTCCTGCATTTGCCTTGAAGGATCTTAGTTTTCAGACTAGGGATCGAACCAAGGTCACTGCAGTGAAAGAGCCAAGTCCTAACCACTGGACTTCTAGGGCTTTCATACCCATCTTCTCTTGACTTCTACTTAATATTGTATGCAATTATTATCGCCTGCAATTCAGAAGAGTCGCAGGAATCGCAGGTTCGATCCCTGGACCAGGAAGATCCCCTGAAGGAGGGCATGGAAACCCATTTTAGTATTCTTGCCTGGAAAATCCCAAGGATAGAGGATCCTGGTGGGTTACAGTCCACTAGGTCACAAAGAGTCAGACACGACTGAAGCGAACTATCTGTATCTGTATGTTGCCCGAATTAAAATTAAATAAAACATTTAACTACAATCCTACCCAATGTTTCAGGATTTCCTGTTGGCTTAAATGGTAAAGAATCTGCCTGCAATGCAGGAGCCCCAAGTTCAATCCCTGGGTCTGTAAGATACCCTGGAGAATGGAATGGCATCCCACTCCAGTATTCTTGCCTGGCAAAGTCCATGAACAGAGGAGCCTGGCAGGCTACAGTCCATGGGGTCGGTCACAGGACTTTTAACCAAGAGTCAGACTGAGTTGCTAACACTTTCACTTTCACCTAATACTTCAGTTTCAGAGTCATCCTTTGTAGGAAGTTAGGGGGCAGTATAGACCACAGATGATAATGTGTTTTGGGTCAGCAGAGGTGGAGTATAAACTCAAATCAGCATACTTTCTGACTTGCCCTGCATCATATATATACTACCCTCATGAATAGCTGCATTTCTTTTTACATTTCTAACACTGTATTAAAATACGTGCATTTGGCCCCTAGTACTATGAATAAGTTCAAGTGTCCAGTTCAAAAATAATAGTATGAATAGTTATTCAAAACTCAGTAAGATGTCAGGACACATTAAAAAAAAATTGCAGTTAGTGAGATATATATGGTAGAGAAATATTCTGTGAGATAATCAGGTGTTTAACTAACCTGATTTTGATGAACAAGAAAGTCAGAAAAAAAAGACAGAATGCTTTCTACAGTGTGTTTGTGTGCATGTTTCAATTATCGTAAGTTAAAATCCATCGACTGTGGTTTCAAAAAGTCCCCAATATTTCTCCACAGAATGTGTTTAAGCAATGTAAACAAAGCTAAACAAAACAACCCCTTCCACCCAAACACTAAATTCAGTTCTCTGTAAAAAGGATTGTTTCCATGTTTAATAGACTTTTATTGTCAAAATATTTCTTTTCCCTTTAATCATTTTCTTTCTTTCTCTATTTTAGGGGAGAAAATTTCTTTACTTCACATAGTCATGAGAGTCACAGAGATTTGAGCCAGCCTGCAAACCCTGGGGCTTTACAATAATATAAAATCATCTCAATAATTCCTAATTATAACAGCAAACACTTACAGAGCACTTAACTGTGTGCTATGGCCTTGGAGTACAGAATGAAGCAGGGCAAAGGCTAATAGAGTTTTGCCAAGAGAACGCACTGGTCATAGCAAATGCCCTCTTCCAACAACACAAGAGAAGACTCTACACATGGACATCACCAGATGGCCAACACCAAAATCAGATTGATCATATTCTTTGCAGCCAAAGATGGAGAAACTCTATACAGTCAGCAAAAACAAGACTGGGAGCTGACTGTGGCTCAGATCATAAACTCCTATCAGACTTAAATTGAAGAAAGTGGGGAAAACCACTAAGCCATTCAGGTATGACCTAAAACAAATCCCTTATGATTATACAGTGGAAGTGAGAAATAGATTTAAGGGACTAGATCTGACAGACAGAGTGCCTGATGAACTATGGACGGAGGTTAATGACATTGTACAGGAGACAGGGATCAAGACCATCCCCATGGAAAAGAAATGCAAAAAAGCAAAATGGCTGTCTGAGGAGGCCTTACAAATAGCCTTGACAAGAAAAGAAGTGAAAAGCAAAGGAGAAAAGGAAAGATATACCCATCTGAATGTGGAGTTCCAGAGAAGAGCAAGGAGAGATAAGAAAGCCTTCCTCAGCGATCAATGCAAAGAAATAGAGGAAAACAATAGAATGGGAAAGACTAGAGATCTCTTCAAGAAAATCAGAGATACCAAGGGAATATTTCAGGCAAAGATGGGCACAATAAAGGACAGAAAGTGTATGGACCTAACAGAAGCAGAAGATATTAGGAAGAGGTGGCAAGAATACACAGAAGAATTGTACAAAAAAGATCTTCACAACCCAGATAATCATGATGGTGTGATCATTTACCTAGAGCCAGACATCCTGGAATATGAAGTCAGGTGGGCCTTAGGAGGCATCACTACAAACAAAGCTAGTGGAGGTGATGGAATTCCAGTTGAGCTATTTCAAATCCTGAAAGATGATGCTGTGAAAGTGCTGCACTCAATATGCCAGCAAATTTGGAAAACTCAGCAGTGGCCACGGGGCTGGAAAAGGTCAGTTTTCATCCCAATCCCAAAGAAAGGCAATGCCAAAGAATGCCCAAACTATTGCACAATTGCACTCATCTCACATGCTAGTAAAGTAAGGCTCAAAATTTACCAAGCTGAGGGTTCAGCAATTTGTGAACCGTGAACTTCCAGATGGTTTTAGAAAAGGCAGAGGAACCAGAAAAACATCCATTTCTGCTTTGTTGACTATGCCAAAGCCTTTGACTGTGTGGATCACAATAAACTCCGGAAAATTCTGAAAGAAATGGGAATACCAGACCACCTAACCTGCCTCTTGAGAAACCTGTATGCAGGTCAGGAAGCAACAGTTAGAACTGGACATGGAACAACAGACTGTTCCCAAATAGAAAAAGGAGTACGTCAAGGCTGTATATTGTCACCCTGCTTAGTTCACTTATATGCAGAGTACATCATGAGAAACGCTGGGCTGGAAGAAGCACAAGCTGGAATTAAGATTGCTGGGAGAAATATCAATAACCTCAGATATGCAGATGATACCACCCTTATGGCAGAAAGTGAAGAAGAACTAAAGAGCCTCTTGATGAAAGTGAAAGAGGAGAGTGAAAAAGTTGGCTTAAAACTCAACATTCAGAAAACTAAGATCATGGCATCTGGTCCCGTCACTTCTTGGCAAATAGACGGGGAAACATTGGAAACAGTGACAAACTTTATTTTTCTGGGCTCCAAAATCACTGCAGATGGTGATTGCAGCCATGAAATTAAAAGACCCTTACTCCTTGGAAGGAAAGTTATGACCAACCTAGAAAGCATATTAAAAAGCAGAGACATTCCTTTCCAACAAAGGTCTGTCTAGTCAAAGCTATGGTTTTTCCAGTAGTCATGTATGGATGTGAGAGTTGGACTATAAAGAAAGCTGAGTGCTGAAGAATTGATGCTTTTGAACTGTGGTGTTGGAGAAGACTCTTGAGAGTCCCTTGGACTGCAAGGAGATCCAACCAGTCCATCCTAAAGGAGATCAGTCCTGGGTATTCATTGGAAGGACTGATGTTGAAGCTGAAGCTCTAATACTTTGGCCTCCTGATGTGAAGAGCTGACTAATTTGAAAAGACTCTGATGCTGGGAAAGATTGAGGGCAGGGGAAGAAGGGAACAGCAGAGGATGAGATGGTTGGATGGCCTCACCGACTCAATGACATGAATTTGGGTAAGCTCCAGGATTTGGTGATGGACAGGGAGGCCTGGTGTGCTGCAGTTCATGGGGTCGCAAAGAGTCAGACACGACTGAGCGACTGAACTGAACTGAACTGAGGGTCTGTATTAAGCTCTTTATATGTATTAATCAAATGAATCCTCATAATAATTTCAGGAAGTAAATTGTCAACTCAGTAAAATTCAAAGCAATTTTCTTATATTATGCAAAGATTGCTGGAGTCTTCTGAATGTTCTGGAGTTATTCTTAATCTGAAGTCTTCCTTTCAGATCTGCCTTGAAGAAAATGTTCTAAGGATCTCTGCTTCTCCCTAATGTCCCAATTTCCCCAAGCAGAAAGCTGTTTGGAGACTTGAGAAGAGCATCTTATTTCTAGTTTTTCAGGTTAGCCATAAGATTATAAGATTACAGGTGAGGATTTATTGCCCTTCTGAGCAACTTTATTGAAAAGCGCATCACATTTTATTGGCTGGGAAAAGGAGGTTTGTTCTGTTTTTATTTTTAAAAAAATGCAGAATTGTGCAATTTATTAAAGCCAAAGTTAAGGAATTCTTTCTTTCTCAGCAGGCCAAAGGCAGGCAATGTTCTGACAACTTCCTGCTATCCCAAGAGTCCTGTTGGAAGCTTAGATTGTGTCTGTGAATTGCCCCCTTTGCATGTTCCTGAGGGTTAAGGGATGTGTTTAACATCAGCCAAACTCCTCGTCTTCTGCAGAAGTAGGGGTAAGGTCAGCACAAAAGTTATTAGGGCTGTTAACTCTTTCCTCATTCAGCAAGACCTTGGTTTTCCGTTTTGATAACCCAGTACAGTGTGTTCTCTTCCAATTTGGCAGAAGCAGTGCCAAGGTTGTTCTCAATTAGTTTCATCAGATGTTTGTGTCCTTTGGAGGCTTATTTCTGTATTTATTTCTAACATGGAGATTCTGGGTTTGAGATGGGCTGAAAATGTTCAACCTCTGCAGTGTCCCGGGGCACACTCTGTCTGTTGTCAAGAGAGAGACCTGAAGTCCTGGGTCCATGTTATGTTCCAGCTTCATTGGTCATGGGCTTTGGGACGTGTGACAGTCAGTCAATATCTTAGGGCCTCAGTTTCCTCAGCTACTTTGTGGGGTTATGACATGACAAGCTATGACAAACCTAGGAGGTGGTGGTGGTTTAGTTGGTCAGTCATGTCTAATTCTTTGTGACCCCACAGGCTGTAGTCCACCAGGCTCCTCTGTTCATGGGATTTCCCAGACAGGAATACTGGAGTGGCTTGCCATTTCCTTCTCCAGGGGATCCTCCCAACCCAGAGATCGAACCCAGGTCTTCTGCATTGCAAGCAGAGTCTTTACTGACTGAGCCACCAGGGATTATATTAACTATCAAAACAATATTAATATTAATAATAATAGCTGACAGTTATTGAGTGGTTTTTCAACAGCCTTGATGGTATCTCTTAGTTAAAAGTTCTAAAAGCAGCACTGGGAGGCAGGGACTATTATGACCCTGTTTCAAAGAGTTGACTGAGATGGAACAGGTGGGATTAGTGCATTCTCTTATTTGTGATCGTGTAGTCAGTAGGTGGTGGGGACCACACTTGAGGCACTCTGACAGTTTACTCTGAAAGTGGGACCCACAGACCAGCAGCATCAACAATACCTGTGAATTTATTAAAAATGTAAATTATTGGGCATTCTCAAGCTTCTTTGTGTGATTTCTGTGCATATGACATGTTGAATATTCTAGTATAGTGGCACCATAACCTATGTTCTCGATCCCTGAATAGAGGTTTTCTGCATTCAATGAAATTCTCAGATTGTCTGGAGCAAAGACCAGTTGACTCTGGTTGGTTATGTGGTTGTCTCCCCACTCCCTTGACCTTACCCCAAACTTTGTGCAAGCCCATCCCTCCTGTACAAAATCATCCCCCAGAAAAAGAAATGCAAAAAAGGCAAAATGGTTGTCTGAAGAAGCCTTACAAATAGCTAAGAAAAGAAGAGAAGCTAAAGGCAAAGAAGAAAAGGAAAGATATACCCATATGAATGCAGAGTTTCAAAGAATAGCAAGGAGGAATAAGAAAGCCTTCCTAAGTGAACAATGCAAAGAAACAGAGGAAACGATAGAAAGGGAAAGACTAGAGATAAGATAGACTCTTCAAGAAAATTAGAGATACCAAGGAAACATTTCATGCAAAGATGGACACAATAAAGGACAGAAACCGTATGGACCTAATGGAAGCAGAAGATATTAAGAAGAGGTGGCAAGAATATACAGAACTATACAAAAAAGATCTTCACGACCCAGATTACCACAACGGTGTGATCAGTCACCTAGAGCCAGACATCTTGGAGTCTGAAGTCAAATGGGCCTTAGGAAGCATCACTATAAACAAAGCTAGTGGAGATGATGGAATTCCAGTTGCACTATTTCAAATCCTAAAAGATGATTCTGTTAAAGCACTGCACTCATTATTCCAGCAAATTTGGAAAACACAGCAGTGGCCATAGGACTGGAAAAGGTCAGTTTTCATTCCAATCCCAAAGAAGGACAGTGTCAAAGAATATTCAAACTACCACACAATTGTGCTCATTTCACATGCTAGCAAAGTAATGCTCAAAATTCTCCAAGTTAGGCTTCAACAGTGTATGAACTGAGAACTTCCAGATGTTCAAGCTGGATTTAGAAAAGCCAGACGAACCAGAGATCAAATTGCCAACATTCACTGGATCATAGAGAAAGCAAGAGAGTTACAGAAAAACGTCTATTTCTGTTTTATTGACTACTGTAAAGCCTTTGACTGTGTGAATCACAACAAACTGTGGAAAATTCTTTAAGAGATGAGAATACCGGACCACCTTACCTGCCTCCTGAAAAACCTGTATGCACTTTAAGAAGCTACAGTTAGAGCTGGACATGAACAATGGACTGGTTCCAAATGGTTGTATGGCATCACCGACTCAATGGACATGAGTTTGAACAAGCTCCGGAAGGTGAAAGGCAGGGAAGCCTGGCATGCTACAGCCCATGGGGTCGCAAAGAGTTGGATACAACTGAGTGACTGAACAGCAACAATCTCTCCAGTAGCTGTGTGTCTGACTCCAGGAATGGTCTGCGCCCAGAGAAGAGGTCAAGGGTTTATGAAGAATGTATTTTTCACTCGTGACTGCCAGTAGCTTTCCCGTGATTCATGTGCCATCAAAATCAATGCACATTAATGTTTTGTTTCCAGAAACTGCTCTATTTTACAATTAAAAAATATACTCTAATATGAGAACTTATGCCTGTGAAATGCATAAATTTCCCCTCATTTCTATAAGACGACTTCTGATAAATTTTATCAGTTCCAAGAGACTTCAAGGCATTTAGTTATGTGAATTAACTGGAAAACACTGCATACTTTTCTTTCTGTTGGAAAAAATCATGTTATGTTTATGACCTCCAAGGATAACAGATACTGTAAATACAACAGTTTCAAGTAGAGCCAGATTGTTACATAAATTTTAAAGGACCTTTAAAAATTCTTTCGGAAAAAAAATGGAATTTAATTTTTTTCTATGTCGTCTTCAATTGATCCTTGTTACCATTAGATTATCAAAAAATTTTTTTCCCAAAGAGTGTGAATTCCTTTCACTTAGTTGCAAATAATGAAGGGTAGGATAGTTTCCAAAACAAACTCTGGAAAATTCTTAAAGAGATGGGAATACCAGACTACCTGACCTGCCTCTTGAGAAAACTGTATGCACATCAGGAAGCAACAGTTAGAACTGGACAGGGAACAACAGACTGGTTCCAAATAGGAAAAGGAGTACGTCAAGGCTGTATATTGTCACCCTGCTTATTTCACTTATATGCAAAGTACATCATGAGAAATGCTGGGCTGGATGAAGCACATGCTGGAATCAAGATTGCTGGGAGAAATATCAATAACCTCAGATATGCAGATGACACCACCCTTACGGCAGAAAGCAAAGGAGAATTAAAGGGCCTCTTGATGAAAGTGAAAGAGGAGAGTGAAAAAGTTGGCTTAAAACTCAACATTCAGAAGACTAAGATCATGGCATCTGGCCCCGTCACTTCATGGCAAATAGATGGGAAAACAGTGACTGACTTTATTTTTTGGGGCTCCAAAATCACTGCAGATGGTGACTGCAGCCATGAAATTAAAAGACACTTGCTCCTTGGAAGAAAAGTTATGACCAACCTAGAAAGCATATTAAAAAGCAGAGACATTCCTTTCCAACAAAGGTCTGTCTAGTCAAAGCTATGGTTTTTCCAATAGTCATGTATGGATGTGAGAGTTGGACTGTAAAGAAAGCTGAGCACCGAAGAACTGATGCTTTTGAACTGTGATGTTGGAGAAGACTCTTGAGAGTCCCTTGGACAACAAGGAGATCCAACCATTCCATTCTAAAGGAAATCAGTCCTGAATATTCATTGGAAGGACTGATGCTGAAGCTGAAGCTCCAATACTTTGGCCACCTGATGGGAAGAACTGACTCATTAGAAAAGACCCTGATGCTGGAAAAGATTGAAGGCGGGAGGAGTTGGGGACGACAAAGGATGAGATGGTTGGATGGCATTACCGACTCAATGGAGATGAGTTTGAGTAAACTCTGGGAGTTGGTGATGGACACGGAGGCCTGGCGTGCTGTAGTCCATGGGGTCTCAAAGAGGCAGACATGACTGAGTGACTGAACTGAACTGAGGATAGTAAGTGTTATATTTGTAGAGTGTTAAGAGAAATGTAGCTGTAAAAAAGAAATGAAACTCCAGCAAGAAAGAGAAAAAGTATGTTTATTCTTCTTAAAAAGTATGAAAAAGTACTATCAGAAAAATTCAGAAACTGTAATCAATTACAAGAGGAAAATAAAAATCATTCATATTCTTACTATTCAGCACTGTTAGCACTATAGTGTATATATCTTTCCATAATATTTTGGCATATCTTGACAGTTATACTTAGCTCTATAATTTACCAAAAGTTAGATCTTATTTTGTACACTGTTTTGTAAATACAGTAACTGTGGTTCTCCTTTAATATCAACCCATATGGATGTGTAGAGCTTTCCAGGGTGACTCTTTTGCTGGAAAGACTTGTTTGCAGGCACTCACATATTTCTGGTGGTAATGATTCCCATGTCGCCTATGCTTGAGACGTACTCACAGCCACCTGTACAGAATATAAGGAAATAATTGGGTAGATATAATATGCCTCTTATAGTTGGTCACTTCAAAATCAAATAAAATGACTAATGTGAAGCTTCCAAGTCACCCATTCTACTGCCAATGGGTTCCTTACTTCCTTTCTTTCTAGTATTTTAAATTTATAAGTAGCATGAAGTTCTGTTTTAGAGAGTTCAGCTTTCAGACATATTTTCTGTGATAAATTAGCTCCCTTTCTTTACCAGTACAGAAATTCCAAAATGAAGTTTGACTTCATTTCTTTTGTTCTTTTATTTTCTCAGGGAAATTCTGCCCCAGGGAAATCACTTTTAGGGAGATTCCAGGGATCAAATTCAGGCCATTAAAACCATGTCTTAACTGTTTAGTTATTGTAAGTACTTAGGGAAAGAAACTTTACTGTAAATCTAAAAAGATCTAGATTTAGGCCTTATCTACACATAAGTTAGCTTGGAAAAAAAAATTTGTGAATTCAGGGAAACTAGAGATAAGCTAGTTACTACTTAGATTCATTTTGTTGCATTTTTCTCTCAAGCTGATTTTTATGGGAGGCTAAAACCAGATTCTTTTTTGGTGGTAGGTTTTTCTGTTTTTCAGACACAAAAGTTTCACAAACAAAAATGTTTTGCCAAGTGATGTTTACTCTAAAGATGCCTGTTCAAGAATACTCTGTCTGAATGTGATAATAGACAGTGGCAAATTCTTTATTTCGGTAAAGTATATTAACTGAAGAATATACAGGGCAGGGACTCAAATGAAAATCACCCCTTTCTGCTATAAGTCATGATACACATGTAACAATACTTTGGGAACATAGGAACACATTCTTGAAAGTACACTGAATTGTCCTTGTGTTAGTTGCTCAGTCATGTCTGACTCTTTGTGACCCTATGAACTGTAGCCCACTAGGCTCCTTTGTCCATGGGATTTTCCAGGCAAGAATACTGGAGTGGGTAGCCGTTCCCTTCTCCAGGGGATCTTCCCAATCCAGGGATCAAACTCAGGTTTCCTGCATTGCAGGCAAATTCTTCACCATCTGAGCCATCAGGGAAACCCAACTGCCCATGGATGGTCAGAAAGCATTTGTGCAACTTTAAGAATAAATGATTTTTTCTTAACTCATCAGAATTCTTCTACCAACTTTCCCTAGGTGGATATATGTAAAACAATAGTTGTCCAGTTTAGCAATAATTTTCACTTTCTGCTAACCTGAATCACGAACATTTCAAGTCTTTTGTTTCTTTTCTTTCTAAAGAATAGGTAGTATTCTTTATTATTTGTAAAGATTAAAGATATAAATCATATATTTAAAATGTAACAAGTAATTCTAGTTTAGAAGCTAGGTCTTAGAAAGGAAATTAGAAAACTGAACCATATATGTACTTTTTATCTTAATTCTGTGACTACCCAAAGTCAAAACAATCCACGAGAATAAGCCAAACTGGTTATTAGAAACCTGGGAGTAAAAATAGGTATCCAAGAGAACAAAATGTTCTTAAAAATCTAAATTGATAATTTATGCAGATGCTTCCTACTCAAAGAGGTGGAACTTAATGCCCCAGTCCCTTGAGTATGAGCTGTGTGTAGTGATTTCCTTCCAAAAATTACAGTATGGAGAAGGTGCAGAGTAGCTTTACAAAGAGAAACCTGGCAAACACTGTCTCAGCCAGGTGGTCAAGGTGAACATTAATAGCTATTTGATATTAACAGATACGTTGATACCTTTTATCCTTGATATCAGGTAATAAGAGTGGTACTTTGTGGTCTTCCTCCTCAAAACTCATAACTCCAGTGTACTCATGAAAAAAGCAAAGGACAAATTCTAGTAGATGGGCATTGCACAAAATACTTGACCAGTGTTCCTCAAAACTGTCAAGGCCATCAAAAACAAGGAAAGTTTATGAAATTGTCATAACCAAGAGGAGCCTCAGAAGATACAATTAAAACTAAAGTGATAGTCTGGATGGGATCCTGGAACAGAAAAAAAGACATTATTAGTAAGAACTAAAGAAACTGGAATAAAGTATGGACTTTAGTTAATAATAAGTGTCATAAAATAAACTTATTTACAAAGAGAAATAGACATAAAAAACAAATTTATGTTTGCCAAAGAGGATAGCCCGAGTAGGGGCGGGGTTCAGTTCAGTTCAGTCACTCAGTCGTGTCTGACTCTTTGCAACCCCATGAACCGCAGCACACCAGGCCTCCCTGTCCATCACCAACTCCCGGAGTCCACCCAAACCCATGTCCATTGAGTCGGTGATGCCATCCAACCATCTCATCCTCTGTCGTCCCCTTCTCCTCCTGCCCTCAATCTTTCCCAGCATCAGGGTCTTTTCAAATGAGTCAGCTCTTTGCATCAGGTGGCCAAACATTGAAATTTCAGCTTCAACATCAGTCCTTTCAATGAACACCCAGGACTGATCTCCTTTTCTATTGCATTTGAACAAACACTGGTCTTGTTTCCACCAAAATGAGGAAGGGGATACATAGATGGGGAAGAAAGCAAGCCAGTTTCTGTAAGCTCCAGATGATGGTGTCAGGCAGCTGGCGGTGCTGATGCAGCTCAGGCAATAGCAGGGATGTTGAGTGACACTTCTCCTACTCCCTAAAGACTTAGTGCTCAGATAATGACATAGATGACAGGTTTTCATTTTTCCCTCAGTTTTCCTGCCTACATGGTTAATCTAAGGATGCTGTATCTGAAGAAGAATATGCAATTCTAATAAAGATGTCTAAAATAAAAGTTTTGTATCCAAGAATGTGTGTGTGTGTGTTGTCACTTCAGTCGTATCCGACTCTTTGTGACCCCATGGACTGTAGCCCTCCAGGCTCCTCTGTCCATGGAATTCTCCAGGCAAGAATACTAGAGTGGGTAGCCATTCCCTTCTTTAGAGGATCTTCTCGACCCAGGGATCAAGCCAAAGTCCCCTGCTTGGCAGGCAGAGACTTCTTTACCATCTGAGCCACCAGACACTCAGGCATATCAGGTAAACACAGTTGTAACCTATATTAAGATTTTTAAGGAGTTGCATTCTGGGGCCAATAATTTGAGCTCTCATTATATTTAGACAAATTCAAATTGAAAAGAAATACAAGTGACTGCAGTTATTAAACATTAGAATGAGATATTTAATGGAGAACAAATCCTCTCTCCTAGGTAATCTGAAGAAGTAACGCTGCCTAAAGGGTGGATGAGATTAACAGGATGTACCAAGCTCTTTCTCAGCCCTGTCTTCTTCAGTGCAGGTTCTTGTTGATGTGTTTTATCTTCTTAATTTGTTAGTTTTCTCATATAATTTAAAAAATTGATATGTTGTGTTTTCATTGTTATTTAGTTCAAGAAATTTTGCTTTTATCTTTTGGCCACACTGCGTGTGGGATCTTAGCTCCCCAAGCAAGGATAGAACCTGCGCCCCCTGCTGTGGAAGCATGGAGTCTTAACCACTGGACTGCCAGGGAAGTCTCTTGTTCATAAGCTTACATTAACCATTTTACATAGCAGCTCAGATCCAACTATACATTTTAAATCTTATCTTCTTTCTAAGGCAGAAATATACCAGTATGCCAATTTACAGTGCTACTAGATTTACCTCTGTCCACAGCTCTTATAATAATTGGAAATAATACTAAGCATTTATTATGCTTATAGGCATCAGGTCTAATGCTAAGCAGTTTATGTATTCTGTATCCTCTGAGCTCTAAATTGTATAATTTACCTTTGTTGTTGTTAAGTCACTAAGTTAGCCCCAACTCTTTTTTGCGACCCCATGGACTGTAGCTTGCCAGGCTCCACGGTCCATGGAATTTCCTAGGCAAGAATACTAGAGTGGGTTGCCATCTCCTTCTCCAAAGGAGGATATTTAACTTACTACTTGACAATACCACTTGGGTATCTCATAGGCGTTTCAAACTTAACAGAACCAAAACAAAACCTACAATTTATTCATTTACTCCTGTAATTCAGATATTTTCCAACCTAGTAAATACCACCAGCCACTCAGTTATAGAAATACATAGTAGTCATCTTTGATTTTATCTTTTATTCATATTTTATATCCAATCTCTCAGGCAGTCCTGCTATTTCTATCCAACATGAACAGAATCTGCCTCTTTCTCTCTAAATCCACTCTCACCACTTCAGTCCAAGCTGCCGTCAGTCTTCAGTTTGGCCACTGTAACAGCTTCCTTCTAACTTGCACAGTTGTTCCCTAAATCCAGTATGCCCAAAGATCAAAGTGACCTCACCCTAACGTTTTACTATGAAAAGTTCTGCAAGGTTGAAATAATTTTATAGTGAACATTCATATCTACCAACTAGATTCAACACTTAACATTTTAGTTATGTGAATTTAGTTTGCTAGGGCAACTATAACAAAATACCACAGGCTGAGTGGCTTAGACAACAAAAATGTGTTTTCTCATAGTTTCAGAGGCCAGAGGTCTAAAACCTAAAAGTGTGGGCAGAGTTGGTTTGCTCTGAGGCCTCCCGCGGGGCTTGCACATGGCTCTCTTTGCTCTGTCCTCACAGGGCTGTCCCTCGGCCTGTGTTGTCTGTTCCCTAATCTCCTCTTTTTGTAAGGATACCACTCATACTGGATTAGGCCCTCCTCCGCATGCCACAAAATGGATGCCTTTGAACCGTGGTGCTGGAGAAGACTCCTAAAAGTCCCTTGGACAGCAAGGAGATCAAACCAGTCAATCTTAAGGGAGATCAACCTTGAATGTTCACTGGAAGGACTGATGCTGAAGCTGAAGCTCCAGGATTTTGGTCATCTGATGTGAACAGACGACTCATTGCAAAAGTCCTTGATGCTGGGAAAAATTGAGAGCAGAAGAGGGGGTCAGGGGATGAGATGCCTGGACAGCATCACCGATGCAATGAGGGTGAACTTGGGCAAACTCTGGGAGGTGGTGAGGGACAGGGAGGCCTGGCGTACTGCAGTCCTTGGGGTCCAAAGAATTGGACTTGACTGGGCGACTGAACAATGACAGCAACATACCATCTTATATTATCTGAATTACCATTTTAAAGGTCCTATCTCCAAATACGGTCCCAATCTGAGGTGCTAGGGCTTAGATCGTCAACACGTGAACTTTGAGCCTATAACATGTAAGGGCTCACCTATACAATTCAGCCCATATTCCATACGCTTGCTTCAGCATATTTCTGTCTCTCCATCCATCCCTCCGTTTATCCATTAGTCCATCTTAAGTTGGGTGCATTTCAAAGAAATTGCAGATATCAGTATTCTTGCCTCTAAACACCAGCATACATATATAATAGTTAACTGGAATTCTATGTTTGTGTAGTTTTTTAAAAATTTAATTCCTAAATTCACACCTGCTGAGTTTTGACTGTGTAACCCTAACCCTTATCAAGTATAATACTAACCACTCCTTCAGAAAATTCCCTTATACCCTGCCCAGGCAATCCTTGCTCCTGCTTCCATCTCTGAGGAAACCATGGTTCTGAGTTTTTTCTACTGTAGATTAGCTTTGCCTATTCAAGAATATCATATAAATGAAATCATACAATATGTTGTTGCAGTGTCAGTAATTCATTTCTTTTTATTGCTGAGTAATAACCAGTTTAAGAATATATTTCAGTGTGTTTATAATTTTTTTAAATTGATGGATATATGGACTGTTTCCAGTCTGGGGCTATTATGAATAAAACTGCTATGAATAGTCTTGACATGAGCCTTTTTTTAAATGCACATTTTCATTTGTTTTGGGTGAATACCTGGAAGTAGAATTGCTGGGTAGGTGTATGTTTACTTCTAAAGCAGAGTGATCTTTTTAAAATGTGTCAAATAATGTCACCCCTGTGTTTACAATATTCCAATGACTTCCATTGCTCTTAGAATAAAATTCCCCCCAAGTGTAAAGCCCAAAAACACAGACTCCTTTCTTCTTAACTCAGTCTCCTGGAACTCCCCTGACCACCTCCCCTGACCACCTCCTCTGACCACCTCCCTGGCCAGCGTGTCCCACTCCAGTAGCTTTGTCAAACAAGCCAAGCATGCTCCCAGCTCACTCATATGCTCACTGTTACTCCAGTCAAGAACTTTGTTCTCCCAACCCATTACCTGACTGATTTCTGCTCATCCTTCTGGCATCAGCTTAAATGTTACCTTTTCAGAGAAAATTGAGCTGTAGAGAGGTTAAATTACACAGCAGGGAGAGTCAAAATGCAAATCCATGCAAACAAACAATCTGTCCCCAAGACACTTGCCCTAAGCATCTTAAAACACAAACCCTCCTTCAACTGCATGTCTTGTGATAGCTTCTTGCTATCTCTCTCTCAGCAATCATTCACAGTTTATTCCACTTCAGTCTTTTATTTTTTAAAGACTTTTTTTTATTTGGACCATTTTTAAAGTCTTTAATTTGCTATAATATTGTTTCTGCTTTATGTTTTGGTTTTTTGGCCACAGGACATGTGAGATCTCAGCTCCCCAACTGGGGATTGAACCTGCACCCCTCACATTGGAAGATGAAGTCCCAACCACTGGATTTCCAAGGAAGTTCTCAGCCTGTTATTTTTTCTTTGCTTTTCCTATTCCCTGAAACTATTCTGACCAAGACCACCTAAATGTCAAATCTGGTGAGAATAGATTTCAGGCCCCACATGACTTTGCCTCTCTGTAGCATTTGGTACTATTGACTCTGTCTTTTCCTTGCTATGTTGCATTTAGCTTACATATGCATATCCTTTCATGGTTTTGTCTACTTCTGTGGCCCCACTTTTTTTGGTCTCTTTTGGGGGACCAAGAATTGCTACTCCATTGATTACCCTTCAAATATTGGTGTTTCACGGTACTTCCCCGGGACTTGTTCCTGTTGCACTCTGCATATCCTCTCTGGGAGATCTCAGTGACATTGATGGCTTCAATCACCACCTACATATAGGTTGTCTTCACAGCTAGATACCCAGCTCAGATCTCTCTCTGAATTAGGGACCTGTAGCTTGAAAATCAGTTAAACTTCTCCAGTTGCATGTCCCAGAGGAACTGAGTTAATCTCCAAAGATGGGCCCTGATGAAATATGCTGCTTCATCTTCAAGCCCCAAGGAGTCCCCACTCCTTGAATCTGGAATGACCTGTGAGTCATTCTTAACCATGATATGATGTTTAATAAAGACCTAGAAGAAATAAAAAAGAGTCAGTTAAAAATGAATAATGCAATAAATGAGACCAAAAACACTCTGGAGGGAACCAAGAGTAGAATAACAGAGACAGAAGATAGGATAAGTGAGGTAGAAGATAAAATGGTGGAAATAAATGAAGCAGAGACGAAAAAAGAAAAAAGAATCAAAAGAAATGAGGACAACCTCAGGGACCTCTGGGACAATGTGAAATGCCCCAACATTCAAATCATAGGAGTCCCAGAAGAAGAAGACAAAAAGAAAGTCCATGAGAAAATACTCGAGGAGATAATAGCTGAAAACTTCCCTAAAATGGGGAAGGAAATAGCCACCCAAGTCCAAGAAACCCAGAGAGTCCCAAACAGGATAAACCCAAGGCGAAACACCCCAAGACACATATTAATCAAATTAACAAAGATCAAACACAAAGAAAAAATATTAAAAGCAGCAAGGGAGAAATAACAAATAACACACAAACAGATTCCCATAAGGATAACAGCTGATCTATCAATAGAAACCCTCCAGGCCAGAAGGGAATGGCAGGACATACTTAAAGTAATGAAAGAGAATAACCTACAACCTAGATTACTGTACCCAGCAAGGATCTCATTCAGATATGAAGGAGAATTCAAAAGCTTTACAGATAAGCAAAAGCTGAGAGAAGTCAGCACCACCAAACCAGCTCTTCAACAAATGCTAAAGGATCTTCTCTAGACAGGAAACACAGAAAGGTTGTATAAACATGAAGACCCAAAACAACAAAGTAAATGGCAATGGGACCACACCTATCAATAATTACCTTAAATGTAAATGGGTTGAATGCCCCAACCAAAAGACAAAGACTGGCTGAATGGATACAAAAACAAGACCCCTTTATATGCTGTCTACAAGAGACCCACCTCAAAACAAGAGACACATACAGACTAAAAGTGAAGGGCTGGAAAAAAATATTTCATGCAAACGGAGACCAAAAGAAAGCAGGAGTTGCAATACTCATATCAGATAAAATAGACTTTCAAATAAAGGATGTGAAAAGAGACAAAGAAGGACACTACATAATGATCACAAGGATCAAATGCCAAGAGAGAGATATAATCAATTATAAATATATATGCACTCAACAATAGGAGCACACCACAATATGTAAGGAAATGCTAAGATATGCACAGGAAATTAATAGTAACACAATAATAGTGGGAGACTTTAATACCCCACTCACAACTATGGATAGATCAGCTAAACAGAAAATTAACAAGGAAACACAAACTTTAAATGACACAATGGACCAGCTAGACCTAATTGATATCTATAGGATATTTCACCCCAAAACAATCAACTTCACCTTTTTCTCAAGTGCACATGGAACCTTTTCCAGAATAGATCACATCCTGGGCCATAAATCTAGTGTTGGAAAATTCAAAAAAATTGAAATCATTCCAGTCATCTTTTCTGACCACAGTGAAGTAAGATTATATTCTCAATTACAGGAAAAAAATTGTTAAAAATTCAAACATATGGAGGCTAAATAACACGCTTCTGAATAACCAACAAATCATAGAAGAAATCAAAAAAGAAACCAAAATATGCATAGAAATGAATGAAAATGAAAGCACAACAACCCAAAACCTATGGGACACTGTAAAAGCAGTGCTAAGGGGAAGGTTCATAGCATTACAGGTTTACCTCAAGAAACAAGAAAAAAGTCAAATAAATAACCTTACTCTACACCTAAAGCAATTAGAGAAGGAAGAAATGAAGAACCCCAGGGTTAGTAGAAGGAAAGAAATCTTAAAAATTAGGGAAGAAATAAATGCAAAAAAACTAAAGAGACCATAGCAAAAATCAACAAAGCTAAAAGCTGGTGTTTTGAAAAAATAAACAAAATTGACAAACCATTAGCAAGACTCATTAAGAAACAAAGAGAGAAGAACCAAATTAACAAAATTAGAAATGAAAATGGAGAGATGACAACAGACAACCACCTGAAATAACAAAGGATCATAAGAGAATACTCGGCTCTATGCCAATAAAATGGAC
The DNA here is from genome assembly GCF_019320065.1 of Cervus canadensis. NCBI lineage: Eukaryota > Metazoa > Chordata > Mammalia > Artiodactyla > Cervidae > Cervus > Cervus canadensis. The sequence goes on along the minus strand of NC_057387.1, from coordinate 40,895,378 downwards.
AACTTGGAGAATGGGACAAATTCTTAGAAAAGTTAATAACCTTACAAAACTGAACAGGGAAGAATAGAAGATCTAACAGAGCCATCACAAGCAAGGAAATCGACAACTGTTTAATCAAAATCTTCCAGCATACAAAAACCAGGACCAGATGGCTTCAAGCTGAAGTCTAACCAAAAATTTAAGAAGAGCTAACACCTATCTTACTCAAACTCTTCCAGAAAATTGCAGATGAAGGTAAGCTTCCAAACTCATTCTATGAGGCCACCATCACCCTAATTCCAAAACCAGACAAAGATGCCACAAAAAAAGAAAACTACAGGCCAATATCACTGATGAACATAGATGCAAAAATCCTTAACAAAATTCTAGCAAACAGAATCCAACAACATATTAAAAAAATCATCCACCATGACCAAGTGGGCTTTATTCCAGGAATGCAAGGATTTTTTAATATCCGCAAATCAATCAATGTAATACACCACATTAACAAATTGAAAGATAAAAACCATATGATTATCTCAGTAGATGCAGAGAAAGCCTTTGACAAAATTCAACACTCATTTATGATTAAAACTCTCCAAAAAGCAGGAATAGAAGGAACATACCTCAACATAATAAAAGCTATATATGACAAACCCACAGCAAGCATCACCCTCAATGGTGAAAAATTGAA